>NC_057737.1:31628131-31724397 GCF_004010195.1 Chiloscyllium plagiosum
GGTAAAAGGGGGGCGTGGACCTGACCAGGTAGTCACGGAGGGAACGGTCTTTGCGGAAGGCGGGAAGGGGTGGGGAGGGAAATATATCCCTGGTGGTGGCGTCTTTTTGGAGGTGGCGGAAATGTTGGGTGATTTGGTTTATGCAAAGGTTGGTAGGGTGGAAGGTGAGCACCAGGGACGTTCTGCCCTTGTTACAGTTGTAGGGGTGGAGTCTGAGGGCGGAGGTGCGGGATGTGGACGAGATGCATTGGAGGGCATCTTTAACCACGTTGGAAGGGAAATTGCGGTCTCTAAAGAAGAAGGCCATCTGGTGTGTTCTGTGTGGAACTGGTCCTCCTGGGAGCAGATACGGCGGAGGCGGAGGAATTGGGAATATGGGATGGTATTTTTGCAGGAGGTGGGGTGGGAAGAGGTGTAATCCAGGTAGCTCTGGGAGTCGGTGAGTTTGTAAAAAATGTCAGTATTAAGTCGGTTGTCATTAATAGAGATGGAGAGGTCTAGGAAGGGGAGGGAGGTGTCAGAGATGGTCCAGGTAAATTTAAGGTCAGGGGTGAAGTTGATGAATTGCTCAACCTCCTCGCGAGAGCACGAGGTGGCGCCAATGCAGTCATCACTGTAACAGATGAAGAGGTTGGGAGTGGTGCCGGTGTAATTACGGAAGATCGACTGTTCTACGTGGCCAACAAAGAGATAGGCATAGCTGGGGCCCATACGTGTGCCCATGGCTACCCCTTTGGTCTGGAGGAAGTGGGAGGATACCAATGTTTGCATGTATAGGTGTGTTATTGGACGTTTTCGTGCATTTGTTGTAAAAACATTAAGATGGAAAACAAAGATTTCAAGTGTTTTTCTTTTCTGAATAATGATAGATGCATTTTTAGTAAACGAACACAGGAATTACATTTAGCTGTGTTGTGTGAGGTATACATGACGAATTTTATTCTGAAGTGAGCACATATGACTAATGACCACATATGTGCCTATTCTGCAGTGTCCTTCTGCAATACTATCTTAATCCACGTGGACGTGCAATTAAAAGTAGCTGCAGAGACCGAACACGTCGCATACACACAGAGACGTCACTGTCACGTGCGCACTGGCTCCACCTCCCGGCATGCACGCTGACGTTCCGGGAGGCGAGGTGGGGGTGGGGACGATACCGCATGGAGCCGTTCGCGATCATTGCCGTCTCCCTGCTCCTTGGGGCGCTCATTTACTTCATCTCGGCGGCGGTGACCGGATCGCGAAAGAGTTTACCGCAGGAAGGCAGCATCGTTGAGGGTAAGGAGTGGGTCGGGGATTAAAGAACCGAGTGAGCGAGTTGAATCCTTCGCACAGGCCGCCGCCTTGCTGCCGTCAGCGCCTCCTGCTGGCTGGCGGAGTTCCCAGCGAGCTCCTTTCATGATGTGTCAGGGTCCACATAGGCGCAGCCACACTGCAGGCAGTCACTCACTCACTCACTCAGTACAGAATATTAGAGTTAGAGATGTACAGCACGGAAACAGACACTTCGGTCCATCTTGCCCATGCCGACCAAATAGGTCAGGCAGCATCCGGGGAGCAGGAAAATCGACGTTTTGCCAAGAACCCTTATTCAGGGCGTTTGCTCAAAACATCGATTTTCCTGCACCTTGGATGCTGCCTGTCCTGTGTTTTTCCAGGACTATAATCTTGACTCTAATCTCCAGCATCTGCAGTACTCACTTTCACCATGCCAGCCAGACGTCCTAATCTAATCTAGTCCTATTTGCCAGCACTTGACCCATATCCCTCTAAAGTGAAAGTGAGGACTGGAGATCAGAGTCAAGATTAGAGTATCCGTCGACATTTCCGCCACCTACAAACGGACCCCACCACCAGGGATATATTTCCCTCCCCACCCCATCCGCTTTCCGCAAAGACCGTTCCCTCCGTGACTACCTGGTCAGTCCATTCCCCCCAACAACCCACCCTCTTGGCACCTTCCCCTGCCACCCCACACAAAGTGCAAAACCTGTGCCTACACCTCCTCCCTCACCTCCATCCAGGGCCCCAAAGGAGCCTTCCACATCCAAAGTTTCGTCTGCACATCCACCAATGTCATCTATTGTATCCGTTGCTCCTGATACGGTCTCCTATACGTTGGGGAGACTGGACACCATCTCACAGAGCCATTTAGAAACTTCTCTGGGACAACTGCACCTATCAACCCCACTGCCCTGTGGCCGAACATTTCAACTCCCCCTCCCACTCTGCTGAGGCCATGCAGGTCCTGGACCACCTCCACCATCATTCCCTCACCACCCGACGCCTGAAGGAAGAATGCCTCATCTTCTGCCTCAGAACACTTCAACCCCAGGGTATCAATGTGGACATCACTAGTTTCCACATTTCTTCTCCCCCTGCCTTACCCCAGTTCCAACCTGCCAGCTCAGCACCATCCTCATGACCTGTCCTACCTGCCAATCTTCCTTCCCATCTATCTGCTCTACCCTCCTCTCTGACCTATCACCTTCATCCCCATCTCCACTCACCTATTGCACTCTTAGCTACCTTCTCCCCAGCCCCACCCCCCTCCTATTTATCTTTCCACCCTGGAGGCTCCCTATCTCATTCCTGATGAAGGGCTTTTGCCTGAAACGTCAATTTTCCTGCTCCCTGGATGCTGCCTGACCTGCTGTGCTTTTCCAGCACCATTCTAATCTTGACCCCCATATCCCTCTAAAGCCTCCCTATTCATTTACTCATCCAGATGCTTTTTAAATGCTGTAATTGTACCAGCCTCCACTTCCGCTGGTAACTCATTCCAATTATGGACCACCCTCTGTGTGAAAATGTTGCTCCTTATGTGCCTTTTAAATCTTTCCCCTCACACCAAAACTATGCCCTCGAGTTCCGGACTCCCCTATCCTAGGTAAAAAAACCTTGTATATTTACCCTATCTATGCCCCTCATGATTTTATAAACCTCAAAGGTCACCCCTCAGCCTCTGAGCCTCCAGGGAAAACAGCCCAAGCCTATTCTGTCTCTCCCTGTCGGTCAAATCCTCCAACCCTGGCAACAGTAATCTATAACAGTTACTCAACTCAGACACAAGCACAGGCAAAACCTCATGATACACTGTTGTAGAAGTCACTGGCCCAAAGTTATCTACTGCCAAGATTCCTACACTTACTCTAAGCAGATCTGAAACTGCTCATTACTCATCCCAGCATGTTACCTCTTGAAAGAATTCTCTGTCATACATATCTGACTGAATTACTGATCTGCTTCCACTTTCTCCCTCTGGAGTTTCTCTTCCCTCCATTGACCACTTGCACACTAACCTCTGGATATTACCCTAGGGTTTTCTTGGAAATGTTCTGGTGTGATCTGTTCTGTTGAGTGTTTCCATCAGTATCTGTTGCCTTGCCACCTCATCCCATTGCTATACTGAAGTGACTCTGTAACATTGGTGCTCCTTTAACAAGGTTATTTTGTCCTTAGTTTTTTTTCGAGAGGTGTTGTAAAGGCAGAGATGCTGAAATGTCTGAACTGGCTACTATGGTCATGGCTAACAGATGCTACCTAAGTCAGCAATCAGAAAAGACTTTCAGGTTTTTTAAAAACACTTGTACAATGAAACTGGAGTAGCCAGCTCTCCCAGTTCAGGGTTTTTCTAGTTTTGGATTAGTTTTAGCTGGGCTCCCAAACAAACAGCTCCATGCTGATCCTCTCTCTTGTGAGAACCTGGGTTTGAATTTACCTTTTTGCTAAGGGATGTGTTTATGGGATGTTGCGGGGAATCGGAACAGTTCTTTCTAAGTTGCATTTTTCGTGTCCACTGGGTTTTCAAGTAGTTATGTTATTCTAAATTTGGTTTTCTTTTGCTTGTAAATAAATTCTGTTTTGTTTAAAAACTAGTGGATTGACCCACTCCTGAAATATTCACCTTACATCTGCTTAAAACAACTGGAAAAGTTAGATTCTGGCTACCACCTTAAAATGTTTTGAGGGGGTCTGGCCTGGTCCATAACACTCAGCATGGTAGGTCTGATATAAAGGGGAATAACCTGCTGTAATTCAGCCTTTTCACTTCCATCCCCAAATGGTTCAGCCAATGAAGTACTTCTGATGTGTTGTCAGTATTTTTATATTTACACAAAAACAAAATTGGCTTGATGGTAGGACACAGGGTAGTGGTAAAGGGTTGTTTCTCATACTGAAAGCATGTGACTAGTGGTGTTCTGCAGGGATTGATGTTGGGTCCACTGTTATTTGTCATTTACATAAACACTTGGATGAGAAGCATGATTAGTTTGTGGATGACACCAAAGTTGGTGGTATTGTGGCAATGAAGAAGGTTATCCAAAAGTACAACAGCATCTTGATCAGCTGGGTCAATGGGCCGAGGTTTGGCAGGTGGAGTTTAATTTAGAAAAATGAGATGTTGCATTTTGGAAGACAAAGACAGGGCAGACTTACACAGTTAATGGTAGGGCCCTGAGTAGTATTAGGTAAAAGTGAGGACTGAAGATGCTGGAGATCAGTGTCTCGATTAGAGTGGTGCTGGAAAAGCACAGCAAGTCAGGCAGCACCTGAGGAGCAAGTAAATTGACCTTTCGGACAAAAGCCCTTCATCAGGACAGAAGGCAGGAAGCCTCTGGGGTGGACAGATAAATGGGAGGGGGTGGGGATGGGGAGAAGGTAACCAAGAGGACAATAGGTGTTTGGAGGTGGGGATGAAGATGATAGGTCAGAGAGGAGGGTGGAGTAGATAGGTGGGAAGGAAGATTGGTAGGTAGGTAAGATCTTGAGGGTGTTGCTGAGCTGGAAGGTTGTAACTGGGGTAAGGGGGGAGAGGGGAAATGAGGAAACATTGATGCCCTGAGGTTGAAGTGTCCCGAGGTGGAAGATAAAGCGTTCTTCCTCCAGGCGTCAGGTGGTGAGGGAGTGACAGTGGTTACCTTCTCCCCAGCCCCCCCATTTATCTCTCCTCCCCGGAGGCTCCCTGCCTTCATTCCTGATGAAGGGCATTTGCCCAAAACGCTGATTTACCTGCTTCTCGGATATTGCCTGACCTGCTGTGCTTTTCTAGCACCACTCTAATCTAGATCCTGGATAATATTGTCGAACAGAGATCTAGGGTTTCAAGAACATAGTTCCTTGAATGTGGTGTCACAAGTAGACAAATGGTGAAAAAAGTGTTTGGCAAGCTTGCCTTCATTGATCAGAGGTTTGAGTATAGGAGTTGGAATGTCATGTTGCGGCTATACAGGACATTGGTGAGGCTAGTTTTGGAGTACTGCATGCAATTCTAGTCACCGTGCTATAGGAACGATGTTATTAAATTGGAAAGGATGCAGAAATTATTTACAAGGGTGTTACCAGGACTGGAGGGTTTGAGTTATATGAAAGGCTGGGACATTTTTCCTTTTGGAATGTAGGAGGTTGAGGGGTGACCTTATAGAAATTAATAAAATCATGAGGGCCATAGATGAGATGAATAGCAAAAGCCTTTTACCTTGAGTAGGGGAGTTCAAAACTACAGGGCAAAAGTTTAACATGAAAGGGGAAAGATTTAAAAGGGAGCTGAGGGGCAACTTTTTCTCACAGAGCGTGGTTTGTATATGGAATGATTTGCTGGAAGAACTGGTAGATGCAGGTGCAGTTACAACATTCAAAAGACATTTAGATATTACATGATTGAGAAAGGTTTGGTGTTATGGGCCAAATGCAGGAAATGGGACTAGTTTAGTTTGGGAAGCATGGTCGAAGTGGACATATTGGTCTGAAAGTTTGTAACTTCCCACAAACAGGAAGGGGAGGTCAGATAATTCAACAGTCATTAATGAAGATCGTTTGACCAGTTTTAATGAATACATTTAGCAGAATCCTCCTAATTTATCAAATACAATTTAATGCAATTTGCCCTGTTTTCTCCCCACCATCATCTGATTGTTTATAGAGTTACAACATAATATCTCTGGGATTTTCATCTCCACTGTTCTGTTAGGATGTGTTCATGACTTTTTGTTTTAAGAAAAGTTAATTTTTTTGTTTTTTTTTAATTCTGCTGATTCAAGACTAAGATACTATTTAGAATGCAAGGAGAACTAACAAGCTTCCAGAGTGCAGGGTGTCTCTTACACACACATGAAAACTGCACCTCAGCTTAAACATCTCACCTGAAAGTTGGCAGCTCTCAAAATGTAACATTCCCTCTACTGTGCAGAATTGTTGGCCTCGCTATTGGAATTCAGCTTGAGCCCATGACCTCTGTCTCTGGGCACAGATTACGACAAAGGCCATCACAGTCTGACCCTCCACTGCAATCCTCCTGACGTTGCTTCTTTCCCTGGAGAAATGTTCCTAACTCCTCTGCACAATTTCAACCAAATAAGGCAGTGGGAGCACAAGTATTTGTCTGGATAATGTATGCTTGTATATGGTTTCACATTGTATTAGCCAATCTTACTTCCTGTTGCAATTGTAATTGATTTTTATATCAACATTTAACATGGTAACTGCTTGATTAAAAACCTACGATAGGAATCTTCATGTAAGTAGCTGTCTGTTGTGATGTGATTGCATGCTACATTTTTAAAGAGGTTGCAACATCACTTGGAGCAATTAACAATAGGCTTAACCAGTATTGCACATCAGAATTCTATGCAATTTATCAGCTGATGTTAACTATCAAGTGTCTAGCAGTATTAGGCAAGTCGGTTTAGCAGATTAATTTCTGGGGTGATGGGGTTGTTTTGTGAGGAGGAATTGAGGAAACTGGCCACATTTCTTAAAGTTTCAAAAAGGTCATCTGTTATGAAATTTGCAAAATTTTTCCAGGGTGTGATGAGGTCTTTCCCCTGATTGGTGAGTCTAGAACCATGGGACATAATCACAGGATAAAGAGTAAGCTATTTAAAATTGAGATGAGGAGAAATTTCTTCACTCAGGTGGTGGAAAATTATTTGAAGGGGTGTGGAAACTCAATTGTTTAGTAAGTTCAAAACAGAAATGAGTAGATTTCTAGAGGCTGTTGGCATCAATGTATATGTAGAGAGTGTGGGAAAGTGATGTTGAGGTAGGTGATCAACCATGATCTAAGTTAATGATGGAGCAGGCTCAATAATGGCTACCGGATGTTCTTATTTAGTAGGTGTCACTGATTGTGGTCTTGCTGTTTGGTTCTGGAGTTTGGTGACACTGCAGTGGTGATGTTAGTGTTTTCTAGAACATGAGGTGTGCTTTGACCTACTGCCACTATGGCATGGAAATCTGAAGCTTGACAGAGCTGGATGGGGAGAGGATGCAATATTGAATTTAGCTCGCTAGTGATGTGTCTCTAGTAAGTGGACGCAGATGTTACAGCATTTGATAGTGTTGAGAATAATCCATTTTTAGCTGCACTAGTTTGATGTTTTAAGTTTTTTCTCTTGGGCACTAAATGTGGTATATTGTGACACCTAGAAGTGTACATTTGTCTTTTGTCTGTCCTTCTGTGCATGTCCCAATCTCTTACTTTGTGTCTGTTTTTACTAATTTGAATATTTGCATTTTGTTTGTATGTTCGAAACCCAACAGTCAATCTTTAATCCATTGAACACCTTTAAAAAAGACAAGAGCAGCAGTAACCAGGTCTGTGGTACTACGACTGACTCTGGGTCACAGCGGGAAAGGGTAAAGGTAAACAGGACCTTTAGTGATAGGAGACTCGATAGTTAGGGGGGGACAGGCAGGAGATTCTGTGGCTGAAAACTGGAATTCAAGAAGGTGTGTTTCCTCTGGGGTTCCAGGATCTGGGATGTCTCAGAGCAGCTGCAGAAAATTCTCAAGGTGGAAGGTGAACAGCCAGAGATCATTGTACACATTGGCGCAAATGACATAGGTAGAAATAGGGATGAAGTCCTGCATAGTGATTATAATGAGGTAGGAAAAAAGTTGAAGACTAGGACTTCATCAGTGGTAATCTCCAGATTATTTCCAGAGCCACATGCTGGTGAGGGTAAGAATAATAGGAAATGGCAGATGAATGCGTAGCTAAAGAATTGGTGCAGGGAGCCGGGATTCAGGTTTAGATCATTGGGATCTTTTTTGGGGCAGAGGTGACCTGTTAAGAGGGGTAGTTGCACCTGGAGTGGAGGGTGACCAATATCTTGGCGACCAGTTTTCCTAGTGCTGTAAGGGAGTGTTTAAACTAGATTGGCAGGGAGACACCTGTGAGGCTGAAGGAGATACAGTAGTCAGAAATAGTAAGTTTGAAGAGACCGGTCAGGCTGGAACACGTCAGGGAGTAAGGAATGCCTACTGGATTAAAATGCATTTATTTCAATGCATGAGGGCTGACAGGTAAGGTTGATGAACTCAGGGTGTGGATAGGTACATGGGACTGGGATATTATAGCCATTACAGAAACATGGCTAAGGGAAGGACAGGACTGGCAACTTGATGTGCCAGGGTACAGGTGCTTTGGGTGGGACTGAGGTGGTGGAAGGAGGGGAGGGAGAGTTGCATTTTTTGATTGAGGCAATTATCACAGCAGTAGTCAGAGATGCAGTAACTGCAGGTTTATCCAATGAGGCTTTATCAGAGGAGCTAAGAAATAAGAAGGGGGTGGTAACGTTATTGAAGTTGTACTGTAGCCCCCAAATAGCCAATGGGAATTGGAGGAACAAATATGCAGAGAGATTGGGGAGACTTGCAGAAGCGGTAGGTTTGTCATAGGAGATTTTAAGTTTCCTAACATAGAGTGGGACTGCCAGAGCATTCAGGGCTTAGATGGGGCGGAATTTGTTAAGTGCGTTCAGGAAAGTTTTCTCAAGCAGTGTATAGAGGGTCCTACTCGGGATGGGGCAAAACTCAATCTACTCGTGGGAAATAGGGCAGGGCAGGTGACTGAAGTGATGGTGGGAGAGGACTTTGGGACCAGTGACCATAGTTCTATTAATTTTAAAATAGTTATGAAGAGGGACAAAACTGGCCCACAGGTTCATGTTGTAAATTGGGGCAAGATGAATTTTGACGGAATTAAACAAGAGCTTGCAGGGGTTGATAGGAGTAGTTTATTAACAGGCAAAGGGACCTTTTGGCATATGGGAGGCTTTTAAAAGTGAGATAGCTAGAGTTTAAGGTCTATATTTTCCTATGAGAGTGAAGGGCAAGGTTGGCAGGAATAGGAAACCTTGGATAATGAGATATTGAGGCTTTGACTAGATAAAAGGAGGAGACATGGCTCAGGTACAGGCAGCTGAGATCAAGGGTGGAGGTACACAGGGAATACAGGAGTTGACTGAAGAGGTAAATCTGGAGGCCAGAAAGGGGGCACGCTATAGCCTTGGTTGAGAAGATTATGGTGAATGCAAAGAGGTTCTTTTAAGTATTTTCAAGGAAAGAGAATCCCTATAGAGAGAATAGGGCCCCTCAAGGGCCAAAGTGGACATTTATTTGTAGAACTGCAGGAGATGGATGAGGTCCTCAATTAATATTTCTCCTTTGTATTTACCATGGAGAAAAACATGAAGACTTGGGAATTTGAGGAAGTTAATGGTGATATCTTGGGGTCAGTCCATAACAGAGGAGGTGTTGGGCATATTAGAATGTATGAAGGTTGTTAAAACACCTGGTCTGACCAGATATATCCAAGAACACTGCAAGAGGCTACAGAAGAAATTGCAAGGGCCCTGGCTGATATTTTTACATCATCGTTAGCCATTGTTGAGGTCCTGGAAGACTGGAGGGTAGCAAATATTGTGCCATTAAGAAGTGCTGCAAAGAAAAGCTTGGGAACTACAGACCAGTAAACATAACCAGTAAACATCTGTGGTGGGTAAGATATACATGCATTTGGAAAGACAGGGTTTGATTAGGAATAGTCAGCATGGCTTTGTACATGGGAGATCACGCGTCACAAATTTGTCAGAGTTCTTTGGTTTTGTGACCAGGAAGGTGGTTGAGGACAGGTCAGTAGACGTAGGCAATATGGATTCCATTAAGGCCTTTGATAAGATACCACATGGTAGCCTGCTCTGGAAAGTTAAATCGTGTGGAATCAAGGGCAAGCTGGCAAATTGGATACAAAATTGGCTTGGTGGTAGTAAGCAAGGGGTAGTAGTGGAAGGATGCTTGTCGGACTGGAGGCCTGTGACTAGTGGCGTGCCTCGGGGCTTGGTGCTTGGGCCCATTACTGTTTGTTATCTAAATCAATGATTTGGATGAGAATGTACAAGGCATGATTAGTAAGTTTGCAGATGACACTAAAATAGGCAGTATCATGGACAGTGAGGAAGGTTATTAAAAATTGCAGTAGGACCTTGATTGGCTGGGTGATGGGCCGGGGAATGATAGATGGTGTTTTATATATAGATAAGTGTGAGGTTTTGCATTTTGGAAAGTCAAATCAAGGTCGCAGTTTCATGGTGCATGGTAGGGCCTTAATGAGTGTAGTGGAACAGAGGGACTTTGGGGTTCAGATGCATGGTTCTCTGTAAGTGGAATCATAGGTAGACAGGGCAGTGAAGAAGACTTTTGGCACACTGGCCAGAAGTTGGGAAGTTATGTTGCAGTCATATGGGACGTAAGTGAGGCTGCACTTGGAGTATTGTGTTCAATTTTGGCTACCCTGCTATAGGAAGGATGTTATTAAACTTGACGTAGTGCAGACGAAATTTACAAGGATGTTGCCTGAACTCAATGGCCTGAGTTATAGGGAGAGATTGGATAAGCTGAGACACTTTTTTTTTTAAAGAGTATAGGAGACCTGAGTGGGAATTGTATACAGATGATGAACGTGAGAGGCAGGGATAGGGTGAAGGTACTTGGCCTTTTCCCCAGGGTTGGGGAATCGAGGACTAGAGGGCATCAAGTATAAGGTTAGAGGGGAGAAAATTAAAGGGAACCTATGCATATGGAATGAGCTGCCAGCAGAAGTGGTTGAGGTGGGTACATTAACAACATTTAAAAGGTGTTTGGACAAATACATGGATAGGAAAGGATTAGAAGGATGTGGGCCAAGTGCAGGGAAATAGGGTTAGTGTGGACAGACATTTTGGTTGGGATGGACCAGTTTGGGCCAAAGGAGTGAGTCTACTATGATTCATGTGAGAAATCCAAATTAGTGATGACTTTATCATTGTTAAGCTAAAAATATGGTGATTGTATCAGTTAAAGAGAATATGATGTATTTATCTTTGTGCCAATATTTTCTGTAGAAATCCCAGGCTTTTGTCCATGCTTCCTTCCCTGTGTGTCTCCTGTGTCCCTCCCTTGGCTTCTGTTACTTTTACTGCCTATCAGCAGATAAAATACTCATTCAATTTTTTAAAAAAGTCATTCATGGTATGAGGATGTTGCTCGCTAGGCCAGCACTTATCACCCAACCCTAATTGTCCAGAGGGTAGTTAAGAGTCAACCACATTGCTGTGGGATTGGAGTCACATGTAGGCCAGGCCAAGTAAGGAAGACAGTTTCCTTCCTTAAAGGAAATTAATGAACCAGATGTTTTTTTTTCCCTGACATTCAGTAATTAATTCATGATCATCATTAGACTCTTAATTCCAGATTTTTTTTTATATTGAATTCAAATCCCACCATCTGCCATGGCAGGGGTTCAAACCTGAGTCTCCAGAACATTATCAGGGTGTCTGGCATAACATTCCACCAATAGTTCTATGAAGCATCCTCCCCCAACTGAACCCCCGTTGTCTACTTTTTGGTTATAGACAAATATTTAACTTACTTGTTATAAAATATCAGTGAACTGAAGTCATCTGTTGTTTTATTCAGAGGACAGTAAAGTCAGTAATGGAGTGAGTGACAAAAACACAGCATCAAAGAAGCAGAAATTACAGCGTCCACGTAAAGAAAAATTGCAGCAACATGTGTTTTCCCACCCATTGTTGGCTACTTCATTAAAGGTAAGGAACCATATTTATATACAATAAATCCTTTACCACACTTCAATAGTCATGTTAATAATTAGAATCGCACCTGAGATGGGAGAAAAGCTGGATAAAATCTTAGTTCATATTTGTAGATCAGCAACAGCTTGCACTTATAAGATGTCTTTCATGTAGAGAACAAAACATTCCATACCTATGCCAGAGGAGCAATTTTTAAAAAATTTGGGACTTCTCTACCTTTTGAGTGGTTGAAATGTTTTTAGGACTGCATACCACTTGTAACAACTAGTGCGAAAGCAACAACTATAGCTGCTGGAAATCTGAAATTTTAGTTAGAAGATGCTGGAAATACTCAGCTGATCAGGCACCAGGGGTAGGGGGAGAAACTGAGCTAATGTTTCAGATTGTTTCATGTCTGAGGCAAGATGGAAATGAAATAGGTTTTGGGGAATGTGGAAGAACAAGATGGAAGGCCCATGATAGGGTGGGGGACAGGGTACAAAAATCAAAGGGACTGATAAGGGGCATAAGAAAAATAAATATGTATTATAAAGAAACAGATGAGTGTGAATGTCAGCCATCTGATTGGAATATGAAGGAATGAAGAAAAAAAATTAGATGCACTGAAGCAGCAAATAACTCCAAGAAGGATATCTCTGTTGTTGTGGTTCTGTTTGCCGAGCTCGGAATTTGTGTTGCAGATGTTTCGTCCCCTGTCTAGGTGACATCCTCAGTGCTTGGGAGCCTCCTGTGAAGCGCTTCTGTGATCTTTCCTCTGGCATTTGTCGTGGCTTGAATCTGCCGCTTCCGGTCGTCAGTTCCAGCTGTCCGTTGCTGTGGTCAGTATATTGGGTCCAGATCGATATGCTTATTGATTGAATCTGTGGATGAGTGCCATGCCTCTAGGAATTCCCTGGCTGTTCTCTGTTTGGCTTGTCCTATAATAGTAGTGTTGTCCCAGTCGAACTCATGTTGCTTGTCATCTGCGTGTGTGGCTACTAAGGATAGTGGGTCGTGTTGTTTCGTGGCTAGTTGGTGTTCATGGATGCGAATCGTTAGCTGTCTTCCTGTTTGTCCTATGTAGTATTTTGTGCAGTCCTTGCATGGGATTTTGTACACCACATAGACAGCTAGTATATTCTCTACTTCTCTTTGCTGGTGTACTGCAAGTGTGTTTGGCCCTTTTTGAACAGTGTCTTGATGCAACTTCTTTTGTGTGTGTTGGGGTGGTTGCTTTCGTAGATCAGGACTTGGTCTGTGTGTGGCTTTCCTGTATACCTTTGTGGTGAATTCACAGAAAGCTCACCAGAAGCGCTTCACAGGAGGCTCCCAAGCACTGAGGAATGTTACCTAGACATGAGACGAAACGTCTGCAACACAAATTCTGAGCTCAGCGAACAGAACCACAATAACGAGCACCCGAGCTACAAATCTTCCCACAAACTTTGAAGGATATCTCTGTTTGCAAGCATGACCTCTGAGCTTTCTATCATTTGTCATTTTACTTCTGCACTCTGTTTTCATTTTGATTCTTTCTGTTCTTGGTCTGCTGATATGTTCCTATGAAGCTTCAGTAACAAAACCTTATTTTTTTTGGAATGCTAGATTCCATGTTGAGTTAGATCATAACTTCTGCCTCGATATTTTTGTTTTGTTTTTATTTGTTAACATTAGGTTTGTTGTTTCCACAGATACTGTCTGACCTGCTGAGTATTTTTGGCATTTTCTGTAACAGCCATTGCTGTACAGGATGATGTCTTCATGCAATTGTATGCTTTAGTTTGAAAAATGAATAATTTATGTCCACCATTTCTCAACTGGGCAACTTTTTCTGATTCTCAGGTAGAATTCTGGTGTGACTGTGACAAAATAATGAAATAGGGTTTCCCCCTCTAAGCCCAGACTGTTCTTCAAGTTTTTTCCAGTCTGACATTAATGAGCTGTAAGTTTTACTTCCATTCTAATCTGATGTTTGTCAGCCCAGTGAGCTTGTTCTCATTCGGTTAGTGTCAGGTGTTGGTCTCGTGTTAACAATCAGGCAGAAAAATTATAGGTGCTGGATTTGTACGTTCTTTACCATCTGGTCAATGTTGAGTGTGAGCTGTTTGAAATTGTTCCCATCTAGCTGGTGGAGTGCAGTTTTGTGCCCTGTTCAGTTGACAGTGAACATGAGTTTGCATAATTTCTCCCATATCCTCTAGTGCCTCTCTGTGATGTCACTGACCCTGCGTATGTGGGCAGTGCCTGTCCGATATTAAATATGGACCTTGCAACTAACAGCTATTAGAGATATTGGAGATAAATTTCAATGTTAATACAGGATAAATTCCTGTGAGCTACTATATATATATTTAACTATGCTAGAGGAACTCTATGCAAGTACACTGGTGACAGCACAAGAAGAGCTCCATTGTGGTAATGCTTATGCATTTTAAACTTCAAAGTTATTGCATTTAGGTTTATTGTAAATATGTTGGTTTCAGTATCTATCATAAGCAATCTAGGCATCTTACATTTATGGGAGTTGACTCTCACTGCTCTCTCTCTCTCTGTCTCTCTATCTGTTTGCATGATCGTGTAACCCAAGGTGTGACAATAATAGCCCCTTGTGATCTGGACACGGTATTCGTGTGATCCGCATGTGTACTTCTTCAAATTATCCGAAGGTGAAGCAAGTGAACACTTGGTGCTACACAAAAAATGAGCTGCTTTATTTCACAGTAAGATGAACATGCAGAACACCACTTACTTCAATCTGTATAGTTTATCTTTGCACAATAATTTAAATTAACGCATGCTGTACTACCCACATCAATGGATCATTCTATTTGACTCAAAGAAGAAATCTTTGATCTATACTTCAGCATCTGTAACTAAACAAAAGCTCTCTAATGATCATTACTGCCTCTTGGCTTTCTGGTTTTCAAACCTGACTGCTTAAGTCTATAATTCTGTAGCAATCCTGCAGTGCACAGTTTGTTTTTTTAAAAAAAAGGAAGATCTGTTGGATCTCCTAAATATCCAGCACCAGCTACTCCCAAAATAATAGGCATGAGGTTTTTACTGAGCAGAAACTAGCATGTAGCTTACAGTGAGCAATCCAGGAAACATCATTAAAGTTGGTCTTTTAGCAACTTAATTGTCTCTCATTTCCAGATCTTTTGTTAAAATTGTACAATGAAGTTAAAGCACATTTGGAATCACATATTTTTGAATGTAACATGCAACAAAGAATGATCAAAAGATCCTGAAGTATACATGAGAAATGTATTGTCAGTAATTGTATTTTGATTGATTTTGTTACTTTGCTTTGAAGAGTCACAGTGGGAATGTCAGCTGCTTGGATTTCAGTAGCAATGGAAAGTACTTGGCTTCCTGTGCTGATGACCGTACAGTGCGAATTTGGAGTACAAAAGATTTTCTTGAGCATGAACATCGTTGCGTCCGAACTAATGTTGAGCTTGACCATGCCACACATGTGCGCTTCAGCCCTGACTCCAGGTAAAATGTGATCTTTTTAATCATTGAACAAAGCCAACGAATTTTTATAGAATAGGAGGCTATGTGGCCTGTCATGAATGCGGCTATTTGAAAGAAGAGCTGACCTATTACCTCTTTATCTCCTCTGCCCTGAAGCTCTTCAGCCCCGGTCATCTCCTCTGCCCTGAAGCTCTTCAGCTTCTCCTAGTTGATCTTAACCTATTGCAAATCCTCTTGCAAAGATGCCTACCTTAAAGAAGCTCTCTTCCTCCCTCTACAAGGATCTTAGTGAGTCCCTCTCTCACTGCACCCCCCCAGGTCATCTCCTCTGCCCTGAAGCTCTTAGCCTCATTCCTGAAGAAGGGCTTATGCCCAAAACGTCGATTCTCCTGCTCCTCGGATGCTGCCTGGCCTGCTGTGTTTTTCCAGCACCACATTTTTCAACTCTTCATCCCCTGCTCCCTATAACCCTGCTCTCTCTTCCTTGTCAGATAATTTAATTTTCTCTTGAATCCCCCAAATGAATCTGTCTCGACCACATTCTTGGACAGTATGTTCCAAATTCTTACTGTTCTGCACAATAAAATATTTCCTCCTGTTGGCTTTGCTTCCTTTGCCAATTATCTTGTTCTTCATCCACTAAGGACAGTTCTTCCCTATCATCTGTGTCTAGACATTTATTGATTTTGAATACCATGGTTAAATCTCCCCTCAGCCCTCGCTTCTTCAAGGAGTATGTTCCCAACATTTTAAGTCGTGTTTCTCCTCTGAAAACTATTTTAATAAATCACTTCTGCAACGTTTCTAATGCTTTCACATCCTACCTAAAGTGTGATATCCAGAAATGAATCCCAATGATCCTTTGAAGGCTGATCCAGTGTTTTGTTATGGTTTAACATAACCTCCTTGCTTTTATACTCCAGGCTCCTACGAATAAAGTCTGTATTCTTTATCAACCATGCACATAATCTATCTTGCCACCCTCAATGATTTATGTACACAAACATCCACTACCCTTGTTCTGTATTTCCGTTAGATTATATCAATTTTTAAAAAAAAATGTTTTTCCTTGTTCTTTCCACCAAAATGAATCATTGTACACTCTGTTATGATCCTCGCTGCTGGTAATATTAGACAAGTCAAGAATGAAACCTTGCTTGATAGGTCATGTCTTTTACGTTTTGCAGTTGGTTGCATGGTAGTTCATCATTATAACAACATTCACACAAGGCCACAGATGTTCTTTAGCAGTAAAACATTAAATTTATCACATGAAAGACAAAAGCAATAGCATTCAATACTGCATGTAATACAACAAAGATTTTAATATGAATAGCAAAACAAAGTTTCAACTTGTTCTTCAACACTATCCTTTTACAAATACTTAATTTCAGAAAAAAAAGTCACTCCTATCTCAACTGTTTAAGCTTTTATCTTACTGACTCTGCTGTTTTTACTCCTAGTACCACTGATTTGATTTGATTTGATTTGATTTATTACTGTCATGTACCTAGGTGTAGTGAAAAGTTTTGTTTTGTGTGCAGTGCAGACCGGTCATACCATACAAAGTGCATTAGAATAATAGGACAGATTGAAGAATAAGTGTTACGGCTATGGCGAAAGTGCACAGAGAGCGTGATCAACGTGAAATTTAAAATTTGAGTGGGGAAGAAGCTGTTCTTGAATCTGTTCATATGTGTGTGCAAACTTTTTTATATCTTCTGCAAGAGAGTAAAACTAGAGTGGGAGGGGTCTTTGATTATACTGGTTGCTTTCCTGAGGCAGTGGGAAGTATAAATGGAGTCAATAGACAGAAGGCTGGTTTGCATATTGGAATGGGTTGTGTTTATGTCCCTCTGTAGTTTCTGGTGTCTTGGGAAGAGCAATGGCTAAACCACATGCTGATGGATCCAGATTGAAAGTCTTCTATGGTGCATTCTTAAAAATTGCGAGTCCTTGTGGGCATTCTTAATTCCTTAGCCTCCTGAGGGATGTAGAGATGTTGCTATGCTTTCTTGACCATTGCATCGTCCAGGGTAAACCAGGTAGTTATTGGTGATTATCGCTCTCATGATCTTAAACCTCTCGATCATATCCACCTGAGAGACGTTGATGTAGGCAGGACCGTGCCCTCCACTCCACTTCCTGAAGTCAGTCGCCATTTCCTTCATTTCGTTGTCTTTTCACCATGTTGCTAAGCACAGTTTCTTTCCCATATTCTGTTTCGTCATTGTTTGAGATCTGCCCTACAATAGTGGTGTAGTCAGCAAACTTGAAAAAGGAGTTGGAGTGGAATTTGGCCATGTTGTCATAAGTGTATAAGGAGTACAATAGGAGGCATGTGGGGCACAGGTTTTGAGGATTATGGTGGAGGAGATGTTGCCACTTCTTCTTACTGATTGCCTTCAAAGGAAAGGAAGTTGAGGATCCAGTTACAGCGAGGGAAGCCAAGTCCAAGGTCTCCAGAGTTCAGAGATGAATTATGTTTGGAATTATAGCATTGAAGGCAGAACTGTGTCTCTTTTGTACTGCTGAGAGAGTTTTATATTTCCTTTCCAAGTCCATGGGCATGAGCCTTTTGCAGTTCTCATGGCCGAACTTTCTCCGTTCTAACAACATGACTACTTCTATCCAAGCTTTCTTGACTTAGAAGCTCGACAAGCTTAAGCACTTTTTTGGCTAAGCTGACTGGTTACCCTGAACTAAAAGCATGATTTTTCCATCTCTGAGAAGCTGATATATCATTTGAATTGAACCTCTAAACTCTGAAGCTAAAAGTACTGGATTCCGGATCTGTTGTAAACATAGCAGTATAAACGTTCCATCCATTAAGGCTACAGGAATTCTGCCAGGCACTTTACTACAGTCACATACATTTTAGGAATTGATGCACTTAAGTATCTGTTTATCAAGTGATGTTCTGACCATTTTAAAAATAAAAACAAAATGGAACTGGCCCAAATATATCTGCCTCTATTTTAAAATCCAATACTCTCAGAGGAAACTTGATTATCCGAACGGTCTGCCATGTTCTGTTTATTTCACCAACTGGTCTTTGTCCTTTTTAAATTCTACGTTATCTTTCTCACGGTTCACAACGCAAGTTTTGAATTATCTGCAAATTTTGAAATTGTGCCTTCTACACTAAAGTCCAGATTATTACAATACGTTAGTAAGAAGATGGGTCCCAACACTAACCGCTTGGGAGCTCCACTTTAATTCAATCTGAAAAGCACCCACCAGCTGCTGCTGTTTCCACTCATTTAGCCAATTTCACATCCATTTTGCTGCTGTCCCTTTTATTCCATAAACTCGTAACATTTCTTAGAAAGCTATTGCGTGTCGTACTATCAAATACGTTATGGAAGCCCATGTTGCATGTATACCATATCAACAGAATTATCCTCGTCACCCTTCTCTTAAATCTGATCAAAAGATGAAGTATTGTGTTGAAATAAAATTGCCCTTTTTTAAAAAAAAATGTCATGCTGGTTTTCTTTAATTAACTGCATTTGTCCAGATAACTTAATTTTGACCTGAAGTATAGGTCTTCGAAGCCTTGCTACCAGTTACACTGACAGTTGGCCTGTAGTTGCTTGGCTTGTCCATATTCCCTTATTTGAACAAGGGTAAATATACCTCTAGACTTGTGATATAATTTTGAAGCACTTTATCTCATGGCTGAAACCTGGAGCCTGTGCTGCTAGAACTGTTACACATCTCATATATGATTATGGCGCATTGGTAGCATCCCTCCCACTGGACCAGGAGACCTGGGTTCAAATCACACCTAGTTCAAAGGTGTGTTACAACAGCTCTGAACAGGCTGATGAGGAAAAATAGGTTAAATTTTTAAAAAACCCCAGCACTGGAAGCATCTTGGAGTTCCCACATGTCACAGAATGGGTACTCTATAGATTTTAGCTGTCCTGTCATTCCTATATTAAAAATTACTACTTAAAACAAAACACGCCCCTTCTGACATCACTTAAGTATCAGGAAGATATATAAATATTTTACTTAACCTTTTATTACATTTAAACTCAAAATTTCATTTTTTAGTTTATTATACTAACTCCCTAACTTTACAAAAGGAAATTAAAACTATAGTATTCACCTGCCAGTCACGTTGATGAGATGGTAGAGTTTTGGCTATTGCTAATTTTTGAATACATTATTTGATATAGTATTTAGAATTTTTATGTTATGGGAAGAAAATTATTTTACTGTTCTGTACATAGCAAACAGAAACTCACTTGCCGATTAGCTCAGCCTGAATTGCAGATTTGGTGAGAGTGGAAATACTTGTAATTTGTCAGTTTATAGGTGGTTGCTCATTACTCTGAATTCAGCTTGTCTGACCCTTGACTGTGTCTGACACAGCACCCCTGAGCCTTGTTCGTTGAGATACTAGCAGTGTATTAATGTGATTTTCTTTTGAATTCTGTCACAACAGAGCTTTCATCACATGGCTGGCAAATGAAGAAACAATCCGTGTTTTTAAAATGATCAAAAAGGACGATGGTACATTCACATTCACTGCTGCACCTGAAGACTTCCCGAAGAAGCACAAAGCTCCAATTGTGAACATCGGAATTGCCGAAACAGGTGAGGGCAACATGACTGCTTAGGGTTCATCTAATGTCTGCGGTTTGCTTCACTCGGCTAAGAGATCAGTAATTTTGGCCAAAGATGGGTGAGCTTTGACTCAGAATTTATTACTGTTCATTTTCATTTGTGTGGGAGCATTTTCCCCTCGAATCGAAAAGCCAGCCTGCCTCTTTGGTATCCATAGTTTTGATTTGTTCATGTGCCGAAACATACAAGATGTTTATCAGATAAGGAGCTAAATTATTGATTTGCTTCATGATTTGTAGTTTGAGAATGCATCACACTAAATTAATAATACTTTATCTACCTATCGTCTCAAAATACCTGTCTTTGCTTGCATGCATTATGTCTTTCTAAGCAAAGCATTTCGAGTATTGTTTTCCAAAATTCTTCACTTGTGACTATGATCTAGGATGACTTGCCAGACTTCCCTTGCCACAGCCTTTCAAGGGACATTGTCTATACCTTCTGATGACCTGATTGTAGATATTCTGTGTTAGAAAAATACAGATACAAACCCATGCCACATGGTGAGACTTGGACTTTGCATGACTAGTGTTTTTAAAAAATGTCAGAAATGCAGTGGGACTTGTCCTTTGTTGCAGTATAACTATAACGTGAAATATGTTAACTGTTTCTCTATCTTAATCTTATTACAGGAAAATTCATTATGTCTGCATCGAATGACACTACCATTCTGATTTGGGACTTGAAAGGAGAGGTTCTGGCTACAATTAACACTAACCAGATGAACAATGCATATGCTACAGTGTCTCCTTGTGGAAGGTTGGTGTCATTCACTTTAATTTTAAGTAATCAAAAGACAGCAGTGACAACATTCAGACTGGTTGCAATAGGACAGGGAAGGCCAGAACACACCTCTGTTGGGACTGACCAACTGCCACTTTGCAGCCAGTATTTGAGATATAACTTTGCATGTTAAACTTTACCACCTGGCTTCCAAAAACAATTAATGAGAAATGTTTCATTTCCATTGTTGCAGGTTTGTGGCTTCATGTGGCTTTACACCAGATGTGAAAGTTTGGGAAGTGTGTTTTACTAAATCAGGCTCATTCCGGGAGGTAATGAGGGCCTTTGACCTAAAGGGTCATTCAGCTGGCATATACTCATTTGCGTTCTCCAATGACTCCACGAGGTGAGACTCTGTATGACCATCTCTCATACACTACTGAAGTAGTCGGTGTTATTTACAAAGCATCCACCTCACAGCTGTCCAGATTTCAATGATTTTTATTTATATCCACTTACATCGTTCAGTTGTATAATATTGCAGCGACCAAGTGAGAGGGAATTCACAGAGAAAGGAAATGACCCTCGAGATCACTTTTAGTATAAATTTTTTGAGAACTGTAGGAATTTGTACCATGTTGACTGTCAACAACCTCATGGCCTCCATTCCACCAGGGCAACGTGGGGAAAAAACCCTAGACAATTTCAGGGAAGACTTGGGAAATTCTTCTTTGATTCCTTTTGAGGTGATCACAACAGGAGACCTGTGAATCATAATGGTGTAGCCCATTGCTCACCGTGCTCCCTATAAGCTGCGTATCAGTCACAGTTCAAAACCAGCTGTCTATTAAATCCCTGCAACAAAACTGTGTTAACTAGACTAGCTGATAACTTATCCTTTTGTAAGTATACCACTTTATGACACAGTACTGGATGTGTATGACACAACTTGCATATATTTTCCCTGGTATTCCTTAACTAACCTAATTCAAATAGTTTATTTGAATGAACATTATCTGCTTCCTTTATTAGTTTAAAAGTGTTTGCTTTTCTAAAGTTAAAAAGAACAGGCTCTCGGTGCTGATTGCTGCAATTAAGTAATCTCTCTTGACTAATTTTCAAGATCTGTAAATGAGTTCCCAGTAGAAGGGACCAAATTTGGATGCAATATTTAATGAAGCCACTTATAGGATTTTGTGTTTTGTTTATGTTCTGTATCAGATCAAGCAATGTTATCTCTAAAGTTTGCAGCATTCATTGTGAATTTGCTATAGCAACAAGGTTCTCTTTCTATTCAACTTTCTTTAATCTTTCAGCCATCCATAGTGTAAAGATGCTTGCTGTTCATTTACATTGACTGATATATCCATTTCCCACCCTGTCCCCCCACCTCGAATGATACTATATTCATTTATGCTGAACGACAATTTCTTTCACCCCTTGCATTGGGTTTGATTGCCATTGTTTATTCTCAATGAAGTTCTAACTTTTGCACTTGTGTTTGGATCTTATGTAAGCTTTCAGGTAGTTCTTCCAGTGCTATTGACCAAATGATTATGATAGTGAAGAGCAGTGACCGCATGACTGCTTCGTAGGAGATTCCACTAGTTATCAGCTATCACACAAGCCTACTGTCAACAGTAACAACTTTCTGTCTATAAGATTGCAAGCAATATTTTCTATCTTATCTCAAGATTTTCCAACCAATTCCACAGTACTATGTCTTTATTGTGACAATGAATTGCACTTTCTCAAAACTTTGAAAAACAGAAGCATACAATTCCAACTAAATTACCTACATCCACCAACCTAACATATTCATCAAAGCAATTCTACAGTTTGATAAAATGTGTTCACTTTTTACCAGAATTCATGTTGAGAATCTTTTCAGTCAGCGCATCTTCCACAGCACATCTCTAATGATTTGTTTTAGCAACTTTCCTGTAAAATCAAGCTAATAATTATGTAATTTTTCACTTTTATCTTGTTCTCCTTTTGTTATGTATTGGTAACGTACCTGCATATTGATATTGGACCTATACAATTCTTGAGCAATTATCTCTTGAAATAGACCAAGTAAATTAGGCAACAGTCCTTTAGATTATGGTTCTCTTTTTGCTTTGAATAAGAGTATCAGATCACAAAGACCAGACCCAGCAAGTGGAAGAATGAAAGTGATTTATTGTTGCACTAAGCAATTCTCTTTCCTTTAGTTTGTATGTTGTGTAATACCAGGATAATCATTAACCTGGATATTGGGTGGCTATTGGATTTAACTGACTGCCCCATTTGCTTCTTTAAGATAGAGAACAATATTGACTGACTGAAGTCCTGTGAGCATCTTGCTGATAGGTTTATTGTTTGAATAAATGAGGGCAATTAAAAAGGGAAACAGAAAGGTAGTACACTTTAACTGATGAATTGATAGTTATTAATTGGTTGGTTGGAATAAATCATGAGAGTTTAGAATTACTCAAATTATTAATGATTATATGGAAGTTCTTGAATTTAGTTTTTAATGGATTGTTAAATCACAAATGTTGAGGCATTTTGTCATATCTCTGATTTGTTTCCTCGACAGAATGGCGACAGTTTCTAAGGATGGCACCTGGAAGCTCTGGGACACTGATGTCCAGTACAAACAGCAGCAGGACCCCTATTTGCTGTACACAATGAAGTATGAAGTCTCTGATCCCTGCCGAATTGCGCTTTCTCCTGATGCCAGGGTGGTTGCTATTTCCTGTGGCTTCAACATTACAGTGCACAATGCCAAAACGGGCAAACAGGAGGAAGAGATTTTAAACGTGCATGGGGAGGAAATTACTGGCTTGGCATTTGACGTTAGCAGTAGATTTTTAGTTTCGTGTGGTGATCGTGCAATCCGAGTCTTCCACAATGTGGTGGGCTACCGTGCGGTTATTGAAGAGATGGAAGTCAGGCTAAAGAAAGCAACAAATGAAGCAATGCGAGAAAGAGTACAGCAACAGATCAGTGATGCTCAGAAGGCATTAGAGGCAGTATGCATAAGGAAAGAGTAAAACCACAACAAATCAGCATTGATTTTGAATTTGTCTTTCTGGACCTCCTCTGTAAACTCTGAGGAATGTTTGAGATTTCACTTTAACTGTATACTGTTTGTCCACAAAATAAACATGATAGCCCTTACAGTTATGGTTCCAACCATCACTAAAAGTCATTTTCAAGTGTAAGTGGACTGAAACTCTTTTGTTTGGAGCAGAATTTCTGCAAATGAAGAAAATACAAATTTTTGACCAGTACCTGAAGTTGGTTCTCCTTTTATTGCTTTGTCATTCTGTAGCATGAAACAGTGTAACAGGCTGACTATGTACTTTAGAAACAGATTTTTTTGAGATCCATTGAGATCTTAATTTTAGATTTCAACATAATGATGGAATGATGTTAGTTTCTACACAACTCTATACTATTAGTAAATTGTTTTAATTGAAAACCAAAAACTTTGGATGGTGGAAATTGTGAATCTAAACCTAAAATACAATACAGGAAGTACCTAACTGATCAGGCTGCATCAGAGAAAGAAACCAAATTAATTTTTCAGGTCAATATCCTTTTTATCAGAACTGAAAGAAGTTAATGATTTAACAGTTTTAATTGATTAGAGGCAAATAAAGCATGGGAGGGGAAGAAGAAACAAAAGAGATGTTTTTGGAAGGGATAGTGTTGCAAGGCAAAAACGAGTGTTAATGTAATATGAAGGAAACCGCCAATATGACCTGAAGCTGCTATGCGATAAAATTGAAGCATCAGTTATAATGTGATGTTGAACTCCTGTGTTGAGTTTTTAAAGCCTTCTGTTGTGCTTCATTCGAACAGTGTAGGGAGAGCTTAGAATGGGAGCAGAGTAACAAATCATAGCAATAAAACTGGAATCCAGGGTCATGCTTGCAGATTAAATAGAGGTGTTTACCTAAAATCATCAACCTCTCGGTGTTTACTGTGCCCAGGGAGAGCAGACCTGCATCGTACATAGCAATTACAGTATGCCAAAGTACAAGTAAATTCCTTTTTCACTAAAAATAGCCTTTTAGGACCCTGGACAAGGACTAGGAACGTGGTAAAAGGACAGGAGTTACATCTATGATTGAATGGGAATAGACCTTAGGAAGGGGAGAGTGTGTTGGAGGTGAAGATAGAAGACAGCCCCTTCGAAAAGTTGACAGGGACGGGGAATGTCAAGAACTTTCTTCTTTGTTCATGGCATTGCTGGCAAGGCCAATGCTTATTACCCTAAAAGAAAATGGCAGTGAACTGTCTTTGTAAACCCTGCGGTCATTGAGGTGTAGGTACAGGCAAGTACTGTTACGAAGGTTATACTAGTAACCATTTCAACCTCTAGTGATGCTATAACATTGGACTTATCACATGGTTTAAAATTTTAGAAACAAAATAAAGAATATGACCACAAGTTATCCAACATACAGCTGTTAAACAAAAGAATTTGCTCTTTTAACAGTTGGTAATTTAAACGGTAATTTAACCAGTATTTAATCTAAGTCAAAATCAAGGATTTCAACATTCAAAGTGAATGGGCTACACGTGGATAAAATCGTATTGCCAAGTAAATGCCAGCTAATTTGTGATATATTCATGATTTCTTTTCTCAACTGACCCGGAGTTGATTGCATAGTCACCTTGAGTGCTGCATGTTGGAAGTGCCACTTTTGGTGTGATGTTAAATTGAAGTCTTATTCACAGACGTGCATAAAAGATCTGTATTATTTAGTGAACAAGAGAGTGTTCCTGTTTCCTGACCAACATTTTATCCCTGGACCAACACCTAAAATAAATAACTGTTGTGATTTCAAAGTTATTTGTCTGTGGGATGTGGAGACAGCTGGCTAAGTTAGCATTAATTTACTCGTCCTTAATTCACCTTTAGAAGGTGAACCACCTTCTTGAACCATTGTAGTTCGTGTTACTGGTACAGGCGGACCATAATTTGAGAGTATTTGAGTTACAAATGCTCATACTTATGAACAAGATCTCGTATTACTATCCGTTTTAAAGATGTGACATGAACCTTTGCTCTTGCAGCTATTTTATATTGTATTGTGTTGCAAGTTGCGTACAAATTGACATTCACTCAAGAACAGAGCCCATTCACAATTTGAGGACTGCCTGTATATGCACGCAGCTGTTAGGAACGGATTTGCAGAATTTTGACCCAATGACTCTGGGGGAACAGCAATATTCTGAGTTTGAAAGTTAGTGGCTTGAAGGAAAACAGCAGCAGATGGTATTGCTCTGCTCCTTAGGTGGGATTGAAGGGTGCTGTTTTAATTGGATACACTGCTACCACTAATCAGTGCTGGAATGAATATTGAAGGTGGTGGAATGGGTGCCATTCAAGTGGACTGTTTTGTCCTGAATGGTGTAGAGTTTTAATGTTGAAGTTGCACCCATCTATCTAATGGTTGTAAGGGTCTGAAAGGGTTACTGCTGAGGGCACCATCCACTATGACTGTATGGATTCTGAGGGAGATGAGGATGTTATTTTTATGAAATCCTAATCTCTTTCACAATGCCTTTTGCATCAGTATAACTTGCACATAGTTGCTGCCAAGAGAAGCAAGTCTTGTTAGACTATCAGGTGGTTTTTGTGTAGACTAGACCAAGCATAGCCTGTAGATCTCTGCCAGCACAGGATGGTAGCAGCTGCAATGAACCCAGCTGATGTTATTACTGTTTAGGTCAGAATAGTGAAAATAATTTAGATTGATAGATTATATTTTTCTTTTGGATTTAACAAGACAGTCTTACACTGCAACATAAGCATACAAAGGTGCAGATTTAGTTTTAATAAGCAAAAAAAATTATTGAGCAAAAGAAAGAAAACCAAGCTATTCATAAACAATTCATTTTAATGACTTCAAACATCTTCCAAAACAAATTTCTGTCTACTCCCCAACACCATCACTTTATGAAAAATCTCTCCTGTCTGCATTTTCTACTTCTTAGAGACATCAAGTATGTTATACAGTTTGTTGTGCTTTCCTCCCAACACTGATGACAGTGTTGCTACTCTGTTTCCTCAGTCTTCCATTAAATTCTGTAGCTATCTTTGTAGTTTTGACACTGAAAGTTGAGAAAACTCCAATTCTGCCTCATATCTTTCATTTCCACAGCAGCAGAGAGTAGAAAATTTGTAGCCATTCTGACTCCCCTCCCATTTCAATATAGAAGACTAATTTTAATTCTTTATTGCTCTATTTATTAGAATTGCTGGCTGTCTGACATCTCGAATAATTCACTCCATCTCATTTTTTGCATTTCAGACATGCATCAAGTGATGTGTTTCATGGCTTGCACAAACTAATGTGAAAGCAGTAAAGCAAACCAACTCGTTCATATGCACAAATGCATTCATTTTTCACTTAATACTTTTGTAGAACTGTGCTTGGAATACTGGTGGAATTTGGAGCGAGGGTGTTATTGGGATGGAATTTAAGATGTGGAAAGGAAATGGACAGAGTGCTTTGGATGAGCTGAGGTGGAATCCAGCATAGAAAATATTAGGTTTAAAAGGCAACAAATAGGGTCGCTTCTGACTCTATTCCTCTCCCTGAAAACAGTTGGAATGAAACCAGACTTTGCAACCTTGGTCCCATATTTGACCTCAAGGTAAGCTTCCAACCACATACTCATTATCATCATTATGATTGCTTAGTTTAATGTCCACAACATTGCCTGTCACAACTATCACAACCAAAACCCTAATTCATGTCCTTATTATTTTTCAACTTGACCAATCCTGACCACTATTCCACATTTTGTAAACTTGACATAATCTAAAAATCTCCTGCCAGTGTCCTATCTGACACCAAATTCTGTTCACTTTATCATCCCTGTGCATGCTGGTCTATATATGTTTATTTAATTGCTTCTTTCAGTTCTAGTCCTGTGAGCTAGGAAACTTTTTCCTTTGACTTGTGCAATTGAGATTTCTAACTGAACACTCCTGGTCTGGGACGTTCGGCAATTTGAAGCCCTTGCACAAAGGTAATGAATTCCCTTAACTGCTTTGAACAAACTCCTTTTTCTATGCAAGACTATTCTTGCATCTAACTTGAGTCAGTTCTCTTTGAACTGAATTCAGAAGATTAAGTATTTTTTTTAAAACATCTTCCTCCTCCTAATCTATCTGTTAAACTAATGGAATATTTCCTCTTCTGTTGTAAATGCCACATTATTATCAAATTTCTATTAACACTCCCAATAGGCTTTAAATTATCTGTTCTCTGATGCACACTGGTTTAGGATCATGGCTCTGAAAAGATTATGGCTATGATGTGGAGGTGCTGGTGTTGGACTGGAATTGACGAAGTTAAAAATCACACAACAGGTTATTATTCAACCGGTTTATTTGGAAGTACTGGCTTTCAGAGTGCTGTTTCTTTAACAGGTAACTAGTGGGGCAGAATCATAAGACAGAATTTATAGTAGTAGATCACAGTCATGCAATTAAAACAATATTCAACAAACCTAGATTGCTGTTGAGTCTTTCATCTTTTAGAATGGGTTTCAGGTTTTGGTTCATTAATATGCAAATCCCAGAACTTCTTTTAAGTCACATTCTTGAGATAACTCAAGGTTTATTTTTTAAAAAGTGACATCTCCGGTCAGACAATGGATTAAAGGTGTGAGCTTAGAGTCTGACTGTATCCTAATCTTGTGACAGACTGGTTCTGTTTCCAAAGTAGGAATTTATAAAATGTTACATAGATTGACTGCCTGCAAGTTGTGTGCTTTTTGAGCAACGATATTTTTAATTGCATGACACTGTGATCTTTTGCTATAAATTCTGTGTCTTATGATTCTGCCATATGAAAGCTAGTACTTCCAAATAAACCTGTTGGACTATAACCTGGTGTTGTGTGATTTTTAACTCTGAAAAGACTGACATAGTTAATAACTAATTATCTTTGGCGCAATATGGCGCAAGTTTAAATTCAAACTTCTAGAAAAAAAATGATAATATTTATATTTCACATACCTTGCATTACACTGCACATCTATTAGACGGCTTCGGTTAAACAACACGAGTATTGTTAATCAACAATGAGCAAGTTATTTGTTTTACAGTTTGGCAGCAAGCAGCTTCCATTCAGCTGCCTCTTCCTGTTGTGGAGATCTGAAGATTTGTAAGAGATAGCTTTAAGAAAGGCACTTGTGCAGATAGCTGGAAATGTTGAAAATTTTGATACACTACAGAGGAGAATTTAATAGCAAGATGTGACAAGTCAAAGTCTATAGTCAATGGTTTAAGAAAAATTCAGACCAAGTATGAAGGGCACAGACTAATGGGCCAATGACTATTTGTTCATTGTTCATCATCACAGATCATCAACACCCAATGCAATCTGTAACTGCATTGATCTAACTAATGCTCCATCTCCAAGGAGGTCTTACCACACTAAATTTGAATTTCCCTGTGAAGAAGGAAAGAATTTTAAAAATGGAATAGTTCACAGGTCGAGAAACAGAAAGCAAAGTATTTACAGCTCAGATCAAGTGCTACCAGCATAATGGTCAAACATGATGAAGCACGGCCATAGATATGGGAATTCAAGGTTTACAGAAGCAATTTGAAATTAGGTTGCAGACTGGTAATGAAAGTAATAAAGGACAATTTAGAAGCCTAAGCTGACAAACTAATGAAAATTAGAAGACTATTGAGGCTGCAGAAAAGACAGGAGATTAATTACATAATGGCAGTAAATGTGGAAAGCTGCCTAAAGTACATATCTGAAAAGAATCTCAAAATTAAGAGGGATTGTTACTCAGAGTTGTACGCAGCGCAGATCACCTAGATAAAACTGTGAAAAGGAAGGGATTCATCTAATAAAGCTGTGAATAGTGGGAATGCTTTACCAGGATTGTAATTAGAATGGGAATTATCATAAAGGTGCAAGCAACAGATTCATGTAGTAAAACTGTAAAAGGCATGAATACTCTACATTTCTTGCATATGGTGGGATATTCCAATTTAACTGTAGGTATGCAGTACACAATAGCAGCATAGCTGTGCTGCAAAATAAAAAGTCTTTTAAAACAAGGACAAGAAAATCACATCAGGAAGGTGTGACCGCAGAACCGAGTTTACCACTAACCTAAACAGGCTAATGCATTCCAAATGCAGTTGAGAATATAGCTAGAAGGAGCACATATCTAATGTAAGAGACAATGGACAATAGACAATACACAATAGGTACAGGAGTAGGCTATTCTGCCCTTCGAGCCTACATCACCATTCATTATGATCATGGCTGATCATCCTCAATCAGTATCCTGTTTCTGCCTTATCTCCATAACCCTTGATTCCACTATCTTTGAGAGCTCTATCCAACTCTTTCTTAAACGAATCCAGAGACTGGGCCTCCACTGCCTTCTGGGGCAGAGCATTCCACACACCCACCACTCTCTGGGTGAAGACCATTCCAGAAATTGACCTCGTGAACTCACGCTGCACACCCTCAATAGTCAGAATGTCTTTCCTCAAATTTGGAGACCAGAACTGCACACAATATTCCAGGTGCGGTCTCACCAGGGCCCTGTACAGCTGCAGAAGAACCTCTTTGCTTCTATACTCAATCCCTCTTGTTATAAAGGCCAGCATGCTATTAGCTTTCTTCACTACCTACTGTACCTGCATGCTTGCCTTCATTGACTGGTGTACAAGAACACCCAGAGGGAAAGATCAACTTTGTCATATTCAGTTCTTATGGTACAATAGCCCTAAAAACACACATCAAAAACCACCACAATGAGTAGTACAGGAGCCAGACATTAGTAGTCATTGCCTGCTATATGAAGTTAGAAAAGCTCATTTGCACAAATTTATGCTTTTGCTGAGAGACTATGACCAATGAGTCATAACTGGCTTTATCAAACATGGCAGGGGAAAATGAAAATGAAATACGCAAGATATTGTGTAGATATTGGCCAACAAAAAGTCCAGTCAGTTGGCAATAAGTAAGTTGTGAGCATTGACAGCTTTTCACAATTTTGTAGATGACTTGCTGTTGTGTCCTAGAAGACTGGTTATCCTGGCTTCATTTTCAGAAGTGTGGCTGAAAAAGACTGCACTGGGGATGCTTGAGAGTTGCCTGGTGCAGGACCAGAACTCGGATGGCATGTGGTGTCTTATGAGCTCCAAATACATTGAAAATCTCATAACACAATGTGAAATCTGTGACTTTACTGGATTGACAGCCATGTTCTCCACTCCTATCAATACTTATGAGTATTCAGACTGCAAGAAGCAACAAGGTTTGTGAGAAAACATTAGCAATCAGATAGCCAGTCAGCAACATACTATATTTGAGATCACTGATAAATCTTCAACTGAAGTAACACAGAGTGCAACATAGTTTGGTGAACAAATAGTAAGACAGGTTTAAGTTTGATACTAAATACTAAGGAGGATAATTTATTTGTTAATATTCCCTGAAAGAATGATCAGTAACATTTCCATGGAATATATTCTAAATCTAGGAGCTTTTAAAAATGAACACCAATGCATCTACTATCTCATTGTCAAACTTTTTAAAGACCCTAGCAAGACATCCATATGAATCCATGAACCTGTTAGTCCTCAGCTTGGTCAGTTTGCTTCAGACCACTTGCGATTGTAATTTTATCAAGTTCCTCTCTCCCTTCCACCTCCTGTTTATGGGTATCATAGAGACGATTTTCTGAATTTTCCATTGTCAAAACAGAAGCAAAATGTTTGTTCATTTCATATGCTAAGTCTTATAATCTACTATTAAATCTGCATTCTCATTCTCTAAAGGGCTCCCTCTCTAGAGTTGCCTCATTATAACATCGTCAATGACTTAATTCCAGATACATGCTCAGGAGTTAATCTTTTTACTCTCCACCATTGTGGCTGATCACTAAAGATGGTACAACTTCTTTTTCTGAACCATGTGGTGCTTTAAATCATAGAATCTGTACACCATGGAAGCAGGCCATTGACCTGCTGTGCTGTTCCAGCAATAAAGTTTCAACTTTTTACTCTCCACCATTGTAGCTGATCACTAAAGATGGTACAACTTCTTTTTCTGAACCATGTGGTGCTTTAAATCATAGAATCTGTACACCATGGAAGCAGGCCATTCAGCCCATTGAGCCCACATTGACCCTCCAAAGTGCTGGAGGCTCACTGGCAGTATTCTTAATCAGCTTCCTGACTACCTCCACCCCTATCCCAATGCCATTCAATGTGCTGCTTGGATCATATCCTCTACAAGTTACCATAGGTTTAGGAGTTGGGATGTCATTTTGCAGCTGTATAGGACATTGGTTCAGCCACTTTTGGATACTCTTGACAATTCTGGTCTCCCTGCTATAGCAAAGACGTTGTGAAACTTGAAAGGGTTCAAAAAAGATTTTCAAGGATGTCAACAAGGTTGGAGGGTTTCAGTTACAGGGAGAGGCTGAATAGGCTGGGGCTGTATTCCCTGAAGCATCGGAGACTGAGGGATGACCTTATAGAAGGTTATAAGTCATTAGGGCATGGATAGGATAAATGGACAAGGTTCTTTTTTCCCAGGAGTCCAAAACTAGAGGGCATAGATTTAAGGATGAGAGGGGAATGATTTAAAAGGGACCTAAGGGAGCAACCTTTCCACACTGAGGTTGGTATGTGTATGCAATGAGCTTCCAGAGGAAGTGGTGGAGGATGGTACAATTACAACTTTTAAAAGACATGGGTACATGAATAGGAAAGATGGGTACATGAATAGGAAAGATTTAGAGGGCTATGAGCCAAATGCTGGTAAATGGGAATAAATTAAAATATCTGGTTGGTGTGAACAAGTTGGAGTGAAGCGTCTGTTTCTGTGCAAGATATCTCTGACTCTGACCAACACTCATTTTACTCTTTTCCCTTTCCAATAGCTGTCAAAACTCTGTTTTTACATTCTTAACTAGCTTCTTCTCACACTCATAATATGTTCCTTCTAATTAACTTTAAAGTATTTTCTGCCATTCTTTATATTCTGACCAATCATCTTACCTATTCAATTTTGCACAGTTACAAGCTTTCTTTAAGCTTGGTGTTTTTCCTAACATTATAATGAATCATGGTCCTCTCTTTAGAATTCTTTATAGTAAGAATATACTTATTCTGAGTACTCTGATGTATTCCCTTAAATGTTTGCGACTGTGACTCTATTGATCTATTCCCCTGAAGAAGGGCTTATGCCCGAAATGTCGATTCTCCTGCTCCTTGGATGCTGCCTGACCTGCTGCGCTTTTCCAGCAACACATTTTCAGCTCTGATCTATTCCCCAGCCTTGTGTACCAGTTCACTTCAACTAGCTCACATAGCTGTTCTCACTTATGTTTAAAATACTAGCCTTAGACTCAATCTTCTCCCTTTTAAATTGGATGTAAAATATAAACGTATTATAGTTCTGCTATCTTAGTTCTGAGGTCATTAATTAATCCTGTCATGTTCCATCATATCAAATATAATTAAACATGCTTTGTTGTCAGTTCCAAAATGTGTTGTTCTAAAAAAATCAAAATGATTCCTCATCCAGGCTATTGGAAATCTGAATATTCCACTTTACATATAGATAAAAGTTTGATGTCATCTCTTTGTCACAAGAACCCAATATTTATTCTTATATACTTGGTGTCACATTGAGTCAGGAGCTCAGTTTTACTTGCAGAACCCAAATTGGTTATTGCTGTTTAAGCATCACTTGATACTACTGTCAATGACCCATTTACACCACTTTAATGATCAATTGTAGACTGATTTGGCAGTAATTGAGTGGATTGGATTTGTCCTGCTCTTTGTAAAATTATTCTACCATTTATTTAATAGCTGTTTATATAAGTATTTGTATGATTTTTATAACATTGGCTAATATGACCACACACTGGGCATCCCCTCAGTGTTCCGTGAACTCAGAATTTGCATAAGTTGGTGTGCATCCCCAGTTTGTTTTTGAATAGTTGAAATTAAAAAGACCAACAATATAGCTTTACGTTTCCAATAGGTTAATTTATTACACAACTATTGATGCAAGTTAAGTAAGCAAAAAACTGTTAATCATTAGCTGAAATACAGATGCGAAGATTTAAAGTAAATATAACAATGAAAAATTAAATGAGCTCAGTCCCTACTGGCTTACTTGAAGATTCTCTTTCTCCAATGAAGGGGTTGAGACTTGAATTCAGATATAATCATTGCAATAACCTCTATCCTCTCATAATCAGAACTTTCCTTTATAATGAACTCAGTAAGTCGAGCAGTTTCAGAGATTGAGTGAAGGGTCCTCTTTGCTACAGTCTGTGACAATACTGAAAGACAGACTATTTGTAAGACTCCTTGTGCTCATTTTTAAGGCAGAATGGTTTTGTTACCAGAATATTTGAGTGCATGTATGTGACATTTTAGCTCACATATTATTCCTATTGTTCTTATGTTCATATTGAACTGCTTTAATGCCATGGCCTCTTCAACCCATTCATATTCTGTAGATCTAACTACTGTTTGAATTATCACCTTTTAAAAAATTGTGCCTATTGATTTTATTAGAGGTTAATTGATCTTTGAATGAAGCAAGTGGGTTAATTTTCTTTGAATCATTTCTTTGAATGCTTTTCAATAATTTCTATTTATTTATTCAGACTTAGTTTGAAATAATCTTCTGGATTTACATCAAGCCATTTAGTATTTTAAATGCCTTGTCTTCCAACATATTAGAAACTAGATTCTTAACTTGGGATCATCAATACACCTAACTGCACTCCCTACAGTGCCTGTTTTTTAATAGTTTGCTGACCAAAATTGATGAGTTTCTTGAAAGGTATTTGATGCTCAGTTCAATAGCTGTAACTACTCCATTGACATCTTGAAGCTCTTGTATCATAAATATGTAAGCTGAATTAAATCAGATGAGAGGCAGGGTTCTTGGTCATATTTGTTCCTACAACATTGGATATTATTTAGTGTAACAGCAGATGGAAATCTAGGAAAACAGAGAACAAAGTGTTTTCCCATTGGCAGCTGCAATCAACTATGTGTAGTTACTAAGCATCTCAAGGAAACATTTTCAGCCTTCTGCTTGGCCACAGTCCACATCATGTTTGTTCTATTGAGCATAATGGTTTGTAAAAACCTACAGTTAAAGTCCAATTTGTTACAAAAATTAAAACTCATCTTTTGGCTACCCATGTTTCAAAAATTCTGGCATTTTCTTTTGGACAACAGCCAGCTGTGATGTGACCCAGATCTGTGCTAGCAATGTCGAGAGTTATCAACCTAACATTAATAATGGGTAAAATAATAGAATTGACTGTTAGGAATAGACAGAATCAGAAACTCTCAAAAATATGTAGTAAGAAATATCCCATGAATGTAAACGTACAACACAGTTGGTAGCACACATTTTTTCACCCTTTGATGCTTAGGATTCATAAACAGCGTGACAATAATGAAGCTGTTCAGCTTATTTTTAAAGACAGCTGTCCCCTTTCTTTAGTAACTCCACTTGAAAAGATAGTGATATTGTCTCAGACTACATCTATCTACATGTTGTAACATTTTATTTAAAAATGCATTGAAAACTCTAATATCAGGATTTGACTTTGGCAAATTTTGTTTTGAAAGTTTTGATAAGTACAGTTTTTCACATTTAAGAGGACCAGTTTCATTTGCGTGCAGATGACACCTAAATCCAACTTACGAACACCTCTCTTAACTCATTCACTGTTGCTCAATTATCAGACTGCATAGCTAAAATGCACTGAGGACTAGCAGAAATCTCTTCCAAGTGAACTGTGGGGAGGTGGAAGCCATGTACAGTATTTGGTTCAAATCCAAACTTCATTCCCTAACCACCAACACCACTCCTTTCCAGTCCAAGATTTAGCCAGCTAAACCCCTCTTATCAAATACGACCTTCATGGGTTCCATCACTAAGCCCACCAATTACACACTCAGCCATAACATCACTCAGCTTCACCTCAGTTCATTTGTGCTGACATTGGCGCCTTAGTTACCTCTAGATTTGACTATTCCAAAATACTCACTGTGCTGGTCTTGTGTTCTCCCCTTTGTAAGCCTAATGTCATCCAAAACTCTGCATCCAGTATCTGAACGGATGTTTAAAAAAGCCTGTTCCCCATTATCACTCCTATGTTCACTAAATTATACTGGCTTTCACTCAAGCAACAATCAGCTTTTAAAACCTCATCCTTGTTTTAGAATCCCTCTATTGCCTTGTTCTTCACGATTGCTGTAATCTCCAGTCCTACAACCTTCTGAGATAGCTGTGTTGGTCTAATCCGAATGTCTTGTGCATCTCCAATTTTAATTACTCCATCATAAATGCTGAGCTGTTAGTTGTCTAGGCTCCAGCCTCTGGAATTCTCTCTGTACACTGCTCCGCCTTTTCACCTTGCTTTCTTCTTTCAAAATACTCCTTAAAACATCTTTGAAGCCTTTGGCTATCTCCTATTGCCGTATGTGGGTCAACATCAAATATTGTTTCTTATGCTCCAGGAAATGCCTTGGAATGTTTTGCTACCATAAAGTTGCTTTCTAAATATGAATTGTTTTAGCTGCATTGTGAAAGTCAATTATAACATGAAAAGTGGTAATATTTGAACCTGACACAGGAACTGTATTTTTGCTCTTAAAATTGGAATGCAGTTCCACTACAAAGTGTAAAACAGATTCAGAATGAAGGATGAGAGGAAAATGTAGTAAAGAAGAGTAATAGTTGTTTACAATAAAACAATGTGATTGTGAATCTTCTTGTTCATCAGTTTCCTCCAGGATGAATTGTATACAGGCACTTTTTAACGCAGCCTTTTTAAAATTCCAGTCTGACCACCTTTATTCCATGTTTGCTGTAAATCCTTCAGGCGCCAGGGTCAACCTGTACTTTTCCGTAAAATCATCTTCTCCATTTTAATGGAATTCTCCCTTTCCCTATTGAAACAGTCAAACACATTGGACACTCCGATATATCCCATCCCACACAGTGAATCTGAATTTGACCTACAATATAACTGAATTGATCGTAGTTCTGGTTGCACACTGCTTTCTTATCAGCTGATGATTGCTCCTTATGAGATCAGCATCCTCTGCCCACTTGATGTATTGTTCTAATCACATTGTGCTGACTCTGTTCTTCAGTGGCATTCTGATGGCCAGCCTAATATATAGGTTGAGCAGTGGAATAGCAGGTCATAGAGATCACAGAACAGCTTCCTCTGTTATGGAGAGAACCATCTGAGTCAGTGGGAGTGGTAACAATCCATTTCAAAATATATGGAAATCCCTTATTTCATCCTCTCAGATGAGATTCTCCATTTCAATTTAGTTACATTTAGTAAATACTTATACTGGATGGAAGAACTGGTACAGACCAATGTGATGTTAAACTCATATAAGGGAAAATTCAAGTTTTGGCCTCCTCAATTTTCTGCAATTACCACACCATTAGACTTCTGAATTTCACATTGGTATTCACAACTCAAGTTGTACTGGATGGTATTGATTCAAGTGTCATTTAGACATAGTAAATGCAATAGGATTCTAATTAATGAATGCAAATTAGAATGCTTTGGTTAAGGGCACTTTTAACAAATTGAACTTTGGGAATGCTGCAACGATTAATTCTAAAATCTGTCAACAAATTGTTACTGGCAACAGTCAAGAAGGAAGCTGCAGACATCTTAATTAAAGGGATTTTCAACTGATTCAGACAAGTACCCGGTTCGTAACCTTAAGAGTGCATATGGGCCTTTGGCCTGTTTCTGGCATCATTCACTACTCAAGCTGAATTTGATACTTGTGCAGTCGTTTTCTTTTGGGGCAGCAGAACAATCCGTGCTCCAGAGAGTTCTCAAGTCAGTATGAGTACGCTAGTAGGTAAAAGTGAGGACTGCAGATGCTGGAGATCAGAGTCAGGATTAGAGTGGTGCTGGAAAAGCACAGCAGGCCAGACAGCATCCGAAGGGCAGGAAAATCAACATTTTGGGCAAAAGACCTTCATCAGGAACATTATTTGTCTACCAATGTAGTTGGGAGGTTTGGAAGAGGAAGAGTCCTATGCAGAGCTGTTGGGAGAGAACATTGCACCATGAAAACACTTGAATTGTAGGAACTCGGCTTTGAGAATAGAATAACCAAATCTCTCAGATGTATACCTGGCTGTTTCATCACATGACCTACTCTCTCAGCCATTCAATCCAATTGAAATATGTTTTTTTCCCAATTGGCACTGTATTTTTTTAATCACGAGGAAATGGATGTGTTCAAAAGAAAGTGAAATGTTTTCGTGCCCCAGTTAATCATTTTTCAACAATGATTCTCCAAAGTTGCTCTCAGTGTTGGTCTGGAAATTAATGTTTAATTCCAGATGACCTCCTGGAGAGTTGGCAATTCTATTAAAAAAGGGTAGTAAAGGTCGAAAAAAAATGTTCAATTAGTTATGAAGTAACCTTGTACTGAAAAGAAAAATTGAAGGGAAATTTCAACAGGCCAGGTGGAGACAACTGACAAGGTTAGTGGGATTTCATTCCTAGGTGCTTCTCCAGTGCAATTTTCTGAAATGCTGACTTACCTATTTCATATGCGAGTCAGCATTCCTTGCCAGGAAACAAATGGGACCTACATTTAAATATGAACTTGTTAAAGTTGATGTTAAAGCCAGAGAGCTGCAAAGTGTTTGACAGAAAGGTAAACTGCTGTCCATGTGATGTCCCATCAAGCTTTGTTGGGGCAACCCAGAAGACCAAAAACAGAGCTATTGAAGTGAAGTGAGAAAATTGAAGTGACTGAGAATTCATAGTTCAGATTATAATCATAAAGGATATAAATAGCAAAGCATTTATCTGGCTTTGATCCTATAATGAAGAGAGGACTACACTATGAATAATGAGTGCTGCATACTAGACTGAAAGAAGTACCTGTACATTTTTTTTATCTAGAAGAAGCACTGGGGCCTTGTACAATGGTGTCAAAGGGATGATTTGTTTTTGAATGGGCAGATTTTACATAGGGATATCTCAGCAATGGACAGCAGGAAGTAGGATGCTGCCAGAGTGAACCAGATTAAGATGGCAGTGTTGGTTGGTTCAGAGTACTGACAGGAAAGGAAAAGAGCAGATCTGTTTGGTGGTGAGATCATGCTGGAGATGGAGGACATTGCAAATGTTGCTCTGTTTGTTGGGGAAGGCAATGGTTTGGGAGATGAAGACAAGGGTGACAGTTTCGAGGATAGGGAGAGAAACTGATGAATCAGGTGTGTGTGCAAGTATGGGAAACAAAACAGGGAATCAGTTATGATCCCTCTCTACTATGGTGAAGGCTGAGGAAAAGAACGATATCTTAGACACTTGTTATAGAAGATGGTGTCCTGAGGAGATGTAATGAAAACAGAGGAACTGTGAAAAGAGAATGTTGTCTTTCCAGGATGTGAGGTAGGAAGAAATATATTTCAGGTAATTGTGAGAATTGGTAGGTTTTTAATAGAGATCAATAGAAAAGCAGAAACAGATAATTAAACAAATAATAGTTAATTTATTTGTTTAATATAAGTGACACAAATCATTCAATTCAATTCAGATAAGGAGAAGTTAAAGAATGGAATGAAATATCAAAGATGAGCCATACCATGGTAAGGAATTGATGGTGTTTCGAACAATGGAAGACTCTAAATCAGTATGAGGGTGGAAAACAGTATAAATACAGTCACCGTTAGAAAAGAAATATTAGTCCAGCGAGATCAGTTTAAAATTAGAATAAAAAGTATTCACCGTACAATATTCTACAGAAATTGGGCATTACTATGTCTCATGTAGGTTCCCATAGCAACATTTTGTTTTATCCGGAGAAAGTGACTTGAGTTTAAGAAAATGCTAATCAATATGAGAATAAGTTTAATTAGATTGAGAAGAGTAGTGGTGGGTATTCCAGTGGGGACTAGATGTGCCGATCAGCATATCCACAGGGAAATTTATTACAGTGGCAGAGAATTTCATAAATTTCACACATGTAGCTGCAGTATTTGGTTTCTTTTAATCTGGTAGCTCTCTATTCATAGGCAATGTATATTGTTAGAAGCACAATGGTCTGCTCTCCATAATCCTGACACGGAATTAATTTTCTCACAAGCTCCATTATTACTGCATAGAGGAGGTTGGTTAGCTAGCTGGTCTGTAACATACAGTGATACCAACATTGCAGTTTCAATTCCCACACTGTTTGAGATTACCATGAAGAATTATCCTTCTCAGCCTCTTCTCTTGCCTGAGGTGTGGTAACCTTCAGTTTAGTTGTATCTCTCTCCAATGGGTGAGCAGCTCTATGATCTGGTGGTATTATGGTGACTTCACTCACTGCAGTAGCCTTGACAATTAGGCTACAATTTCTGAAATTTCGAATTAAGTCCAGAGTAGTGGTGAGTTAGTGAATTGATGGGAACAGATGTTAGTTTTCACTCAGTGGTCTCTGAGTCGTAGGTTGGGAATGCTGAAAGTACTCTAGAAAAATGAACATATAACTTAAGTCAGTGCTTAGATGTTAAATTATTCCACAGTATTATTTGAAGGTGAGCAAGAGAAATTTGTTGTCCTCATCAATTTTTACCTTCAACCAACATCACTAAAACGGATTATCTGGCCAGATTTATCTCTCTTATATGGGACATTGCTGGGAGCTCTTTTTCTTCTCCTTCTCGTTTCTATGTTCCATCACATTACAACACTACCCCTCTTTAAAAACTACTTAATTAACCATGAGGCAAATTGTAAATATCCTGTATAACTGCAGATTCTTTGTTCCCTGCAGGTCCATCTTTTCAATATTCTTCATATCTCCTTGGAAATTTACTTCTGTTCATCCTAGATCTACAAAAGTGTTTGGATTTACCCATCAAACTAGTGCGGCTTGCCACTCTTCCACATTGGTAAAAACAAGGACTGCAGATGCTGGATTCCTGATGAAGGACTTTTGCCCAAAACGTCGATTTTCCTGCTCCTCAGATGCTGCCTGACCTGCTGTGCTTTTCCAGCACCACTCTAATCTAGACTCTTCCACATAGTCTGTGCCATACTCATTGGCTTTCCTATTTCCTCAGCACATAATTTGAAAATGTATAAATCCCCTCATTGCCTTTTGCCCCTACTGCAGTCTGTATGTCACTGCCAGCATTTGCTAACTCTACCCTGAACCTCTTGATCTATGATCTCCTTTACCATCACAAAATATCTTCAAAGCTCTATTGTTTTGACCATACCTTGTTCACCATCCCCATCCTATTGCTCCATTTTTGATTCATTGGGAAGACTTTAGGATTTTAGGGACAATTACTTATATAAAGATGCCATGTGAATCCAAGTTATTATAAGCCTTCTAAAGCTCCAAGTTGCTAATGACTCTGAAATGACCCATCATCACTCTAGCACTTCCCCACCCAGAGATGACTCTGCAACACTGACCTGTTGCATCACACTCCTGCCACACTGAGCCAACAGGTTAGATTCCTGAGGTTTTAAGGTCAGGTTGAGAGGCTGCATTTTCTTTCGTGATATGAAGTGCGTGAATTGATTGGTTCAAACCTCTGTCTGGCTGATGGTAAGGGGTGCTCTCACTGCTGATTAACTTAATTGTTCTTTTATAGATAAGGCATGATTAAGCATTGTAAACCATTCCAAGGAGAATGATGTCTGATAGCAATCCTGCTGTCCAATATGCCAATTTCAATCCTATCAGAGACACATAGTATTTACTTGAAGGCTGCCACATCAAATTTCTTCATATATATCTGATGTCAAGTGATCAGCAATTTTGGTTCAAATAAAAACCACCCGCCGTACAGTAAAACAGACCACACCATGTCATTGATCAGAATTGTTTATTTTGTATAAGAATTCACAACGCAGGAAGCCATTTGCAACCAAAGCATGAACATACTTTACAAGAAGGCAATGGCTGGGAGAGCAGACAGGAGACAGCGTTGTCCCTCACTTCTGCAACAAACTGCGACACATAAACCAGCACAATCAGCTCTACAGCACAGTTACAAATCAGGGCAATCCTCGCAGAGAGGGCAGAACTGACAATACTGACAGCCATCCACATCTTTACAATATCAAGCACTGCTGGTCAGGAGCAGCGCGTTAAACAACAAGTTCAATGAGAGTTTCAGACACAGAAAGGAAATGTTTCACATTTTAAAAACTTCCGTAACATGCAGCATAAATTCAATGAGTTAGAAGGACCTAGGTATCTTGTCCACTTTATTGCACAGTAATAGAAACGCTTGCCCCAGACAGTTCTTTAAACGAGGCAACACTGATCTCGGGCGCAGCCTCTGATCTCCTTTTTTTTGTTTGCCAGTTACAGTGTCCCTTTTGTTTGACCTACATGAGCTGCGCTGAACAGAAACATTTATTTTGTTTCCCCTGAGTGAACCTCTCTCTTTAGAGCTCTCACCAAACTTGGAGAGGGGAAATAATGAAACTTTAAACAGCGGGCAGTGCTGCTGGATCCTACTTTTTACATGAGCTGATTGATTTGTCCATATCTTGTTTGAGAAACTTCAAAAACCATCATCAGTATTGATGCTGCCAGATTGCAGCAGCAGAATGGTGCTGCCTGGCATGATATCCCATTCTTAGCAATACTTGCTGATTTTAGATTAACATAGCTCCTAGCTTGGTTTACATTAACATGCATCCCTCACCAAATAACAATAATTAGAACTCTGTTTCAACGTGACTTTTTCTGATAACCATATTCAGTTTAATTGATGCTGAACCTATTCAAAAGCTGAATTTCCACATGACAGTGCTGCTTAATTTGAATGATTGGGTAATTCAAATTTCTGGGAACAGTAGATTTTGAATTATAAGGAGACAGCAAATCCTAAAACTTCCCTGAGAGTTGTATATAATTGATGTCCAAGTGGGAGGTTTATACCAGCGGGAGGAGTGTGGTTTTAGATAAGTTCTCAGTAAGCACCAGATCATGTGGGTTGGTTGGCAGCTGTCCACTGGCTAGGTATTCTAATACCCCTGGCAAGCAACATTGCTGCCACTTGGTCCTTTTTGAGAGGACAAAGAATTGCAAGGTTTCCACTTCAAAAAGGTTTGTTAAAGGATATCAAAGCCGATAGGTGATCATTTTCTCATCCTATTAAAAGCAAGCTTCTCTTAAAGACCTAAAAAGGCTAGCTCCTCTCCATATTGATTTTTTTCTAGCTTTAGATCAAGCATTCCACTTTATAAACTCATAAAATAATGTTCAGGACCTTTAATTTATTGTTTACCTTTTTTTTGCTCTGCTTTTTTCACTATCTATTCTTTAAAGATGGTCTCAAGACAACCAGGCATTTAATTTATCTTCTTGCTGGGTAGCAGAGACTTAAAAATACCAAGCAGATTTTTTGAGATAGGAATGGGTTTCCAGGGCAAGGCCTTCATCTTTTCATGGCTGATGGGCTCCTGAATTCATGTAAGATACATTTCTTATGATTATCTGGTGCAGTTAGTAGAGATCTGGAATACTCTCTGGTGATGTGTCATTATTCCGGAGCAAATTAGATTGTTAATCGACCTCCAGATGAAATCCATCTACATTGGGTTTGCTAGAGTGAGTAATTAAAATATGGGCATGACAGGTATTTACATACAGACTGCATCAGTTAACTCTCATGTGGGATTTGAATTTTACTTGAACCAATTTGATGTTCATTATTGTTCAACACTTTGTTCATTGGCAGAGATTAACACCAATTATCTGTTTCCTATATTTCTAAGCTACTTCAAATTGAAGTGGGATTATTTTCTCATTAGTAGAACTTGTCCTTCATGGTTATCCATTGAGGCCAATAATGTCTTAATGGGAGGCAAGGTTACATCTTAGGCCTCTGAATCAAACAAACATTAAAGGTGATTAAGTGAGACCACATGGAGCAAACACTACATATTGGTGAGATGATGATCACCAGATCTTGTAATGGACAATGGTTTGTTCAGGTGTCTGTCCTCCTGGGTCTCAATTGACTGTCCTCTGTGTGGAAGATGTAGCCTGAAGAGAGATTATCTACCAATTGTAGAGTTTTGTTTCTTGCTTTCAGGTGAGCATCCTCCACTCTCACTTTCCCTTAGTCATTTTGGGCCAACTAATCTGACCTTTCTCAGGTGACAAATTGTGAACCTAAGTCTCAGGTGGGGCTTGCCTTAATATTAAATATAAAAGGAGAAGAGCCTACTTTATATAAATGATGGTGTGGAAGACATCACATGTGAGATGAATCTCTCACATATCAAAGTACCAGAGCCTCACAAACCTCCTGCTTAGAAAATCTCCCTCCTGATTTTTTTTCTGATTTCAGGACTTGTTCCTCTAATGACTCATCCCAGAGCAATTGAAAGGTCAATTCCTTAGAAGGAAGAAGCAAATTCTATTGAGAATAAGCAATCTCCTCCTGTCTAAACAATTGACCCAAACAATGGTTGCTTGTCATTGAGTGCAATATGAGCTGTGTGGAATGAACCCTATGATATCAGTTTGGTGATCTATAAGGCCTGTGATATCAGTTCTGGGATATGAGCTTTGTGGGTATACATTAAATGATATCAGCCCTGTTGTGTGATCATTCTGATATCACTTTATGATATGTGAGCCCTATGTGCCAAATATCTACTCCTTTCTCTATTCTATTCCAGCTCAATACCCATACCCATGGCAATTGACTATTTTCTTACATTAAAAAATCAAAGCAGTTTGGAATGTTGATGAAACAAGTGAGTTTTCTAATAACAGGAATCTCTCACTTACATCAAACCCTTTACCAAATAGTTAGGCAAGAACTGATCTCAACATTCATAAGGTAACATTCTGGGTAACAAAACTTGAACATTTTAATATATTGCTGAGAACTTTTACTTAAAATGAGCTTTTCCCCTTTAAAACATCTCTTGAAATACTCAGACTTTGTGTTGCAGGAGTGTAGCATTACACTTTTAGATAACCTCGTTGTTGGTCACTCTGGGCTGGGTACTTTGTAAACTACATGGAGAAATTGATGTGTTGCAATGTACAGCTAGCTGTGCTGCCTTTCCTGTTTTATTACTCATGAGCAACGCGTAGTTACAATTCCTTGATATACTCTATACATGATGAGGTATGTTTCATCCAGCAGCACTGGCCTTCCATCTTTGTCATTGTTTGTGACTGGTTGCCATTGTCCATTTAGGAGAATGTAATGGTGTGGTCATATGTTTCTTCGTGCTAATAGATAGCATAATGTGCAGTTCCCTAATATGGCCCTGCAAGTAGACAATAGGGACACTGTACTTTTGCACCAAAAGTGTTACCATTTGTTTTTAAATGAGAAGGAAGACTTTTTTTAAGTAGGTATAAGTGTTTTGAAATCTGCACTTCAGATCATTGTTCATTTAAGGAGAAAGTGGCAGGGACAGATCGAATCACATGCAGGATTCTCCATTACACAGCAAGTGACTGATGTGAACACTTCAATGATCAATAATTATCTTCAATCTATTTTTACATTTAAATGACAGTAGTTGTGCAACTCTGAGAACAATAGAATAGAATGACAACTAATCAAAACTAGTCATTAATTTAATATACAACACTAAATAATATTGAACACTTGGATATTAGCTCTAGGTAGCCCTCATTGAAAAGTGATTAATGCTTCCATCTTGGATCAGTGAATAAATGGTACTGAATCAGGTAGACCAGAAAAATCCAACTTTTTACCATTGGACTGTGCTGAGTTAACTGATCTGTGAAGAGCTGAGGAGATGAATGGGTCTTTACAATCTAATCTCTCTCAATCACCTACAGTTCAGACTCACACATGAACATTGGGCACTTGTACAAAGTCAAAGAGGGTGCTCAGTCCTTTTGGAAATTGTAGCACCACATATCCGTATCCAGAGAGATGTAACTACAGTCAGGTTCAGCTCTTTGGAAAAAAAAATTAGAGATTTAAATGTTTTAGAGGGATAGGTTGATAGGGTGAGGTGAAAAAGGTTCATGTGGGATAAAAACACCAACTTGAGCCAGTTGGACTGAATAGTCTGTTTCTCCAATGCACATTCTGTGTAATTCCATGTGTAAATTAATAGGATCCCATTCATAACAGAGCATCTATAGATATTCAGATCCATGCCTACAGGTAAGATATTGGCCTCTCAAATTACTCTCTGCTCATTCATATTCCAGAGCCCCAAAATAGGGTGAAAGAAACTATTTCAAGATTAATTATTCTCTCCTGAAGTGATCTTCCAACCATATCTCTTCCACTTACGGCTGGCTCTTGCATCTATGTCTCTCTCTCTCTCCTAGTAGGTTGTTAACCCTATTCTGCCCTCTCCACAGATACAGAGCTGGCACCAAACACCACCATTTTTGAAAAAAATTGTTAATTGGACCATTCCTTTCAACAGTGACGTTTGATGCTTACTGCTCCAGTGCTGTGTTCCTAACACTGTCCTCCCACCCCAAGCACTCCCACAGCAAAACACTATTTCTGGGCCCCAATCCTACCTTTCTCTCATACAGTGAACTGAAAAGCTTACTGCTTCAGCAGTGGCTCCTAACCCTACTTCTCAAGCCTGCAATTGATTACAAGCCTTAACTTTCCCTTTTGCAATGGCTCTTAACCCTAACCTCTCTCTCCCAAAGTCAGCTAACTGTCGCTCTCCTTCTGACTGTGACATCCTATAACCCCACCTCTCTCTCTTCTGCACTGAACTCCTAAACCTACCACCGTCTTCTATGAAAACTGAATCCTCCTGTTCTTCCTGCAGTAAGTTCCTAAATCAGATGGCCCCCTCTCCTCAAAATTGTTTAACCATATTTCTTGCTGTCCAACAGGCACTTAACCCAGCCACTGTGTCATTACTCCTGATACAGCCACTTTGAGCCATTGATTTTATCTTCCCAGTTGGCATATTGTACAGTATAAAGCACAACAGGGGAGAGGATGCTGACACATCTGCTGTTGTCCAAATCTATACACATCACTGAAGTGAATTGGAGAAAGATTCATGGCTGTTATTGTTGTAAAAAAGTATTGCTGTTAGATTTTATGGACCAGTTTGTTAGTCATGGCTTTTCCAGCCACGTGCTTTCATTGCTGTACAGTCAGTGAGAATGTGAGTTGACACTTATCCATGGTTTCCAGATTCTCACATTACAGCAGAAACTGTAGCTGTAAACTGCGAGCAACAGAAAAGTCCCAGGGGGCCAGAGAACAATACTGTAAGGCAATAACTGAACAAAATAATAAAGGAATCTATGAGGGGAAGGGCAGCAGAGAACAGTGGGTAATGGAGATCAGAGGGGATAGCACGATGGACAGTAAAGTTACTGAGAGCACTGGTGTCACTGAGGGTGAGGGCAGTAAATCTGGCTTCTGCCCTGTCCTGCCAGCTGACTTTATTCACTGATCCAATCTCGAACATTTTGCTCCTACAAGTTGCCTCTGGGATATTTTCCACGCTTGTGCTTTTCACTGACCGGCGAGCGGGTGGTGACGGAAGTGATGTGGGGCAGGCTCTCATTCAGCCTATCCTGTGCTTCTGCCAATTTAAATTGCTGATTTAAAAAATGCTACAAATCTTCTGTTAGCAGAGTTGCTTTCATCTCCAGCTCTGATACAGATTCGAATGACAGAATGTTTAAGGGCTTCTCCAGTGTGTATTGTACCAAATATCATTACCACAGATGTGTCTAGAAAGTGTAATGGGTGCAGGTTGAAACTCCCAATTTCGAAGCAACATTCTCATCCAGGCTTTTACTTTTCAAAATACAGAGTTTGGACATCACATTTATTTTGAGACAGTTAAGCCAAAACCAAACTAATCACAGACACAAGACATAACACTGCTTTTCTTAGGCTAACGTGCAAACAATTTGTTAATTGGTGAATGTAGCAGGTTCATAAACCCAGGCTACAGTTGTGCTATACATGTGGGGCAGACTGGAGCTGAACTGAGCCAGACCTCATGTCTGCTCGGTCACAGGCTGGAGACTTTCTCATGAACATTCAAAAACAGCTAAAATACCAAACACTAGGTAATTGGCACAGAACATTGGCTTTAGACATATAATAAAGTCTTCGAACAACGCAGGGTGCTAAGTCAGGGCAACAGGCAAATTTTGAGTTTTTAATTTGTGAGGTTAACCAAAGAGAGAGCCAGATCTTCTCGATGTGCTTGAGTGATGTGGGTGAAATGACAGGAGCCAGCAGTTCCCTGATGAAGAATGTTTACTCAGTGATCTTGGAATCTCACTCTCTCCCTGTGGTTTTCTTCATGCATTGTAACCCGTGTTGTAAGAGAAGAAACAAACCTTCATGTCCACTCTACCACTAGCTACGCTATTCTGCTGGGCAACATCTTGAAGGAATATGTTTTTCAGGGACCAATCACCTGCTTATTTTTCAGAAGCTCATTGAGACAGCATTTGGGAGTGTGATACAAAATAACATGCCAGACTTCCCATGGATCCTACTCCTGTCTGAGATCTTGTTCACCTTTACTTGAAACTGCCATTATGATGTGAAACGCCACTCACTCACTTAGCTGGCCTTAGTTAGAGCCTGTTCTGTCTGCTCTGTATAGTCAAATCATTAGGGTTATGATCAGTGACAGGAATATCTTCACCTTAGTGCCATCCCGGCCCAGTGGAACCATTGGTAAAAATAACATACACGGTGCCATTGGAAACTTGATCCTCAGAATCAATACATGAATTTGCCAACAAAACATCTGCAGTGCATAGTATGGTGAGGAGGTAGTGGTGGTAAGAAGAGATCATAAACTCCTAGAGCGCTGGATATTGGTCCACTGAATCTGCTGCAGAAAGTGCACTTGCATGTTGAGATGAGAGTAGGACTGGGTTTGGTTTATTTGTCAGAAATAATGGGAAGGTGTATGTGTGTAGCAATCAGTAATTGATACTGATCACTGTAGGTTACTGCACTAGATTTGATTTGCTTTCCCACTGAAGGGGATCGATAAACCTTGTGTTTTCTGCTGACTGCATCATTGCAGGGATAGATTATAGAGATTTGTATAATGAAGAGAATAGCTGTGTATTTTCATTCAGTTTTTATGCAAGTGCTGGCAGGAAGGAGGCTGAGACTCTCTTCGAATCATCTTATTGACAAATACTGCTCAGCTGCAGGCGGCTGAAGAGCTAAAGCCCCGAAACAGTCAGCTTGGACTTGAATTCACACAGACCAGCAGAATTCCTTTCAATAGCCACTCTCAAGAGCTGCAGAGTTAGGGCAGCAATATTAATGTGCTAATTTCAACCAACATCCCCTCAAGTGCTGGGTGTGCAGATTTTATTCTGTCATAAATTAAGTCTTTGTAAAGTTTTGTCTTGTAAAGGTTAAGGAAGTGCCTTGAGAGGCATTGTGCTCTGTTCTGGTTTAATGGGAACTGCATCTGGTTCGCTGGGGGTGTGTATTTTAATACATACCACGAAAGCAACTGTGTGTGAGGTATTAAAGTCACAAAAACTTCATTCAGAAAACAAAAATCAGAAAATACTGCAATTAGACAGCCGGACCTCCTGTCAATTTGTATTTGATTTGTGGTCTGTCAGGATTAGAATCTGAAAGAAAAGCTACTTAATGAAATGGAACAAAACAAAAAGGGACTTAGGGAGAAAATTGAATTGCTAAGCAGGTTTTTGAAAACTGGAAAGACGTGAAAATACATGCAGGAAAGGCTGGAAACTGACAGACGGTCCATCAGCACTGAATAAAGAAGCAACAGTTACAACTGCTCACTTAATATCACTTCATTGGCTCACTGTGATGTTGTTGCTTTCATATCATTACACTTTTCCCTTGACGAACCACGACAAGATGTGTAAGGATTCACAATCCAATTAGCAGTTTGATATGTTCCAATATGAATACTCCTTCCACTGTGATAACTATCTTTCTACCCATTGATGGGATGGTTCATTATATATTATGGGAGGGTATTGGGGACTCCCAAAACCCACGTGTTTTGATGGGGTCACCACTGAGACGTCAACTAAGAATTCACAGCCCAAACTACAGTGTCCACTTCTGTCAGAAGCAGGGTTCAAATGTTACACATTCTGACTTTAATCTTTGATCTTCAAATATTATCCAACAGCTTCCAACTCCAGGCCAATTGCATTTGCAAAGGAAAAACATCCGAGTGCTTCTGACAATTTCTATGTGTTAGCATCATCTGTAGCCTTCTTGGATTCATTCAGGGCACCAACTTAAACATGTTTTCTATACTTTCTCCTCATGAACAGAGAATGAGGTGCGCAATATTTTTTGAGGGACTGCTTTTGGTCAATGTTCATAAGTATCCCTACAGAGCAGCAACAAACCATTCAGCCCATTGAGTCTGCAACAGCCCTCTGAATAGCATTCCTCCCAATTCCCCCTCCCCCAACCCATATCCATGACACCACATGGGTTTTCTTTTACCATGGCTAATCCACCTAAACTGCATATCCCTGGACTCTATTGGGGAATTTTTAGCATGACCAATCCACCTGACCTGTACATTTTAAGACCTTTTTCAATGTCTCACGAACATAGTAAAATGTTTATCAGTTGCAATAATGATGACAAGAACAAGTAGTAGATGTGGCAGATCTTACAAGGAGACACCAAATGTGTTGCCGCACAATAGTCAAATATAGATCAGAACTACAGGAACTGTTCACCTGATGAAATGCAGTACCTCATAGATTATAGCTCATTGATCAAGTGTGACAAGAGCATTCACAATTACTTGCCTACTCCTCACACCTTATAACCCTTAACTACCAGATCTATAAAGCTACCTTTGACTTGTTAGTTGCCAAAAGAAAAGTTTCCTTTGATTCATAAACTGTTGCATGGCTTGCCATCAAGCCAATATGACTCCTAATACTACTCAAGTATTACTCTTTCATCCCTGGTGATCGTAAACAGATCTTCAGAACAATCATCAAGTTATATCTTTTTGATGAAACCATCTAATTTTAAAGAAGTCCATCTATAACTAATAGTTGACAATCCCATGATGCTCCCAGCCTCACCCAGGAGAACCCAATCCTCCAAATTATGGAGAATGGAGCCGATAAAAACAGTTTGGTGACCACATGGTAGCTGGTTTCAATTTTTCTCATTAATTCTTCAAACTTGCTCAGCAACTCGCACAAATAAGCATCTTACACTGAGCAAAATGGACCAGGGGTGCCCAGATTATTTTTCTGACACACCCTACGCAAATACATATTTGCCTTTTCTTTCTTCAGCAGGCTTTCAAGACAATGTCAAGCTGATATTAGGCATCCATGATGTTGAGGTGCGGGTGTTGGAACTGAGATGGACAAAGTCAGAAGTTACACCAACGCCAGGTTATGGTCTAACAGGTTCATTTGAAGTCACAAGTTTTCAGAGTGCTGCTACTTCGTTAGGTGACAAAGGTCACTTCATCTGATGAAGGAACATCTCTCCGAAAGTTCGTGATTTCAAATAAAGCTGTTAGATTATAATCTGGTGTCATGTGACTTCTGGAGCTGATACCAGGCAGTAAGCCCATCATGTCTGCACCCTGTCAGCACTCAAAACACAGGAAACATGCACTTCAAATGAATCAGACGGTGTCCTGAGGAAAATGTTAGGAAGCATCTAACACTTAGGATGAATAAGTGGACAAACAATGAACAAACTTCTTTTATGTAATGACTTTCACATCCTCAGAGCATCACAAAGAACTCATGGCCAATAAATTATTTTGAAGTCTATAATTGTTAAGTAGGCAACCAAGGTACTAAATTTGCCTAAGTGCAACAAACTGCAATAAGATGAATAACTAATTGGTTCTGGGATAAATAATGCCATAAGATCTTTTACATCTGTCTATTTAGTACCTCTTCCAAAAATGGGGACACAATGCAGCATTTACCTTGTAACTCTTCTGGCAGCCTAGATCATATGCTGAAATCCTAACATGATCTTTAAACCGGGAGAAAGTGAGGACTACAGATGCTGCAGATCAGAGCTTTAAACCTACAACATCCTGATAATGAAGTGAGAGTTTGTTCAGGCAAAAACTTATAGGCTGCAAATGAACAGCAGCAAGAGGGAGGCTTAACTTGAGAGTGACAGCTACTGTGAAATCTACAAATTTTGTGCTTTACAGGAGATCAATGATGATCTTAGTCAAAGACATACTTCATATAGTCTGCATTGATATAGTTGAGAATCTGTACTGCCTGCTAGATGGAACGGAGAAGAAAATTGAATGCTACATATATACAGATATGTGAAGCAGTCTTAAAAACTTGCAGACCATCAGTCATCAAAGTATCATTAAAAGTCAAAGACCTCTGAAGACAGGAGGCCTGACTGTTAATGTAATGTAGTTGTAATGTCACACATTATCCCACTATTGGTGAGGTCTTTGGCTGTAATTTGTTGGAATGAGCTCAATCTAGGGAATTTGTTATAGACAATTTTCTGGTGGCCTTGAGACTTTTCAGTGGTAGCTCCCAATCTGTCCCCTCACTGATCCTTGGTCATTTGCCTTCCTGGCTGACCTTCTTTAAACTAGCTGGTTTTCCTCAGAGGATTGCAGAAGATGTTTACTCCCGGATGGAAAGACTTGGACAGCAGAATCACCAAAATGCCAGCAATAAATTCGGATGATTTGGTGATTTAACTGGAAAATGGCTTCCCCCCTCATATCCCTTTGAAACCAGACTTGGCCCTCTCACTAACAAGAATATACAATTAGATTCAATATAATGTACACCCTATGTTCTCACCTAGGAATCAGATAAATAAATATTCAAGCAGAGCTAAAAACTTGAGTAGGGAAGTGTATAGGTTGCACCTTTATTTTTCACAATCATTTGAATTTTGCAGGTGGGGAGAAGCAGTCAGGGATAGTACTGACTGATTCTGACTGACATGTCCTTAATAGGGCTCCTATAGAGAGCACTGAGAGAACTAATTATAGGGCCATTGGTGCAGCTATTACTGGAAAGTTCTGTCAATCAATGATTGATGCAGCAGTTTTCCTGTTACACATTGGGCTTAATCATCTCACAATCTTTCTCTTTCTTCTCCCCTGCCAAGAGGTCAGGCTTGACCTTGTGGATACTGTGTTGGATGAATTGCCAAATTATACAGGGCATGGAAATTGTAGGCAGCTTTCATGGCCTTCTCCAACTTTAAATCAAAATCTCATCTGATTTATGTTTTGTGTTTAACATACAAAGCATCCCAATGCACTTTGACATACTGACAGCATGTTTTATCACTGTTCAGGCACAGCATTAATGTCATTATGTTTTCAATTGCCCTCAGCTACTCAGTGGTGTTAACAGCCGTGCTTCAATGGATAATTCTAGTCCACTTGCATCTATTTTCTCTGTCTACCCACAGATTGAAATAACATTACTGAACTGCAGCAAAGTTAAATCATCTTGACCTCTGCTTTGTTGTGCATTCCCTGTTGTAAGCTGAAAGTTGTGCCATAGCCCTTGGTGGTTCTAAGTGTAACATCAGTTGAGATCTTGCACTTGAGTAAAGGGTAACCCCCTTACGACAGAGATGAGGAGGAATTTCCTCCATCAGATGGTAGTGAATCTGTTGAATTCTTTACTGCAGAAGGCCATTGAAACTGGCTCATTTAGTAAGGTAATCCAAGGTTTTAGGGAAAAGGCAGGAACCTGGAGTTGAGGATTGTCGGATCAGGCATGATATCGTTGAATGGCAGAGCAGACTTGATGGGCCAAACGGCCTACTTCTGCTCCTACAATTTATGTCTTCTGTCTTTATAAACCCTCTTGTGCTATTGTTTCATTTTCTCTGGAAAATGGTCAATGATATTTGAGCTGGAAAGTTTTCTGCAACTTATACTGTAAAGACTTCGGACTATTAATATAAAATAATTGGCAAAAGTGATAGTTTGAAAGGAACCAGGTATGCAAAAATTCATTCAGCACTTTCAAATCCCTCTGTGATCTCTTCCCCCAAACATTTTGCCACCAAGATCCCATTTCAAATCTTGAAAATTGTTGTGAGCCCTTGGTGAGCAGTGTAGGGGAGGAGAGCTGGGTGAGGAGAGTTAGCCATTGCTGTCTTGGGCTGGCGATTCCAAAATTTCAGTTCATTACCCTTGAAGCTTGGCTACATATTTAAAACCTTCTTGAGTTCTGTAACCCATCTATTGATTATTGCATGTACAAGCTAGATTTCAGTGACTCATGAACAAGACCACCCAGGCCCTTCCTGAAGAAGGGCTTATGCCCGAAACGTCAATTCTCCTGTTCCCTGGATGCTGCCTGACCTGCTGTGCTGTTCCAGCAACACATTTTCAGCACCCAGGCCCTTTTGTATATCAAAACTTCCCAACCTCAGTAAGAAATATTCTGTTTTTCCAGCCAATGTGGATAACTTCACACCAATTCACATGATATTCCATATGGCATGTTGTTGTCCCTTCACTTACCCTGACCAAATCTGCTGGAAACCTCCTTGCATTCTCCTCACACTTACTTTGCCAATTAGAGACATCAAATTTGGAGATATTACAATGCATCACTGCATTATAATCACTGATATAAATAGTGAAGACCTGTGATCCTGGCACTGATCCTTGCAATAATCCATAGTAAGTGCTTGCCATTCCATCAATGATCCATTTATTCCTGATATCTGCTTTCCGTCTGTTAAACAATTCTCAATCCATACTAATATGTTGCCCCAAAGCCCCATGCACTTTAGTTTTGTTTAATAACCTCATGCTAGTAATGTGGCAACAAGACTGGTGAGGGTTATATAAGGTAACTGTACACTCTAACTACTCATTGGAATGTTGATGTTTGAAATACATTTTGCTTTTGCTGATGTATGTTGCTGCAGTTTCTGAGATGAAGTGAGAGTAACTGTCCTTGACATTAAGGTAACATATGACTGACCATGGCATCCAGGAGCTACAGCAAAACTGCAGACAATGAGATTCAGGGGGAGAAAACTGCACTAGTTGGATTCATTCAAAGGAACTCAGCTGTGGTTGTTAGATATCAATCATCTCAGTCCCTTGGTCATCTCTGCAGGAGTTTCTCATGGTACTGACCTAGGCCTAACCGGCATCAGCTGTTTCATCACGGAACTTCCTGTCAGATATTAGGATGTTTCCTGATGATTGCATAACTTTGCATTTGAAATGCCTCAGATATCCACTTCTCTCCTCATTACATTTAATCTTCATGGAATCCCCCACTGTCAACATCCTGGGAGTTCCTATTGACCCAGAACTGAATTGAACCAGCTATATAAATACTGCGACTACAAAAACCAGTCAGAGGCTAGGAATTCTATTTCACCAATGCCTGTTCAAGGCACCAGTGAAGAGTGTGATGGAATGCTCTCCACGTACCTGAATTCATGTATCTCTAACATTATTCAAGCTACTTAACCATCCAGAACAAAGCAACCCACCTGATTGGTGTCCTATCCATCAATTTGAACATTCATTCCTTTACGACTAAATGACAGAGGCAATTGTGTACCGACCATCTACAAGACCAAAGTTTCTTCAACAGCACCTTACAACGCTGCCACATCTACCACCTAGTTGGACAAGGGCAACAGAGACATGGGAACCACACCTGCTGATTGGGAACTTTATTGCTATTCTTTCACTGTCACCAGTTCAAAGTCCTGGCGCTCTTTTCTGAACATCATCATGGGTATTCTTGAAGATTGAAGCAGTCAGGAAGGATGTGCAGATTAGGTGAATTGGCCATTAAAAATTGCCTATAATGTTAAGGGATTGTGTAGATTAGGTGCATGAGTCAGGGGTAAGTGGAATAATAGGGTTGGAGAATGGGTCTGGGTGGGTCATTCTTCAGAGGGCTGGTGTGAACGTGTTGGGCCAAATGGCCTGTTTCCACACTGTAGGGTTTCTATGAAGGAAGTCCACCACCACTTTTTCCAGAGCAATTGGGAATTAGCAATAAATGCTGGCCAGCTGGAGACATCCCTTCCCATGAATGAATTAAAAACATCTTCAGCTTAATTTTCTGTAAGGTTTCAATACTCTCTAGGAAAGTCATATCAGCTTTTCTATAAGTGTATTTCCCCATTTTTCTTGTTTCTTAAATGAAAAGCACTGATTATTTTCCTGAAGTCTACTGCATGGATGTTGGTAGTCCAGGATTTGAAACCTTTATTGTTTTCATTGGAAAAATAACAAACTGAAGGATGTCTTTATCCACTAGAATGGTTATCAGTCCCTAGTCAATTAAAAACAGTTGCATAGTACATATAAAAAACAAAAGAACTGCAGAAGCTTCCCCAGTTCTGAGCAAGGGTCACCGGACCAGAAACGTTAACTTTGATTTCTCTTTACAGATGGTGCCAGACCTGAGGAGCTTTTCCAACCACTTCTGTTTTTGTTCTGTATAGTACATATGTTCTGTCTAGTACATATGTTCTGTCAACGTTTTACATCATCAATTTCTTTAACCGTATTTATACTGCTACCAGGAATGTGAAACTCAGTTAAGTGAAGATATGAATAAAAATTGGGGTTATTCTCCGTAAAGCAGAGGAAGTTAAGAGTAGATTTTATAGAAGTGTTTGAAATCATGAAGGATATTAACTGGATAAATAAGGGGAAACTGTATCTGGTGACAAAAAAGTCAGCAGCCAGAGGATACAGATTTAAGTTAATTGTCAGTCTAGTTCACACCAAGGAAACAGTGTTTAAGCTATTTACTTAGTTCATATTTGCATACTGTAAAAGCATTTGCTGATAAAAATTGAAGAAAAAGAATAAATGACAAAAAAATGAGAGGGAAAGCTGTGTAGATTTATTCCAATTTTAGGAGCACAAGGAATAGATTTGCAGACTAGAAAAATGTACAACTTAATAGAAGGAGCAGAATAATCTGGTGAAATGAAATGTTAGTGCTAAACAATATGGAGGCATCACAGGCTTTGCCAACGTAGGTAACTGAGGCAAGTGAAAATGTCAGAATATGAACAAACATTTAAACAATCAAGATATTAACTGGAAAAGAGAAGTATGTGTTTCTAAAGGTTGTGTAGGATTGTCTCTTAAGAGTTTGTAATGCAGCCAAAATTAAGCAGACAGTATTCAGGGTCTGATCTTCAACAATGACACAGATGTGGCACATCAATTATATATTGGAAAGCCAGTTGTCATAAAATAATCATGCTAAAATATTTATGAGGACACAAGAATCTATGCAAGAAAGGAGAGGAAAAGACATTCAATCTAATTATGCTGACTCAAACCTGCCTATGGCATAATTTTATACACTGTTTAATCCCTGTTCTTTCTCCTTTTGCTCCAACTAATATCAAGCCATTTCCTAGGGTAGGTAAATTGAAAAAAAATGTGTGCAATTCTGGAAGTTTCTGAGAAACTGCTCTCCAATTCCCTCCGACAACTAAGATGACAGGTGACTGTTGCTGAGCATAATTCATCATACTTCACAACTAACTAATGATTTATTCTTGTAACTGGGAATGGTTGTGTCTTCCAAGATCTTGTCAGGTTCCCTGTTAAAGGACTATAGTACCTTCAAATGTAACTCATCCTGAAAGAATAATAAATTATAAGAAATAACAGACTGTCACAGAGCAGTCTGTGGAAATACACAGGGACTTAAAGGTTAAAAACTGAAACTAGATAATCAATTTAAAATCTACCTCCAAAAAGTGAAAACAATAGTAAAGAACAAAGTGAACTCGCAAAACTGAGGTCATCCAAAACTCAGATGACCATGTCTTAACTCATAGCAGGTCCCTATCAACCAAGTGCTCTCTGACCTACATTGGCTCTTAGATAGGCAACACCTTGACTTTAAAATTTTCATCCTTGCTTTCAAATTCCTTCAAAGCTTTGCCTGTCCCTAGCTCTGTAATCTCCACCAACCCTACAATCCTTTTGAGGTGTTTGCGTTCCTTAAATTCTGGCCACTTGTACACTCATCATTATAACTACTCCACCTTGGTTGTCTTAGCTTCAGTTGTCTAGGCCTCAAGCACTGAAATTTTCTGCTTACACATCTCTGGCTCTCTATCAAATTTTCTTCCTTTCAAACACTTCATAAGACCTACTTCTTGAATGAAGCTTTTAGTCATTAGTTCAAGTAGCTCCTTATGCAGCGCAGTCTTACTTTATAATGCTCCACTGAAGCGCCTTGGGCCATTACATTATGTTAAAGCTTCTGGAGAAATATTAAGTTGTTGCTGCGGAACTTCATTACAGTCAACATGTATTAATGTGAAATGAAGGAGTTAAGTAGGGATGGAAGTTAATACTTGAAATAGAATGATGACTTTAGTTAGTAATAGGAGAAGCAAAACAAAATAGTGAACATTAGTGTTTTTGACAGCATTTCAAAGGATAATTAAGGCTTATTTGAAAATAAAAATAGAACAGTGGCTAATTAAATACAAATCAATTTCAAAGTGATAGTGGGAAACTAAAATCCAGATATAAAGAAGTCACATTGCTACAAAATAGGACCCTACCTATTTTAATAAGAATTACAGGTTATTAATTCAGCTAACTGGTATTTAGACCAATCTATAGGTTTGCACATAACATAAAAGGGTGATGCAAAATAAATAACAATGAACACCACAATCAGATTTAGAAAGACCTTATATTACCTTGAAATCAGTTTCATAGTTCAATGTGAAACAAAAATGAAAGAAAATCCTGTGGCTGAAAGGCATATAAATGGATTGTGTAATGCAACAGATTGTTGGCCTTTAGTTGTATTACAAATGTAAATGGGTTACATTATCAAAGTAAGAGAATACATTTAAAATTATTATAGGAGGGCATCTGTGAATTGGGTATTGAATCCTTTCCTCTCCTATGTTAACTTGTTTTGTTGTTCATCCCTATACGAGATTAAATCCCACCAAAACACAAATCATTACAGGACAAACTTTTCCATTGAGGCCCATCTCCCTCATGTATTAAATCTCATAAAAAGGTATTTATATATATATATATGACCTTTTCGATCAAACATCATCCCTTTAGCAAAAATACTGTTCCATTGTAGTATCTATTTATGTTTTAACTTTCTCAAAAACTTTAGATATTGCTTTCTTATTAGTCAAAAATAGTTTGTGTAGTTATGGTCCTCTTAATCACCTTCTCTCCAAAAAATAACACTTCAATTTTTCCATTATTCCCTTGTAAGATACTCCCTTTACATTGGGAACTGTAGATTTTGAAAAAGTTGATGCATTGTCAGCTTTTTTGTGGTGTACTGGACATATTGACCTGAGTCTGATCTGATCTGATCTGATCTATGCTCACTGTCAAAGAAACATCTCCTTGTTTGCAGTTTGTAGTGAGTTTTTAAATATGTCACAAAGATGCAGGTGCAAGAGGCAAACAGAGGAAACCTTTGTCCTAGACTACTATGTGATTGTAAGATCAATGTTACTGGGAGGGTTCAAAGATGCAAAGCAAATGTGATTTTCAGTTTTGAAAATTTAACTTTGGAAAAGAGATTAATTAGTTTTTTTCTACAGAAAATGTAAAGACGTCAAAGTGAATCGACTGAAATGTTCAAGGTAATGAAAAATTGATTCAAATTACAGATTATAAAATTATGAACGAATTAGAAAATATAAAGAAATAAAACGTTATTCAGCCCATTGGCTTTTACCATCCAGAACTATGTCAGATTCATCAAATACACAATTAACTCCTCCTTGAACTCTACTTTGTGTGAATTCCTCTTCTGCTTTCTATGCCAAAGGGACAAAAAAATCATGCAATATTATCTTTAATTCCACTTCTCAACAGATAATGATCTAGCTCCTTTTTAAACAAGCCAATTGATCTTGAATCAATTCTCTTCTCTAATGATTTATTGAACACCCCCATAATATGGGGGAGGTGGAGAAGTGGGGTGAAGTGTGTGAAGGGATACATAGGGAAGCAGATTTTTTTTTCTATTCTTTGACCTTGTGAATTTTCCTTTCTGCACTGAATATATTGCTTATATTAACTTTATCTAGGTTTTCCATTGTTTTGTAAGACTGGAACCTTGAATTTCCTTAGTGTTGTCCACTTACAACAAATATATTGCTTAAACCTTGAACCAACCCCCCCAAACCCCTTTACTTCATAACTTCATCTTTAAGGCATCAAATCACTGGTCATTCTGAACACTTTCTGAGGCATATATATCCTTTGTCATGTAGGATTATTGAAACGAAATCTATGCTCCTGACTTTGCACCACTATTCATCTGTCCAAAGCGTCTGACTTGTAATTGAAGAGCTTCCAGGTAAGAACCAACTGGATTGTCTGGTTAACAACTACCACAATGAATACTTTTGCAGCATGTTCAATTATCATTCCCAAATCCTTTCAGCTTCTACCATAGAGGCATTTCCCATTCATGTTATTCCTTCCTGAAGTTATCCAGCCTTTACTAATGTTTGGAGTTTGATATGCTATGGCAGAAACCCTGTCTTGTTGAAATACTTCTACTTCACCTCTTGCTAGATTCAGTACTCTATGTTTATAGAAAACAGACCAGCTGTAAAATTGATTAAACCTTCTTGAAAATAATCTATCTCCTTTCTAACCACAGAATTTGGCATTCACAAATACTAGAAGTCCAAGAACAGATACTCAAAGAGATATACTGGTTACATTTCTAATAGAATGTTTATCATTTATCAACCCTCTATTATTTAACACAAATCCAATTTTTAAACCACTTAGATCATCCACTATTTAATGAATCTTCAGTTTTGTATTGAGACTCAGTGAAGAACTTATCAACTATCTTTTCAAAATCCTTGTTCTCTTGTTTATTTACCCCTGCAGAAATCCAGAAGGATTTTAAAGCCATTACTTCTGAAACAGTGGGTACTGTACTGTTCTTTGTGATATTTATGTTCATAAAATGTTCATTTATTACATCTTTAGGGTGCTCTCAAAACAGTTTCTCCACGATGAATGTTAGAATAACTGGCCTGTGATTGAATCTTACTCCTTTCTTTAAAACTGGAACTACATTTACAATCATGAAGACTGTCTGGTTCCTGGTGGAACTCTGAAAAATGTCATCTGAAAATTAATAATTGTCTAAATTTAATTCCCATGAGCTCTCACTAATGCTTTCTATCTAGGCCAGAAGTTTTGAGACTGTGTTTATTTCTTACATTTATTCTACATCATGTGCATCTGGATCCTCTGGGAGATGGAAATCATTGTCAGATGGCTACCTCCATTCAAAATAATTACCACACCTGAACCTACTCATCGTTTCTTTTGGGATTTTTGAGCTTGATTATTTCAGCAATTCAGGAACAACATTCCTTGGAGAACTCTAACAAAGTTGAGTCGGAGGAAAATAAGACTGAGTGAGTAGGTGGGTGGAGGGTTCTTTCACTTGGTATTCCATGATGTGAGCAGGACTCTCATCAGATTATGAAGAGGGAGAGGAAAAAAAGGAAAAGAGAGTGGGAGGATTTAAGGATTAGGGATGAAAGGGAAAGTAAAAGACTAGGAGATAAATAGCATGAAAAGAAACCAAAATCTATATCAGTAAATATAAATGTAGCAGTCAGCCATTTATCAGTCAGTTGGTCATGCACTGGTTAGTGAGGGTATGTGGATGAGGAAGATAAGATGGGTAGGTGTGTCATTGGGTTGTCTGGGTCGGGGGGTGTGGTCAGGTATAGATGTGTATTAGTTGAGATGGGGGCAAATTGCTAATTGGAAGGTAGGTAAGTGATTGGGGGCAGATTGGGTCAAGTGGTGGGGTAGATACAGACAGGGATGTCAGGGACACTAGATAGAGTACTTGGGTTTGCCCAGTGGAGTTATTGGGTGATCTAGGGTGAATGGTCACAGGTAGTCAGGTTGGGTTGGGGTATAGATGGGGAAATCAGATTAAGTCAGAGATAGGCAGGATAGTTGGATTGAGTTGAGGATTAGTGGGCTGGTTGAGTTGAGTGGGGGTAGGAGGAGATTGGGGTATTCATGGTGTCTTTGAAGTGTAGTCGAGTGGTTGGAAGTATTCATGGGTTCAGGGACGGTGAATGGAGTGGGAAAGCGGTATGTTCAGGATGTTAGCATGAGTGATTAGGCTGTCAGTTCTGGAATTGTCTTGGAGTTAGACTAAATATTTTCTGTCTAAGTTTCTCTGGGTAACTATTCAGATAAGTACGTAAAATTATCTAAAGTCTCTGATTCTGATTCAGAGTTATTCATATTCTCAGACGGTCCTAGAGAGTAGAGTTGTCCATGCAAAAGTTCAAGTCTTGGGCAGTTCCCACATAGCTCAATGCATCAAGATCGCTGCAGGGTCAGACATACATCTTTGGTCAGATCACCGGAGACTGGACATTTGGAGACCAAGCACCATTATTTATTGATTCCTATGTTTGTCATATATTAACTATTACCCTTCTCTGGAATTTGTCTTCCTTTGCAACATGAATAATTAATTTAATGTCTCTGACATGTTCTAACCAATTGCACTAGCTCTTCCTAATGTACCCTTGAATGGACCTTGTAATTTGTTATCCTGCAATTGACAACATTCGTTTTGGGGACCTGCTTGTACTTTGTGGTTTATTATTGTCTTTTACTACTTCCTTTAGTCCATTAATTTTCTTTTTGATAATGCCACTGCATTGTTTGATATCATTCCTGGATACATACTAAAATTTTTAATATAGGATAAGACATATTAATCATCGAGAGAGAAAAAGAGAATTCTGTACCACTTCTAGAACCAAATGGTTCTTTCTTTCTTGGTTGATTTTGAGGTTATTTTGGGGTAATTGAAAGTCAATTAATATTCTGACCTTTTTACACACCTTACACATCCTAATTAATAATATTTTCCATTATTTCAATCCCCATTCTACTCCGAAACTCAGATTTTATTGCAGTGCCTGTTCTTTCTGTTTACTCTGATCATTCAGAATCACACGCCAAGCCACAGTTCAACTATTTCTGACCCTTCAATACCACAACACATGTTTAATCAAAAAACTAAGGATGCTGGAAATCTGAAACAAAAACTATAATTGCTGGATAAACTCAGCAAGTGTGTCAGCATCTGTGGAATAAAGTAGAGTTAATATTTCGATTCTGGTGACCCTTCTTTAGAATGGAGAATTTTCCAAAGAAGGGTCTCTGGACTCAAAATGTTAACTCTGCTTTCTCTCCACAGAAGCTGTCAGATCTGCTGAGTTTCTCTAGCAATTCTTGTTTTTTTCTCTTCGGATGAAGAGACCAGTGCTCTGTTCAGAATCTACCCACGCATTACCTATCCATCCCTCAACTAATGTGGCATGAACTTGCTACCTTTAGTTAATGGCTTGCATCTACTTCTCAATTATATGTCATTCCACTAATTTGGCTGCATATTCCAATATGCTCATGGCACTATCATTGTTTTGCACACTGAAGCACTCAATATGTTTGCTAGAGGAGTTTGGACTTCTGAAAGATCGGGAGATACTCAAAATACTTGCTTTGAATAATACACTTACTAAATATTACATCCAATATAGTCTCTCTGCAAAGCCTACACATTGGTAGCAGGTGTAATTATATCTCTGGCTTAGACTGACCAAAGGGAACAAGAAAGAGTTTGGATGAAGATTGTGCAATTGAGGGTTCTCAGTCATTATGTGTAAAGTCTCACATTAATCTCTGTGAATAATGCAAACTGAACTTATGCAGATAACACTGATTTTGTTTGAAGTAGTATACAGTACCTGCGTCAGTCAGACCATTCCTGATATTTATAGCTGCAGAAATTGAACACAAGGCAACTTAAATATAATGGTTTTAGTATGTGACCTTTCAATCTATCCCCAGAAGGTAACTGGAGAATCTTTGTTTAATCTTTGTCATATTCACACTCTCCAGTCTCATTAGCATGTTCCAGTTTCAGATTATATCCTAGTTCCTTAAAGTTTTTACTGATTCTTTCTATTTACTTGAAGCTGCCCAATGGGTCAGTTGGTTAAGATAGTGAACAAACGTGATATTCTCACTTGTAAGGTCACCAGGTAAAAATGCTGGTTTATGCCAAGTTAACAGATCTCAGACAGATAGTGAAAGAGGCGTTCAGCATCACTGGACTAAGAATGGAAAATCTGTCAGGTTTCCTGCTCTGATAGCCACTATGTGTACCTCTTTACTGCTTTCAAACTACATAATGTAAGGTGAAAACAACAGCACCATTAATATAGATCTGTCCCTCAACATTCTTTATCAGTTGATAATGAACTCTCAGGGAAAGTGCTTATAAGTAAATGTAATAAGGCATGAAATACGGCAATGTAACAATAAAACAGAGAGGGAGAAGTTCAACAATTTTATAATAATGGTCACAACAAAAAAAACTGCAGGTTTTGAAATAGCTCAAATGAGCAAAATACTAAGGTTTGAACTGGATAGCTATAAATGGAACTTTAAAACATAAAATCTGTAAAGTACAAATAACTGGTCAGGGGCTTTTAGTAAATTGGCTAATGGCACCATATCAGCGCCCTGCGTAGGAAGCCTTCTTGCATCACCACTGCTGGAATAGACAACAAAAAGCTGGAATTTTAAAAATCTGGTTACATTTTTTTCCATACATAAATTGCATAAATAAAATGTACTTTTTACTAAGACTGGAAGAAATTTGGCAACAGAACTTGCTGCACCACATGCAGACTGACATCACCTCAACAACCCGAAGGAGCTGCCATACTCAAGTGCAGAGTGGCAAGTCTTGACTAACTGCTCTTTAAAGCCCTTGGATACCTAGTTGCCTCGGACTGCATACTGGCAATGCTGGCATCTGGTAAGGACCAGTGTATTGTTTGTAAAATTGCACATGTGGGAAATATTTGTAAAACAGCCAATAAAAGCTTGATTTTACATAGATTTAAAATAAATTAGAATCCTGAATGTAAAACTAAAGACAGGGTGCAATATCTCCTAATATGAAGCCCTTTATGGGATGTTAAAATGAGAGCTTGATCTGTTTAGGACACATGGTAATTAAGAGATGGAAACTGCTCCTTGTTGAGGGTACCTTATATAAATTAGAGATGGACGTGAAGTCTATCTTTTCCAAAAGTTATGCTTCCACTTTGAGTAAGCTGAAATAATTTATCTTTTGACTGGTAGAACTATTATTGGCTCATCAGCCCAGTTTCTGATTTTGTTTTTACCAGAGCAGAATACATAAAAAATATTGATGACAACTTATTTGAATTGTTCCATTCTCATTTCACTTTTTTTGATTAAAAAGCTGAATCCTTTAAAGATACTCTTCAGATCTTGTCAGCCTTTTCTCTAACGTCACAGGCAGCGATAGCACCACTTGAGAAAGGCTTCATCAGCGATTCTTCTTCACATGAAGAAATGACAGTGAATGAAAAAATACTGTAATTAGCTAAGGAGTAAGGCTGAGATCAGAAGAGAGGCTTCAAAGACAGTCTGGCAGGTCCTCGCCCACAGTTACAAACATCAAGTCTTACACTTAAAGCAGAACATTTTCAGACCAGATCTCTCCTCCAGCTATGGAAATGTTATGAAGATAAGAATTTCCACATAACACAGATTGTTGACATCATGGTCTTCAGCCTGGTCCAGTGGGTTACCATTGTGCTGATGAGATGTCGGATCACTGCATTCTTCCAACCTTGACAAGATTTGAAAACTTGTGCACACTAATTTGAGTTTCTAAAAAAGATATTGCGTTTTTGTGATCAGTATCTTATAAAATATTGACTCCAGCCGCTGTGTTTGTTGGTGTTAACTGGGCTTTCTTTGGCTTTGGCAATCAATGGGTTAAGATCAATCCCTTTAAATGTGAAGAGTTTTTTTTTCCAGGGCCAAATTTTCATGTGTTTATGGCAAACAGCGCATCATTGAAAAAGAAATTAAAGAGAAAATAAATGTTACCATACCTTAACAGCCAGAAAGAGCAGGACCAGTAAAGGAATTAATGCTAGATAGTCATGCAGAGAAACCTTTCTCAGTGTTACTGAGTGAAAGTCACTTCATTCTCACAAAGTGGCTGAACTGCCCACATCACATTGGTAGATTCTCTCCTATTTTGTGTTTTTCAAAATCCAAATATTCCCCCAACTGTGGAGGCGATGACGACCCCCAGCACCACACAGCATATAATGATCATAATCTTCTTCTGCAGGCCCCACATCCAAGCAGCATGACAGGAAGAAGAGGAGAAATGGTTAGTTCTGGAGCTTTTATTTTACATTTAATTAACAGGAATTTTACAGAATGGAAGATGAGCAATTCCAAAAGTGATTAAAAATCTTCCCTTTACATTAATAAACTACCTTTTATGAAATGTACCAACTCTTTCAAACACATTACAGACACCTCCAACAATAACAACCCCTGAATGCTACAAATGCATCTTACATCATAAATACCCCTCTGTTACAAATCATCCCTAATACACAGCTCTCTCATTAAAAGTATCATGTTACCAACCCACCATAAATGTCAAACCACCATAATGCCAAATGCCATTGTAGATTCTGGCATTAGTGGTGCTGGAAGAGCACAGCAGTTCAGGCAGCACTCCTTGGATGCTGCCTGAACTGCTGTGCTCTTCCAGCACCACTGATCCAGAATTTGGTTTCCAGCATCTGCAGTCATTGTTTTTCCATATAGAGCTTTTTGCACATTACTCAACTGCTTCCAGTAGAAACTGACTGATTTCAATGACCCTTCCCCCCTTCTCCAGCCTGCACTAGAAAGTCTCACATTAATGAATATCTGACATGACTGTTTACAAATGTTTCACATGAATTAAAGCGGAAGGCAGAGACTTGATACAATTTGTCCCTTTTCAGTTTAGAACTCAATGCATCATTTTTGTAAAGCTTTGACTTTTATTAAACAGTTGCTGATTGATGTACTGACTAGGCCTGAATATTTTATAGATTTGGAAAACTTGAAGTTAGTTTGAAAATACAGATGCTGGCGTTCATAGCCTAGCTGAGCTCAATTTTTGCATCATTAGTATCTTGCCATAATACTATTCAAGAGATAGGTGTTGTGCATGTGGTATATACGTGTTAAGTGTTGTGTGTGACTGTGTGTTGCTCTCATTCTGTGATTGTGTGATCCTCATCATCAGGCACTACACGGCATCATGAAAGAGAATGCTCAGATTGCCCACTCTTCCCATGAAACTGCAGCCCACCTTTCAAGCCTGAGCTCCCCTTATCCTGTGAAGTCTAGAGAATTTTGCTGTGGAATTGAGTACTGGCCTACAGGAAATATTCAACTGCTTCCCACAGAGTAAGTGACTGTCCACCACCTACACATGCTGTAAATGAGTTGCATGAAAAATGTTTTTGAAATATTACATTTTATCAAGCAATAGCAAAGCAGCCATAAAATATACAATGAAGGAAAAACATGGAGCCAGTTCTTCATAAATGGGTGAAGGTAAAGTGAGTGCTGTAATGGAGATGCAAAAAGAACAGAATAAGATAAAAGAAGGGATAATTCATCTGCAGAATGATCACATTATCCACACATAACGAATAGAGCTGTGAATTTAGAATCAAATGGTACACTGGGCTAGAAATTCATGTTGTGCATTGATGCACAATAGCTTGTATTGAATTGGCAATCTATTCTACACATTCCACAGCAATGGAACTCAATGACATCATGTTGTCCACTCTCCAGATAATTGGAGATGCAACGTAAAATGGGAGATGTGCATTAGAACCCTGTGGAATTCCTGACACACGGACATATGTGGGAAGTACTGGCAAGTTTAAACTTCCAATGAATTGACATCTGCTGCTTGGGACCCCCACAAATTGCTCCAACTCTGAGTTCAGGGTGGAGATACAAGGTTAGATACAAGGAAGTTCCCTGGATTTTTACCCATGAAATGTTAGTCAGTTTAATACCTCATCTAATTCAGTTTAATACCTCATCTAATTCAATAGTTAGCCAGAGTAACTCAAGTTAGCTACAATTCATCCCTCAAATCACATCTTCACTACCTCTAGTCCACTTGACAACATCCTGACCTGACCTAACTACCCTTCAACCTAATCTGACTTGCACCTGGACCAACTAACAACCCTTCCAGAACACCAAAATATTCTTCCCACTTAACCCATATCTGACTACCCTCCCACCATTCACCTATTTCCTCAACCCTACTCAGTTACTACCCATAACAACCCAACCATGCAGCTACCTCCAGAACACACCATACCTCCTGATTACCCCTCCATCAACCTCACCTAAGTGCCCCACACTGACCATCACCAAGTAGCACCATCCCTACCTAAACCCCCAACACTCCACCTGACCAGACCCAAATAAACATCCCCCTCCAACCCAATCCAACCAGTACTCGGTCTGACCAATAACTCTCCCTGAAGACGGACTACCCCAGATCAGCTAATTCCCTCTTGATCACCTGAAAGACCCAATAAAGACCTAACAACACCCTATCTGCCTGACGTCACAGCATCTACCCAACTATCCTATATATCGAGTAACCCACCTTGTCTACCTTCTGACCTGACTACTGACCTCTCCCCACTCCCGCATACTCACTGGGCTTATCATGGTGAAGAAATGCTGCACATTCCTTTTTTCATCTGGAATTGGGATCAGAAAGTGGGTGGTACTGTTGGGTAAAAGAAAGCTACATGGGGAGAGGTCATACTATATGGCACAGACTGGTGCCATATTGTCCATTTAGAGCAACTGGGATGAATTTCTATTCCAATGTAGTCAGTGAGATCTCTGTTATTTGTGGAGCTGGGAAAGGAGTTCCAAAACATAAAGGGTTCCTTGTTTTTGCAGCAATGATTTTAGGAGCAATGGTATTATTTTTGTTGCTAAAATGAGTTAACTCTCCTTAAAGTACAATACCCCATTGTAGCAGCCTCATTAAAGTAATTCAGAATTATACAAATTCTGCAATAATACCGTATATATCCAATTGCAAAACAGTCCAATTATTCCAACCTCCCCTCCCGCCCCCACACTGCCATTATGGCACAGAATGAATTGAATTTACAGGTCTTATCCATTATAGCTATACTTAACTCTTTGTTTATTTGATTATGGGACAGCAAACGCATTATTTGGGATAGTGTCAGGCTACAGAGGTCAATGTAACAATAGGGGGCACTATAATTGTCCTCCTAGTGCTGGAATTGGAGGGGTGAAAAATCTACCAAGATGTTCATATTTGTTGTTGGAAAAGCTGTTCGAGTCCATTATTAAGGAACAAACAGTAGGGCAGTTAGAAATGCTGATCACAACTAAACAGAGTCAGTATGTTTTAGTAAATAAGTCAGGCCTTCATTCATTATTTAAGAATAAGGGTAATCTTATTGAAATATACAATTGAAAGATCCTGAGAGGGGTTGACAGGGTACATGTTAAGAAGATGTTTCCCGTAGTTAGGGAATTTTGAACTAGGAGGCATAATTACAGAATAATGGGCGCATTTAAGAATGGGATGTGAAGCAATTTCTTCTCTGAGGGTAGTGAATATTTGAAATTGTCGACCCCAGAGAGTAGTGGATGCTAGATCACTGCAAGTATTAAAAGAGGAGGTAGATGCATTTCTGAAATATCAAAGAGTTGAGGGCTATGAGCAGTTGGCGTGAAAAATGAGTTGAAGCCTGGTGCAGATCGGCTATGATCTTATCCGATAGTGGGGTAGGCCTCAGAAGCTCAATGGCCTTCTGCTGCTATTTTCTTGTAAAGTACCCATGCAAAATGTGTAATCAGACAGGGCATTAGAGGGTGCCTACAGCTAATGAGAGTGTGCCGCAATGTAGTTAGGTAAAGTAAAATTGGCGAAAGAACCCATAACTGCTACACTTCACTATCGTTCCATATGTAGTCTGACTAATGAATTGCATCAATTTAGCATTGTCTTTTTATTCTTGTACTAAAAAAATTTCTCTTTTACGATCCTGTCAATGGTTCCTTCAAATTTTAAACATTTGTGCATGTGAATTATATTCATTCCTCTACTCTATTTAAAAAGACCATTTGTCCCCTATTATTCCTCCAAAAAATGAATCACTTAACATTTTGCCACATTTGCTTTAGCTGACATCTATCTGCCCAATCTATTATCCTGTCGACATTCAACTGAAATCACTTAGTTGCCTTGGTAATTTTGAATATTACACCCTTTAACCAAGCCCCAGAGTTCCAATCATAGAAATGGAGCAGTGGAAGTGTTTGAGGTTGAATGATAACAAAGTTACCAGCAGACCACTGTGTGAAACTTTTGGTGTGTTCAGGCACACAGTTAAACATTGAAAACTGCATAGGGTTTGCTGTTGCAATCACAAATGCACTCAACACAAAATAATTGTTATGGTGTAAACTTCAACTTCCAATGAACTATTCCAGTTGCAAATTCATTGAAATTGACAATGTTCAATGAAGTGTAACTGAGATTTTAATGGCACATAAAGTCATAATTACTCCTGAACAATCTCTTTGGCAGTGAAAAGCTAATTTCATAAGTGCCATTTCCTTTATTCCATGATTTAAAAATCCACAGATTTTTAAAATAATCTATTTTTCCTTTTATTAACATTGTTGATATTTAAGTTCTTACTTTAATTGCATGTGAAAGTTCTAATCTTTACTTTTCTCTCAATGAAAGGTGAATTATAATTTGTGAATTTTAATTCCCTCATCTTGTTGTTAGTCAGAATTTTTCAATCTGATGGCTTTTCAGCCTCTTTGGTGATTTCATGAATTGAGGAAACAACAGATTCTCTGTTGATGAGGCCAAATTGAAAGCTGCATTGGATTAGGAGAAATTGAGATGAGAAACCCCACTGAATCATTTTAGGTAACTTTCTTTAAGGTCATTGGTGAGTGCCATCCATTTGTACTAACCACAAAATGCTTTCCATGGTTGCGTGCCAAACTTTACAAAGATTTCAAAGGCAAAAGTGACCATTCTATGATCAAGAGATTTTGGTTATGAGGAGAGACCATAAAAAGTGAGCAACGTTTTAGTTACAGCACTGAAAATTAGGAAGTGGTCTAATGGAGTTTTGATTTGATAAGTAAGGAATATGTACTGGTTATTTGTAATATGGGCTCATAACTTTAAAAATCAAAGAGATCTTGATCAACTGGGCCAATGGGTTGAGGAATGGCAAATGGAGTTTAATTTTATGCAAGGTGTTACATTTTGGTGGGTCAAACCAGGGCAGGACTTACTAACAGTCAATTCTAGGGCCCTGGAGAGTCTTATAGAATAAAACAATGTAGAGGCAAACATTCATATCTGCTTGAAAGTGGAGTCACAGGTCGACGTGTTGGTGAGGAAGGCTTTCAACATACTTGTTTTCATTGGTCAGAGCTGAAAATAGGATTTGGGACATACTGTTGCAGCTTACAAGATGTTGGTAAGGCCACATTTGGAGTACTGCATGCAGTTCTGAACATCCTACTATAGAAAGGATGTTATTAAACAAGAAAGAGTGCAGAAAAGATTTACTAGGATACTACATGGAATAGAAGGTTTGTGTTATAAGTTTGTATAGGCTGGGACTTTTTCCCTGGAGCCTAAGAGACTGAGGTGTTACCTGACAGAGATCTATAAAATCATGAGAGGCACAGCTAAGGTAGATAGCCAACAGCTTTTGCCCACGATAGGGGAATCTAAAACTAGAATGCATAGGTTTAAAGGGAGAGGGGAAAGATACAAAAGGGTCCAAAGGGGCAATTTTATTCACAAAGAGAGTGATGAGTGTTTGGAACAGGCTGCCAGAGGTAGAGGTGGAAGCGAGCACATTTTCGTCATTTAAGAAAGATTTAGACAGGTTTATGGATGGGATAGGTACGGAGGGATCAGGACCAAACTCCTGCAAATGGGACTACTTTAACTGTGAAAGCTGGGCAGTATGAGCAAGTTGGGCGAAAGGGCCTGTTTCCAAGCTGTAGACCTATATGCCTCCAGTTACAGGCTTGCTCTTTTGTCTTTCTAGGAAAGTAAAATATTAAAACAGGGGAGATCAACTGTCCCAATGTGTTTGTAAGTCTTCAAGTGGAGGTCGCTGTTTAGATTAGATTAGATTACTTACAGTGTGGAAGTCCTCTAATTGCATTTCCCTATTCTTCCCCATAGCATTATTTTACCCTGCCTTGTTTTGCCTGAAGGGAGGGTAACGGTATGAATGGAAGCTCCGTTTGTATTATTCACATCAATGGAGTTTCTTCACAGCTTAATCATGTCGATCTGTACTGGTATGCATTTTTATCTTAGTGTTGGGATATGTATCTCTATCTGCAATTGTGTGGATTTTATACACTCGGGGAATAAATCTACGAGGGAATTGAGAGGGAAAGACACAAAAAAGGGAAGAGGAAAAAGGGAAAGAGGATGAGGGAAAAGAGGAGAGAAAGAGGAAGAAGGATAGGTAGAGATCAATTATAAATTATAAAAACCTGATTACAGCAGAAGGTCAGCTGGATTCAGAGTCGATTAATAAGTTGGTGAAACCATGGCCTGTTAAGGCGAAGTTCATTCTGATAATGTTTCTCAACTGAGATTGAAGAATAACCAATAAACAATAGAGGAGAAACTGCAGCACGAGTCCTGATGTTGTTCTTCAGCTTACAGTGATGCCAAAACAAAAAGTCCAGACTGAAGGGTGGAACTGAAACCTGAGTAAATGGTCTTGGTGGCTACGGACATCACCTCGTGGTAAATGGTAGATGTTTGACAAAACAAAATGGAAATGCCCAGTAATGATGGCTTGCCGTCTCTCCGTTTCACAAGAGTGCTGCATGGTGGTGGTGGAACAAAAGCCCAGCTTTAGTTTCAATCAGGATGATTCTGGTGATTTGGAGCATTAACTGAGATACACAGCCAGAACAATGATGATAACCAACAGTACTATTGCAATGCAAATTCCTATTAAGATCTTTTTCTGTGGGAAGGGAAGAAAACAACCAGGTGAAGCTCAGCATGCAAGAATACAGCACAAGAAAACTGCAGCAGAAAACAAAACATTCAGAACGTGACAGAGTCCGAGCCGAACACTTGCTGTCTCTCAAATGTTGTGGAATCATACATACCCAATGTGTAGTATAGCCCTCAATATCTCCCACTCTATGTGTGGAATGTTGTTGGCATGTCAAGGATCTCCCCTGGTGAAGAATTCCAGGTAAGGAATGCGGGGAGGGGGCATTTCACCAGGCAGGGGTCAGAGTGGGTGGGCATGGGTCACCAGAGAGGATAGGGGGATGTCTCTCAACAGGCCTGTCCTTCAGGATGTCCAGTCCACCCCCTGCAATGCTTCCTGCACAGTTTCAGCTACTGTATAAACTGACACAGTGAGAGGCCCATGTGCAGTTGCATTAATCACAATGGCAGTCAGCGGAGTCCCTTAAATGGTCTTTCATGCAATGTGGCCATCGCTGGGAATCAGCGTTCACTGCCCATCCCAACAGCCCTTGAACTGAGCAGCTCACTGAACCATGACCAGTTCAGAGGGTAATTCAGAGTTGAGCACATTGTTGTGGGTTGGGATCCACGTATAAGCAAGACCAATTAAGGACAATGGTTTCTTCCCTGAACTATAAGCATGGTCACAGTCACCAACAGTGAGACCAGTTTTATTTTCCAAATTTATTAACTGAATTTAACCTCCACCAAATGCTGGGTGGAATGTGAACTTATGTGCCCACAACATTAGCCTTGGTCTCTGGATAGTAGTGTAGTGAGATTAGCACTATGCCATTGTGACCTCTTGTTAGTTCATCTGCCATATCACAAATGATGGGGGCCTTATGAAAAGGACCATATTTGATGGTGCATAGCACTTTGGAGCACTTTAGTCCACCAAGGTGCAAACAGCAGCTTCAGAAACATCTCTTGTAGAAGTCATTCTTCAGCATTCTTAATGCAACCATTGCTTTTTCCATTGAGTTTCAGACTAATATACAAGTCTTGAACTCCAGGTTGTAGCAAACTATCCATTACAGTTTGGATAGATTTGCCAACCAGTTGCAACCAAATATTATCCAGTGCTTCACTGTTTTCCATAACCAATCCCTCTGCTTTCCTATGGATCAATACCTGGTACCAGTGGAATAAGCAGAGAATGCAACATGAGTGCCCTCCCTTCAGTTACATCTGTTGTGGCATACAACTAGGTAGAGCCAGGCTGTTTACACATCGTCCATATCAGGACATGGCTGTTGTTAGGAGAAAGTGAGATACTGGGGATCAGAGTTGAGAGTGCGTTGCTGGGGATCATGGCTGTTGTTAGACAAGGGCCATTCTGACACACAGTTACCAAGACTTGATCAGCATATAGAAGAAGCAATGATCAATCTAGAGTTGAAACAATCACTGGATTTTGAAAAATCAATAGAATTCCAGTGCACTATCATGTTGCCACCAGTTGTCAACGGCAGGATGACGAAATGACTAGTTCTAAAGAACAATAAAGCATTGCCTGATACACATCTGTGCACAATGTCTGGCTGTTACAGACATGCACAGTAACAAATATGAAATAACATTATCATAGATGTCAAGGATGGTGTCAGTGACGGTATCCATAACAGTCATTGGTGGTGTAGGTGAAAGTGGGCTGCAGATCGGTTTGAACCATGGCAGTTCTAACAGCTGACAAAAAAAAATTAACCTTCCTTCGGCATTTCTTATCACTCAAATACAGGTAGGAGTGACTCTGCCTGAATGCTCCGATGGGTGGGTGTTGGCAGCTGGAGACCATATTCCCAAAGAGCCCTGAAACCGTTCCTCTTCCTGTTGCAAGAAGCAAAGGTGGAGTAGAATTCCTGAGGGAAAAACCCACTGTTCATTGTCTTAAAAATAAGGAGGGATGTGCAGGAAAATGCTAACTAATCAGAAAATGGAAAAAATAGGAAGCAAGTGCTAAAGTAAAATCTGTTTTATCTGCAGCAACAACCAGGTAAGCTTGTCCCTACAAATCAAATTCCCCTTCAGCGTACCAAAAAACGAGCTGTGATTAAAGCTCATGAAAATAAAAAAATAGGATGGCATCATATCATGACTTTCTTGTTAACATGCCTCTAGCAGAAATAAAGTAGCTGGGAATTGGCACTATCAATCTCTTCTTTATTTCTCTCTCTGTCACATCTACCATTAAATTAATGCAGAGCAAAAATGTGAGGGTGGATGGCAGGGGGAATACTGGGAAATATAGGCTATTAAGAAGTTATACATGAGTATTGCACATTTCAATTTGAGTGACCACAATCCACTTGATTCTTGTGCTATTACTGAATATTTTGGGGTTGATTTGTGGCTTTTAGGGGCTAATAAATTCTTAGAACTGTACCCAGGCTTCCCGGTGAGATCAAATCCATTTACAGCAATAGTGTAACCTCTTTAAATCTGTACATGGGTTCTCTGCTAAGGTAAGGCTGAGTTGAATTCTGCACCCTCTAATTGGAATCACATTTAACCCCTGTTCCATTACTCCTTACCTTACTCATTAATTGTTCGTATCAAACCTCACAAAAAGCTTTGTGAAAATCCAACTTTATGATTTGATTATGTTGTCCCATCCACTAGGAAGGTACTGGTGTGGTCTGTGACAAACTCCAGCAAGGAAGTGAAATTCTTTTTAAAACTCATTCACAGGATGTGGGTGTCACTGGCTGGGTCAGTATTCATCGCCCACCTATAATTGCCCAGAGGGCAGGTGAGTCTGAAATCATAACCTTCCCTAAAGGACATTAGACAACCTGATAAGTTTTTTTTCTGACAATTGACAATGGTTTCGTGGTCATCATTAGACTTTTAATTCCAGACTTTTTTAAAGAACTGAATCGAGGTTCAACCATCTGCCATTGTGAGATTCGAATCCAGGTCATCAGAACACTACCTGGGTCTCCTGATTAATACTCTAGTGGTAATGTCATAAGTCCATTGCCTCTCCTTAGATGACCTCCTTTAGCATTCTCCAATTACATGTTAACAGTTTTCCAAATGTTAACCAGTTGAATCTTCAAGATGCTTTTTCAAGGTCTTTTCTATAATGGATATAAAATTGTGGGTTTATAGTTTCCTTTAAGAAATAACAAAGTTACGTATACCACTTTCTAATCCTCTGGAACAACTCATTAAAGATGGTTGAGACTTCACGCCTTACTACTATTTGAAACCATTATGTTCAAAGTGTCAGGTGCAGTAACATTGTCTAAGTGTTTTCTATCTTTTTAATGACCACAGCTATCAGTATTGACATATTGTTTAGCTCCTTTATCACTGTCCCTGGAAATGTGATTATCAGACCCCAGTGAACCTGAGTAAAGATGGATTTGTTTCATTGCAGAACTGTCATTTCACCATTATTTAAGGTGTACTGATATATTTGTAGCCACTGTTTAATGAATACATAGTTGTAAATCTTTCATTGTCACTTTTGATGTTTTTCACATACATTTACTGTTCTTCATTTCTCCGATTATTTAACTTGCTTTTGTTTGTAATGGTATTTTGCCACAATCTCCCATTTATAATTTTAGTTCTAATTTATTCTTACCCTTAATTATCTTTGGATACCTACTGAATATTGTCTTCTGTTGGTTTACATTTCACATACTTCCTTGGTACTCCCCATTTGTGATTTCCCATGTAAAAAGCTTCATAATCATGAATGATTTGAAACAGTACAAGTTGACATTTGTAACAGTAACTCAGTACAAAAATTATCTAAATATTTAACAAATTTAACAATTTTCATTAAAACTTTGTTTAAAGGAATTGCATACAACACATGTCAGTCGAAGAGCTTCTAGTTTTAAAATTTTGGATTACAACTTCATGAATAAGACTGTGTCTGTGACACTAACCATATTCACTAAGTCCTACCATGCTCTTATGCTTTAGTAGCTAGTAAAATTTAGGGGATCAAATTTTTGTTCATTCATGTCAGAAAGATCAGTGCAATCCAGGCAGAATCAGCTGATCTGCACAAAAGAACTTTAACTCACGTGGATTATATTCCAAACTGTCTACATTTGTTATTTATGAATTTTTCTTCTAAGATCTGATTTTTGATTTGCCTGCATCAGTCAAAATGACCCTGGTTCCCAGTTTGGAAATGTAAGGTTCTGAAGATTGTGTTGATTAAGGAAGGTTCTTCAAATTATTCATGTAACATCACAAAGTATACAGTTTAATTAAAAACCGACTAGCACACACCAACAAAACTATTAAATGATTCTGTATAGTGTTTCATTGTTACTTTCTGTGATGGTTAAATCTGGTTATACACGGTTGGAAAACTGAAACACTTAATAAAATTGCTTATGTTTGGTGATGAATCTATTTTAAAGCTTTATTAACAAAACTAGAGCAGATTATCACTGTTAAACATGTCAAGGTGGTTTTGAAATTTAAAATTTGCATTCTGCTTGCATTAGTGATAGGCTTTACACTTCTCCAAACTAAATTTAGCAGAAATTTTAATGGAAATACTTAATGTACCGTTTGTATACTACTTAATTGTATACAAACACAATTAAAGTTCTAGCATTTGTGGAGTACAACAGCATCTGTCTTTAACACTCATGTCGGTCAGGTCAGGTCATGTGCCTTGTATTTGAATATTGTAGATTCTCAAGTAACGAGATAGCTCTCCTTTGTGTTCCTGCAATATCTCTCCATTTAGAAGTCTTAAACAACAAGCAGAACTCAGAAATAAGTCGTCTGGAGGTCAGGAAATAACAAGCTCCCTGCAGGTCCTGATAAATTTAATGGCAGGATCTAATAAGCTTTATTTTTATTTACTGATCATGCTCAGCCAGATCTTTGCTACCTAGTGGGCATCAGACCATAACCAGGGAATAAAGATGAGGGACAGCAGGACTGGAAAGGCTGCAGTAGGCAAGATAAATGACCAGGAGACCAGGCTGAAGTCAGGTGAAAGATTAAAAGGCTAGAGCGATGTTGAGGTTGGCAGTCAGAGGAAGGATTGGGGTCTGAAATGAAAGGTGAATGAAGGCCAGGTACAAGATCAGAGTCTGGAGTAGGGCAAGATCAGAGACTAATGGGTATATCGAGGATTGAGGGAGAATGCAGAGATCATTTGGCAGTTTGCAAGAGTTAGGGAGTGGACTAAATTCGGTCGTTGGGGGATTCAAGGTCAGGATTGAGTGAACCTCCCCAATCCAGAAATCATCATCTCCATTTAGGTGCTGACTTTAGGAAGGCTTGGAAAACTCCTCTGACCAGGGATGAATTCATAATGGTGGTCAAATGCTACGCAAGCAACTCTATTATAATATTTAAATTCCTACCTAATTTCCTGACTTTCAGTTGGTTGTCTATCTCCATCCCATCCCACTTCTATAACACTGAAAGCAGGCTGGTTGGAGTCAGAATTCTGATATTTTAAGGTTTCAACACCTTACTCAAAATAAACCAACTCAGTTTTGATGGTTACAATTCATGGGAACTGTAAGTCTGCTTCCCATCCTTGTTGTTAGAGTTATTTTGATTCAGAAAGTACATATATCCTGGGATGCTTTGCACTGGAATAGATTAGACTACATTGTAAAGTGTATCAGAATGGAATAAATCACAATAATACATTGGGATAAATACAAGAGGGATAAATAGGGTTCTGGTACATTATGCAATAACCTATCATATCCTGAAGAAACTTTAATTTTTGGCCTGTTTGCACCTAGATATTTTTTAACTCAATCTAGTAGCATCATAGGTGAGTGAAAAGGTATAGTTTGATTTCAGGTCGATTGCAACAAAAGTTTTATACATCTGTTGGCTGCAAGATCTTGGAAAAACACAAATCAGTCTTGACCAAGGCTTATGGTCTCGACCAAGGCCACAATTATGTTTGGTTTATGGCAGTAAATTACACAATGTCTGGTATGATTAATACTATACTGGCAAGCTCTTTCAGATTGGCTCTGATCGGGGAGTAGACATCACATTAGCTCAGAAAACTGCTTATTTGAGTGCAAAGTGAAAGCAGGTGATTAGAGTACAGAAAGGGCCTTTCTTTATATCAGGGCATTTATTATGTGATCAGACAGCCCTGATGCTTATACTGGGCATGACAACAGCTGGGACACATTATATTGAAATACACTAATTGGTCAGATTGTACTGGAGCGATTTTATTAGGAATGATTGTATTGGGATATAATATAACAGGATAAGTGATATGAGGCTAGCCTTATTTAAAACATTGCAATGGTTTTGATTTGACAAGGATCTACTGCATTCAGATCCATTATATGATGACTAGATTAGATTAAGTCAGGAGAGATCTGAGTCTTTCAATACATTAAGACACGTAAGAATGAGACAACTTGTAATGTTAAAGATGAGGTCAGACACATTGGTCCTATCAAAAACAGGCTGAGATGGTTACATTATATTGAAATACTGAATACGTTAGATCAGGATAGACTGCATTAACGAAGCATGTTCTTGGTAAAATTTATTGAGTGAAATAGTGGGTTGGGCAGTGGAATGAACATTAGCACCACCTCAGGCAAGATGGAATGCTTAATATCTTTTCAATTACCAATTAGAACATAAAACAGTGCAACATGGGAACAGACCCTTCAGCTCACCATGTATGTACTAACCATGATGCCATTCTAAACTAACCTCAACTGCCTTTACATGTCTGTACCTCTCTATTCCCTGCCTGTTCATGTGTCTTTCTAAATGTCTCTTAAATGTTGCTATGTATCTGCTTCTGCCACCAGCTTGTTATAAGAAGGATATTATTAAACTGGAAAGGATTCAGAAATGGATATTGACAGGAAGTTGTTGGGAATGGAAGGTTTGAGATATATAAATAAACTGGAAAGACTGTGACCTTTTCACTGGATTGTAGGAGGTTGAGCAGAGACCTTATTGAGGTGTATAAAATCATGAGGGGCATGGATAACCTGAATGACAAGGGCCTTTTCCCTAGGATGGGGGAGTTCAAGACTAGAGGATATATTTTTAAGGTGTGAGGAAAAAGATTTAAAATGTATATGAGGGGCAACTTTTTTTTACATAGAGAGTGATTCATGCGTTGAACGAACTGCCAGAGAAAGTGGTGGATGCAGGTATAGTAACAGCATTTAAAAGACATTTGGATAACTTCATGAATAGGAAATATTTGGAGGGATATGGGCAAAGTGCAGGCAGGTGGAGCTAGTTTAGTTTGGGAACATAGTCGGCATAGACTGGTTGGACCGACTGTTTCCTGCTCTATGACTCCTATGGCAGTGCATTCCAGGCACCTACCACCCTTTCTCTAAAATACTTGCCTTGCATTACTCCTTTAAAATGTTTCCCTTCTCATTTTAAGCTTAAGGTATTTGATATGTCCACCCTGGGGAGAAAGACACTGACTATCCATTCTGTCCATGCCTCTGATAATTTTATACACTTCTATGAAGTCTTCCTTCAGCATCCAAGTTTGAAAACAATTCAAGTTGGTCCAAACTCTCTTTGGGGCTAATACACTCCAATCCAGGCAACATCCTGGTAACCTCTTTTTCATCATCTCTAAAGCTTCTACATCCTTCCTATAGTTTGGTGACCAGAGCTGCACACAATATTTGATATGTGACCTAACTAAAGTTTGATTGCAATATGCCTTACCAATGTTTATACTCAATGACCTGACTGATGAAGGCAAGCATGCTATATACCTTCTTTACCACCTTATCCACCTGTTTGAGTTGCCACTTTCGTGCAGCTATGGACTTGCACCCCAAGATCCTTCTGTATATCAATGCTCTAAAGGGTCCTGCCATTTACTGTATACTTTCCACTTGCATTTGACCTCCCAAAATAGATTGCCTCACATTTGTCCAGATCAAACACCATCTGCCATTTCTCCACTCAACTTTCCAACTGATCCATATCCTCCTTTATCCTGTGACAACTTCCCTCACTGCCATAACTCCACCAATTTCTGTGTCATCTGCAAACTTATTAATCAGACCACCTATATTTTTACCCAATTCATTTATATATATTGCAAACAACAGAGGACCAAGCATTGATCCTTGCAGAATACGACCGGTAACAGATCTCCAGTCAGCAAAACAACCTTTCACAACCAAACTTTGTCTTCACTGATTAAGCTAATGCTGTATCCAATTGACCAACCCACCATGGATTCCATGTGACTTAACCTTTTGGACTTGCCTATCATGAGGGACACCGTCAAATGCTTTAGTGAAATACATTTAGTCAGCATCCACTGTCCTATCCTCATCAATAATCTTTCTCACTTCCTCAAGAAGCTCAATCAAATTTGAGAGTCAAGACCGCCCCCACACAAAGCCATGCTGACTACCCTTAATAAATTTATTCTTTTTCAAATGTGAGTAAATAATGTCCAAGAATCTTCTCCAATAATTTCCAAACCACAGACGTAAGACTCAGTCATCTAAAATTTTCTGAATTATCCCTGTTGCCCTCCTTAAGCAAAGAAACAACATTGGCTATTCTCCAGTACACTGAGACGTCACCTGTGGCTAAAGAGGATACAAAGATTTCTGTCAAAACACCAGTAATCTTCTCCCTTACCTTCCTTAGTATCTTGGGATTGATCCCATCAGGCGCTGGGGAATCATCTACCTCCTTGGTTTTCAAATCACACGGCACCTCCTCCTTCTTAATACCAACCTTCCCTAGAATATTAATATACCCCACCCGAATCTTAGTATCATCCATGTCCATCTCGGTGAATATTGATTTGTAGTACTCATTAAGCACCTCACCACTTTCTCTGGCTCCACACATAAATTCCGTTCTTTGTCCTTGATTGGACCTGCCCTTTCTTTGGTTACTCTCTTGTTCCTAATATGTGCATAAAATGCATTGGGATTCTCCTTAATCCCACTTGCAAAGGACATTTCATGGCACTTTTAGTCTATCTGATTCCTTGTTTAAGTTCTTTCCTGCTTCCTTTATATTCCTCAAGGATTTCAGTTTCTCAAACTTTACATATGCTTCCTTTTTCTTTATGACTAAACTTTTAATATCTTTGTCATTCAGGGTTCCTAAGTCTTGCCATCTTTATTTTTCATCATCATAGGAATGTGCTGGTCCTGAACTCTGATTAACTGGTCTTTAAAAGGGCTCCCACATGTCAGATGTGGATTTACCCTCGAACTGCTGTCTCTAATCTAATTGCTCCCATTCCTGTCTAATACTGTTGTAATTAGTCTTCCCCGAGTTTAGCACTCTCACCTGAGGACCAGTCTTATCCTTATCCATAAAACTTACCGAATTATGATCACTGTTCCCAAAATGCTCCCCAGCTGAAACTTACATCACCTGGCCAGGTTCCTCAGCCACTTTCCCTATCTGTAATTTCACTCAATGTTCTTCAAGTTACTACATGCAGAAGCCTTGCCTCTAACATACTACTAACCAGCATTGCAAATAGAGCTGGCACTTTCTGCTAGGATGCCACAACAGTGCTCACCATGAGTAATGGATGTTGCATTGGGATGGAAACCACCAGCTGGTTTGATGCGGTAGAAAGTGTGCATGAAAGGATCAGCAATTCAAGCGCTGTTGGGAGAAATGCTTCACAGTGGATCCAAGCACAGTTAAAAGAAATGGAAGGACCACAGAGCACAGTTAGGTGTCAGCAAAGCAAATGTTTCTCTGTCATGATTCCACGGACATAGGCTTTAGCTTCCATGTGATACCATTCTTAATGGATACTCTTTAACATGCATCAGGGAACGCAAACATATGACGAGTCTCTACAGATGTACCATTGCAAGCCTGGGAATACATTACGGGATTGTGTTCTGAATAGCTGGTGAAGCATGTCAGACTTTCACCAATATTCAATACATCGGTGTGCTTGAACCTTAAGACATCACAGCTCAGAAAGATTTGTTTCCAGCAAAATAATATAATTGTTCCCTGTTACTATACTGTGATAACATATAGACATTGCTTCACAGTGGTATGACCCTAGGATAATGGTACCTGGGAGTGGGAGAAATTGGTAGAAATTAAGATTTGTTCCAAGGTTGCACCACTGAGTTGTAGAGTGCTATGCATATTTCAAAATTTATCACATCTGACTCTAATACTCCTGTGTATATTGTATTACAGTATATTGTGTCAATGAGCCAAGAGCTCCAGTTTTGTTTACGTGCTTTGCAAGGCCAACACTTATCCCACATCCCCATTTTGCATTAACAGCAGTTAAAAATAGATCACATAACTATGGGACTGAAGTCACATGTAGGCAACACCAGGTTAAAAATGGAAGATTTCCTTCCCTTGAAAATATTTGTAGATTTTTAAAAATAAAAATCGATGCTAGTTACATTGTCAATGACTACAAACACTAGCTTTCAATTCCAGATTTTCTTTTAATTTTTTTTATTAAATGAAGTTAAATTCCATCAGCAACTGTGGATTGGTTTGAACTCATGTCCTCTGAACCTTTAAAGTGGTGTAAAGAGCCCAGTGACGTTGTAAGCAGAAAACACACCATTGATAATAAACCCAGGTAGAGGGTTGGGCAGTGTCCCTAACTAAAAAGAAAAGTTCAGAGAGACTTGCAGATTGGCAATTAATAGGGGTTGCAGGGCATCTGGGGCCGAATATAGTCTGCAGGTCAACCATGTGACCACAAGGCTTGAGAAACATTGTCTGACTGTGGTCTCTTTGGGATTGGGAAAGCATGGTTCACAAATGGGTATGGCCATGCCACATGCTAAGATGGAGACACTTGCACTACTTACCCGTCGTGCTTTACTCTGGTACTTAACCGCCTTTTTCGTGTCGGACACTGCCCTCTCTACGTAGTCAACTGAGTGCTCAACGTTGTATTCGATTCTGTCTATCATCTCTCCCTGGGCGTCAAGGAAAAGAGCAGAGACATGTGACAATAACAGATCTTCTCAGTGTCCGGTTCTTTTCAGCCACTTACCCGTCTGCTTGTACCCTGAAAGTTAACTGCTTTTTTCGTGTTGTCCTTTGCCTGCTCGACATAATCTGCTGCATTGATGACGTTCTGCTCAATGCTATTGACCACATCACCCTGAAACAGAAGGTAAAGGTTCAGAAGGAGTCCAGATACTCCAAGCACATACAAATACAAATGAAAAGCCACCTGTTTGCTTGATCATTGCCCAGACCTTGCAGCCATTTCCCATGCTCTGCTGAAGCCGCTGGGGGCTTTATTGTCCAGACCCACAGTAACTACTGTCTTACTGCATGGAACTCATTCTTTTGCCTGGCAGATCAACACAATCGCTCAGCCAAATGTGGGGGTGAAAGAGCACATAATCCATCTCCCACCGTGACACAGTGAGCCATTCACTTATGCTGGGACTCAATGATCAGATCGTTCTATCACTCCCAGGTGAGAACTTCAGAAGCTATTAAAGATTGGGCTTTAGTTTTTAACTGTAGTAGATTTTGACCAATGGAAGAATTCTAATCTCTATCACTGCTGTTCAGAGTGTTATACTGTGATGAGGATTCTCTGAACACTACATGTAAATGTAAATCTTTACTGACTTATTCTCAAGGGAAAGCCCACCTCCCAGGAAAAGTAGTGGTGCTGTGTTTCACCAAGTCCCACTAAAACATCCCATTGCCACTACCACTATTCTCATTTTTATTTTTCTTCCAGTAGCCCTGAACCCCAAAGCTGAAGGGTCACATTTCAGATCAAACATTCCAGTCCCCTCGAGCTCCCAACAGCCACTCATGGGATCTTTAACTCTGATTGAGCCCCTTACTGTTTGCAGCTAAAATGTTCCAATGCATTGCATTAAGATCTGCCCCCTTTGACACTGGCCACTGTCAGCAAATCCTGGCATTTCCAGTGTGCTGCTTCAGTCCAGTGTTGGTCCCTAGGGGAGGGAGGGAGCAGGGACATCTGCCCTTTCTGATGTTTGTTATTTCATGTTCATGCAAGATTCTTAGCCATGCATCTCTGAATATGTAGCTACATTGAGGTTGCCACTACAGCCTGGATCTTGCACTGAAGGGGCCTACTCATGGGATGTAGCTTACTCCAACAATAGTGAGCAGCAGGTTTATATTAATAATACTGATGTTGGTAATTACTAGGCCTGGAAGAGTGGGAGAAGCCATACCAACAAGGTAACAGTTAGACAACACTGCACATTTGGCAGATTTGATGTTACATTTTGGCATTCATAAAAATACCCAAGGGCATGCAAATCGTTTGTAGCACATGCTCTCATGCAAATTAAAATATTATGGCATGCTACAAATACAGAGATACAAATACCTGCAGGACTCCACCGTCCAGTCCAGGGTATTAGCAGCAGGAGAAAACATAGACTTGTTACCAGTATAGGCAGAACTGACTCACAGGCAGAGACTCCCAGTAACACTGGAAACCAGCACTACAGGGAGCTCCATTAGAATTCTAATCCTTCCTCTCTTCAACCTCTGTCTTTAAATAGGTTTGGTTTAGTTTTCTATAATCTCCAGTCTCTTTAGTCCACAGTGGTGTACTCCAGGGGTTGGGTATCAGGATCTTTGCTTGCCCTGACCTATATTAGTGACCAAGACTTGAATGCACATTTTAAAATTTTGCAGATGTCACCTTGCTTGGAAATATTCTGGATTATGAAGAGGATAGTTGTAGGCTTCACAAGGATGTAGATTGGAATAGCTAGTGAACAAAGTCGGATGCAGGGAAGTAAGAAGTGATTCACATTTGTACGGATAATGTGGAGAGACAATATAAAATATAAGTTATAGTTCTAAAAGAGGTGAAGGAACAAAGGGACCTGGAATATATATGAATAAATCTTTGAAGAGCACAGGATAGGTTGAGAAAGCAGTTTTTTTAGGACACAAAGGAGCTAGGTTTTATAAATATAGGGATTGAACACGAAAGAGGAAGTTATAATAAGATTGTATAAAACATTGTACCCAGTTGAGGCAAACCAGTGTCTAATTCTGGGCACCATAACTCGGGAAGGATCCTTAACAGATTGGAAAAGGTGTAGAAAAGATTGAAGAACATGGATCTGGGGATGAGCGAGTTCAGCTTGTCTACAAGAATAGATGGGAGTCACGAGATTGTTCTCTTCAGAGAACAGGAGGCTGAGAGAAGATTTGATAGAAAACTTCGTAATCATGAAGTATCTAATTGGATTAGGAGGGGAGAAACTGTTCGTCTGGGTGGAAGGATCTGGACGTAGAGGACATCAATTCAAAGTGATTGACAAAAGAACCGGAATGAGCTTAAGAAGAAAAACATTGATATGCAGCCAGTTGTTTAGGATCTGAAATGCACTGCCTGAGAGTGGAGGGAGAGTCAACTGTGGCTTTCTAAAGGAAATTATCTGAAGAGCAAAGTTTTGCAGGGCTACATGGATAAAGGCACAGGTATAACACAAGCAAATTTTCTCACAGGGAGCCATTGATAAATAAATATCAATGAGTCAAATGAGCTGCTTCTCTGTGAGAACTGTTGAGTAAGCCAATAGTTAGGCTAATGTTAGAGACTGCATTAAGTTCCATCCAATCTGCTGATATCATTCTGCTGGGGATAAGGCAGAACATCTTAGGACTTTGTGAAGTTAAGATACACATCAATAGCCTTAGGGACAATGTTTAAGTTCTGAATGTAATTTGTACCTTTTTGCTGTAAACTAAACTGCATTTTATTTTGTTTTCACAAAGGGGTGAGAGTGAATGCTTGGAGTAGGAAATGTTTACAAAATGGTCAGATGAGGTGATCAGTAAAATTAAAATAATGTGGGGTGTTGGAGGTGGGTGGGGGGGGAGGGAGAACTAGGTGGGTTTTATGAACATTGGTATGTAGGAGTAGGAGTAGGCCATTCAGCCCCTCGAAGCTGCTCTGCCATTCCAGATTATCTACCTCAGCACCACTTTCCTGCATTATCCCCATATCCCTTGATGTCATTAGTAACCGTAAATCTATTAATCTCTGACTTGAACTTACTTAATGACTGAGCTTCCATAACCCTCAGGAGTAAACAAAACCAACAATAACTAAAGGGATTCACAAATTGAAACATAAGAATTCACATCAAGCATGGCAGAGATGTCAGTGTGTGCCAAGCTAATCTACAGTGGCATTGCTCATAATTAATCAGAGGAAATTCCACATCTTTAATGTACTTTATTAGAATAGACAGGGAGAATGTAGCACTCATTGTGAGAGAAACATGGGCAACCCCTGACAGGTAAGTGATGAGGACTATGTAGATGGGAGCTGGTATAAATTGTGATGATGCTGCACCTTTAACAAGGTTATGTTGCCCTTGGCTTTTTTTTCCAGAGAGGTCGTAAAAGCAGTGATTCTGAAAAGTCTGGCTTGGAAGGTTTTAGGGCCAAATGGGTAATAGCTAACAGGCACTGCCTCAGACAAAGGCTTTCAAGTTTTTTTTAAATCACTTGTACAATGAAAGGGGAGCGGCCAGTTCTCACATTCACTGAAAGCATTCAGGCAGTTTGGAGGCTGCTGATCCAAGAAACGCTACATGGAAGAGGGTGTTCCATGCTGCCATCTCTCTCTGACTTCTCTCCTGTACGACCCTGTGTTTGATTTTTCCTTTTTTGCCAAGAGGTGTTTATGGGAATTGTTGCATGTATTTGGAACAACATCATTAAGCTGGGATAATCTGTTGGGTTTTCGGATAGGCTACGTAATTCAGTATTCTGTTCATTTTTGTTGGTGTTTCATTCAGTAATCATGTAAACAAATTCTGTTTTGTTTGAAACTAAGTGGTTTGACTAGCTGCATCCCTCCTAGAATATCCATGTTACATCTGGTTAAAACAACCAGCAAAGTTAGGGTTTGGGCTACTTTCTTGAAATGTTTTAAGGGGGGTCTGGCCTGGTCCATAACAATATGATAACATTACCAATTCAATTCTCTGCCTAGGCTTGTGAAACTGTGGGGAGGTTTTCTGGATAGAGCCTACCTGAAATCTTGCAGCAAGAAAACAGAGTCTCCAATGGACCAGTTGGAGTAAATGTTGCTTTTAATGGATTACACAAGTCAAGGGCATCTGAAATTTCTTTCCCAGTCTGTGCTCAGTTAGTTCTCTACACAGGGTAATAGTAAAGTGTGTTAGGACCACTGGCCTGGGAGAAACAATAGAAGTGGAGAAAACTATAAGATAGATTTAGAGATGATATCTAAAAACTTGAAAAGATGAACATGCAGCCTCCTAATTGGGCCAGACTGTAATGGACACATGATCCTAATGCAATAGCACCTAATCTGACATTAGTATCAATAATGAAATTCAACATCAGCCAACAGTTTCACAAGCCACAGTGTAAAGTAATAGATTTTACACACACACAAATATAGTCACACTTCCCTAAAGGGAATCATTGATCAAAATGTTTTGTCAGCTAATATCAGCATCGTCGTGGAGACATATAGGATTTAAATTCAATCCAAATGGGTCTACTGTTTACCTGGGTCTCAGTTAGTTTTGTGATACTAGTTCAGAATGGGAACACTCTCTGTTCACCGCTTCACTTACTTGGCTCTCTACCAGCATTGCCATGTCCATGAACATGTCGTGCAGCTCACGGATACAGTTTTCCAGTTTGATGATCTCATGGTGTCGTGTCTCAATCTCATTCAGTGCCTGCTTTGTTATGTTCGAGTCCATTATGATCTATGGGAAAAAGCAAGATCAGTTAGCCCCTGGTCAAGACATTTTTCTAAACCGATCAGTTAAAAATAAAGCTCGGAACAGAGCTCTAACATGGATTGTGAGCAGTTCAGACACAAAGCTTGGAATATCTGGACATACACTTCATAAAAACATTACACCTATAAAAATAGATTTTGGTCACCTTATTAGCAGTTTTTTGAAGCACCTCTCTATGACCTGCTGTTTCTTTTTTTTTAAAAAAAGGACATGGTTGAGCCAGGATACATCAGAAATAAAACCATTAGTTTCTCTGTGGATTGCTTTGGCCAAGTCTACATTGATGGAGATTGGTGACTAAAATTCTCCAGTTTTTGAAGACAACGTGATAACTCCTGCATTACATTCACAAATGGTTTCCTTCAGTATCATCATTTTAATTCATGAATTTGGGTGGACAAAGTTAAAAATCACAGTCCAACACCATATCATGGAGTTGGGTGTTACAAGCTGGGCCAGCATTTATTCCCTCTCCTGGTTTTTATGTTGTTCACTCATGGGACGTGGGCATCGTGGGGACTCTTAAGATTTTAACCCAATTAATAAGTGCGGTGTTATTTAGAAATACATAATAACTATTTTGCAAGCAGTAAGCCTCCCCCCAACAGCACTGAAATAAATTACAGGTTAATTTTTAACTGAAAGGCCATCAACCTAAAATACAAACTCATTTTCTCTCTCTACAGAAGTTGCTGACCTGCTGAATCTGATCAGTTCTTCATAAGAGAACTCCATTTTTTGTTTTTATTTCAGATTTCCAGCATCCACATTTGGTTTGTGGACCAGTAAAACTGTTGTAGTTCTTTGTTTTCATTCATTCATTGGGGGTAAAAGGCCAACAGTTGGTGACTTTGAGAAGGTGATGGTGAGCTGTTTTTTTGAAGTGCTGCAGTCCATTTGGTGTAGAAACACTGAGAGTGCTGAGGAGGAAGGGAGTTCCAGGATTTTGACCCAGCAACACTGAAGGAACAATGTTTTGTCCCCAATTCTCAAGGTGAGAGAAAGATGGAAATTGGAAGCAGAATTGATAAATTTTTCAGATCATTCTGATGGGAGTTGGACATGTAGAAAGACTAAATGTCCATGGTAAACAGCATATGGCTAGGCCAGGAAGCTAAAAATAAAGTATCAAAAGAATCATCAGAAGAGGTAAGCGGGAAGAGATTGGATGAGAGGTGGAAAATACAATCAAGAGAGGAAGAAATAAGTTCAGTGGAGGCTGAGTTGATGGGTCTACCAGGGCAATAAACTACAACTTGTTAACTACAAGGCGCTTTTGTAGTTAGACCAATAAGTGGCTTTCCTCTACCACTTGAGTCCAATTAGGCCCTATAGTTTCTGACACTTCCTCTCAGGAAAACTGAGGGTAACTGACATCTTTCAGGAAATGTAACGCTGCAATTAAATATATTTCAAGCCAGCAAGATTCAACAACAATTTGTTGATGGTGAACTGATGAAACATTCAACTTTGCTAACAACGTACACTAAGCATTAAGTGAAATATTTCTCTTTTTTAATCTGAGTTAAAACTAATACATTCGATTAGGCTATCGTTATTCAATACTTGTGTATCCAGACAGTATCCTACTCCAGTTAGTTGCAATACAATAGCTTTTGTGAAGCCTTTATCAAGTCAACTTCCAAATTGGAGCTCAAGACTAGGTGTAGCCAGATGAAGTTCAGCTTCGTTTACCAGGGAGAAATCCAATCTTCAATCAGATTTGTGCACAAAGAAGAAATATTTTAATAAATGCTGTAAAAACACCAAAGGAGAGAAGGAGTCAGATTCAGGAATAGACAAAAGGTGGAGGTCTCTGGGCAATGCTTACACAGATTGATGCCAGACTGAATACTGCAAAGTGAAACCACTCCTTTGTCATCTTCATTAGAGATGTGATCCAAGGAAGAATGCAGTCCTGAAGCAAACAGCTTCAAGTCTGATTTTAATTCTGAGCAAATGAATAGATTTTCAGCAAGTTCAAATTACACCCAATGAATCCTGACCCAAGTCTTTTAACCAAAAGCTGCCATTTCCTTTTCAATCAATTTCTTATCCATTCCTAATATCTACCTGGAATTCCCAGATCTTCAACTCTGACTCACAACAATAGGTGAAGAACTTTGTCCACTGTGATCAGGATGTTTACATCTGCCATGTTTTCAGGTTTTTAAAAAGATTAAAGAGGGATCTTCCTCTGCCTAAATCTATGTTGATTGTTGTTTATTTCATTAATATCAAACAGATAATCCTCAAGATTACTACCAGTAATTCTATGGTTTTAAAACATTCATCAGAATACAATTAAATAGCACCAGCTCTCAGACCAATCAGTATGATCTATGTCCATCTCTTTGAACCCACAGAGCTGAGAAATAGTTCCAATGTTCAAGGAATTTGAACTTTTCCTGGCTATACTATTGAACTATTAATGCATCTAACTACTGAAAATGCACTGGTCCTTCTTATTTAATTATTCCTATAATAACTGGAATGTGACAGCAGATGTAATCCTGTTATTACTACTTGAGTCCTGCTCTTGATTTAGTCTCTCTCTTAAATCCTAAAATCTTTGTAGATGCAGGATATTAATCTACACCTTCTTTTACAATTTCTTCCAAAATGAACCATTGATGTTTGTGGAACATTGCTGTGTATAAACTGATTATACACATTTTTAAATACCCTAAGCAGGTGAAAGGAGCTATGCAAATAGAAATTAACTTTCTTTTTTGTCACCTTGTCAACATCTTTTTTTCTAAACTATCGTCAAAAAAAAAGCCATTTATTTCATTGCAGCCTATGGGATCTTGCTCAAAACAAAGTGCCGCAATCAGTGAACTTTATAACAGCAGCCGCCACACGTTAAGGTTCAATGTGTCACATTTTGCAATTTGCTTTAGTGCTACAATAGGATGAATGGACCTCTGTGTAGGTAACAGCTTTAGGTATATTCTCCTGATATCTCAGTGTGCTATTAACCAATGGATACTCTTCACAGTGTTGTCACTGTATTAGTGAGTTTGGCAACTTGTTTAAGCACAGGAAAAAAAAAATGGTTAATTGTTTCTGCTTGGGAGAATATCATAGAATCCCTAGTGTGAAAACAGGCCATTAGGCCCAACATGTCCACACTGACCCTCTGAAGAGGAACCCACCCAGACCCATTCCCCTACCCTATTACTCTACATTTCCCCTGACTCATGCATCTAACCTACATATCCCTGAACACTATGGGCAATTTAGCACGGCCACTTCACCTGACCTGCACACCTTTGGAATGTGGGAGGAAACCCACGCAGACACAGGGAGAAAGTGCAAACTCCACACAGGCAGTCAGCCAAGGCCAGAATTGAACCCAAGTCCCTGGCACTGAGAGGTAGTACTGCTAACTACTGAGCCACCGTGCCGTCAAGGTAACAAAGAATAACATCAGACTGGACACCAAGAGAAAGCGCTGCTCTTTTTGACACTGTGCCATGGGATCTTTAAATTCCATTTCAGATAGAGAGGTCCTAGTGTTTACATCTCATTTCAGACAGTGAAGTTCATACCAAAGTATCAACCTAGATTAGGAGCTTGTGGGAGTAGGGTTTCAATCTACAATCTTCTGATTAGAAGTCAAGAACATTGCCAAACTGATGCTTAAATGTCTATTTAAAACTTGATACAGTGTTCAGTATTTTTCACTGTAACTTCAAACTTAATGTGTTAATTGATAGTATACTGTTTGATGGGCTCAGTGTCATTATCGTTCTGTGTAGTGGTTCTGATTCCACTTTGGGATTTAGCTTCACAGTGCCAGGGAGATAAGGGAGTGACTCACCCCAGATGTGAAGATAGCAGGATTCCCACTCTCCAGCATGTCTTCAAGCTCCTCATTTGTAGTCGTTCTGCCAGCTGAAATAAAGCAAATAGGAACAACCCTATCAATTTTACTTCCAATACTAAGCGGTATTATTTGGAATGTTCACAATTCAGCCAGAACAGAGTAACACCATGACTTCAAAACCAAATCCCTTATTATTCTCTCATATACACTGTGTCACACAAGATTTTATTTTGATTTAAAGTCCAGGTTTGCCCTAATGCTACTGTCATCCAATTGGAGGGTGTCCAAGGTCTGCTAAAGTGATAAGGAAACTGCCTGACTGGATCATACATTGATGGTGATTGGTTGGAGTATGTGTCAAATTAACCTATTGTCAAAGGGCAAGTGGCTGAGTGCATGGGAGCTGGCAAGGAGGAAGACATAGTAACTGATAAATAGGGAATTCTATTCATCGCACTCCCTAAGGACTCAACACTCAGGGATCCTGATAATCATCTTCCAGAAATCTTAACCACAAAAGATGCCCTCAAAGAATTCCTGGACGTGGGCCTTGTTAAAACTTTGGATGAACAGCTTGTCCAAAATAGAATAAAAAGGTTTAAAAGGTAAACAGAAGCATGAACATCAGAGAGGGATTGCCCTGGGCAGAGTATTTAACCCCTGACCAAACCACTGGTTCTCGTAAACTATTAGAAATTTTGATCATTTAAAATGTGATGACTCAAACAACCATGCAAACAGATTAAGGAGTAAATACATCGAGTCATAGAGATAGACTGCACAGAAACAAATCCTTTGGTCCAACTCATCCACACCGACCAGACATCCTAATTAATCTAGCCCATTTGCCAGCATTTGGTTCATATCCTTGTAAACCCTTCCTATTCATATACCCATCCAGATGCCTTTTAAATGTTGTAACTGTACCAGCCTCCACCACTTGTCAAGTTCTTGGGAAGCAGTGATCAATCTTCAGTTTTAATCTTTGCCATGTGCTGAATAGTCTCAGTCAGGCCAGAGGCAGAGCTGATGCAGGTGGCCTCAATGTCTCTGCTAGATAGAGCAAAGGTGGGAGCATTGACCACAGGGGTAAGGAAAGTTAACTAGGATTCTGGATCCCAATCACTACTGGGCACTACTGAGTGCAATGCTTCAGAGAAGATAGGATTGAACAGAACTGTGATGCTCTTTGGGAGATTTGTTTGGCAACACTCATTGACAAGTCTCACATGGGCAGAATGGCTCCTTGCTTGAGGTACCAAGGTTAGCAGCCACTGGGAGATATAGCCCAGTGTGATTCGATTATCTCTTTGAGCACAGATGAGAGGATGGAAACGTAATGTTAACAAAAGCATTTTGTGGCATGTAGAGGAGGTAGTAAATTGCTACACATTTTTGCTGGTTTGTTGTCAGCATCACAAAATCTGAAGCTGTCAGTTGCCCAGTGCCTTGGAAGAAATTGCCGCAGTTTCTCGATTAAAAGGAATTAAACTCATGCAGAAAGATAAACCTGGCACCTAATGACCTAAGGACTCATTTTAATGAGGAGTTTAATTGTCCAGTAATGCCACTCAAGTTCTGAAGGAAGGAAGCAGCTGAAACTAAGGAGTCTCACCCCTCTAGGCAGGAATTTGTTTCCAGGAACTATTTCAAATTTTAAAATTCTTGTAACTTTTCTTTCTCTCCTTTTCTCTTTCTTGTCTTCCAGTCTTTATTTCTCCATTTATATTTAATTTGACCAATTCACTCTCTCTCTCTCTCCATCAGCTCTCTTTCTTTCCCCACCCTTCAATTTCAATAGTTGAAGAGAGAAATTGTTGATCTTTGCCTTCATTAATACCTCAGATGTCCTCCTGACCTCACTACACAACTCTCAGCTGACGTTTCCGACAAGATGTGGCTCAACACATTCCTACGCGGAAGGATGAGGAAACAAATCATAGAATCAAAGAGAGTCAGAAGAAGGCCTTCAGTCTATCGAGTCAGCACTGAAAAAAATTTACCCTAAATCTACACTCATTTCTATTTCCAGTACTTAGCCCATAGCCCTGAATGTCATAACATTTCAAATGCTCATCCTAAACACTTTTATGCAAGTTGTGAGGTTACATGCCTCAACTACTCTCCCAGACAGTGCATCCCTGATTCCCATCTCCTTCTGCGTGAAAAGATATTTCCTCAAATCCCCTCTTCACTTGCCTTTCACCCTAAAATTGTCTCCTTATCATTGCCTTTTCAACAATAGGGAACAGTTGCTTTCTATTCACCCTGCCCATACCCTTCATAAGCTTATACACCTCAATCAGGTCCTGTCTCAGCTTCCTCTGCTCCAAAGAAAAAGAGCTCATCCAGCCTCTCTTCAAAGCTAAACTACACCATCCCAGGCAACATGCTGGTGAATTTCCTCTGCAGCTCCGCCATACAATTGCATCTTTCCACCGTGCAGCGACCAGAACTGTGGCCTAACCAAAGTTCTGTACACCTCCAACACAACCTCCCGATTTTATAATCTATGCCAGGACTGATAAAAGCAAGTGTTCTGTACACTTTCTTCACTACCCTATTAACCTGTCCAGCTACCTTCAGGGATTTGAGGACAAACACCCCAAGATCCTCCTGTTACTCTGAGCTTTCCAATGTCTTGCATAGAGTTTGCCCTTGTCTTGTTACTACTTCCAAAGTGCATCACCTCACACTTTTGAGGGTTAAATTCCATCTGATCTGCCCATCTGACTAACCCATTTACATCTCCCTGTAACCAAATATTTTCTTCCTCAATGTCCACCATCTGTCAATCTTCGTGTCATTGCAAACGTATATCACAAATAATAAGGGACATTGCTCCGATCCCTGTGGTACACCACTGCACATTGGCTTCCAGTTACCCAAACAGCCTTCTACCACCACACTCTATTCCCTGTCCCTAAGCCAATTTTGGAGCCAATTTGCCAAATTACCTTGGACCCCTGCTTTTACCTTCATACCTCGACACGGTCCTGTCCCCCTTAGTCCAAGAACTCCCCACCTACGTTCGGGACACCATCCACGCCCTCCACCACCTCCATGATGTTTGCTTCCCTGGTCCCCAATGCCTTATCTTCACCATGGACATCCAGTCCCTGTACTCCTCCATTCCCCATCACAAAGGACTCAAAGCCCTCCGCTTCTTCCTTTCCCGCCATACCAACCAGTACCCTTCCACTGACTGACTGAATGGTCCTTTCTCTGAACAACTTCTCTTTCCAATCCTTCCACTTCCTCTAAACCAAAGGAATAGCCATGGGCACCCACATGGGCCCCAGCTATGCCTGCCTCTTTGTAGGATATGTGGAACAGTCCATCTTCCGCAGCTACACTGGCACCATCCCCCACCTTTTCCTCCGCTACATCGATGACTGTATCAGCGCTGCCTCTTGCTCCCACAAGGGGGTTGAACAGTTCATCCACTTTATCAACACCTTCCACCCCGACCTCAAATTTACCTGGACCGTCTCAGACTCCTCCCTCCCCTTCCTAGACCTCTCCATTTCTATCTCGGTCGACCGAATCAACACAGACATTTACTATAAACCGACCGACTCTCACAGCTACCTAGACTACACCTCCTCCCACCCTGCCTCCTGTAAAAACGCCATCCCATATTCCCAATACCTTCGTCTCCGCCGCATCTGCTCCGAGGAGGACCAGTTCTAATACCGTACAACCCAGATGGCCTCCTTCTTCAAAGACCGCAATTTCCCCCCAGACATGATCGACGGTGCTCTCCACCGCATCTCCTCCACTTCCCGCTCCTCTGCCCTTGAGCCCCACCTCTCCAATCGCCACCAGGACAGAACCCCACTGGTCCTCACCTACCACCCCACCAA
>NC_057737.1:31724976-31734500 GCF_004010195.1 Chiloscyllium plagiosum
AGGGCTCATGCCCGAAACGTCGATTCTCCTGCCCCTTGGATGCTGCCTGACCTGCTGCACTTTTCCAGCAACACATTTTCAGCTTTTACCTTCTTTATCAGTCTCAACTGCATTACCTCACCTACACATCTGATCATCTCCTTGAAAAATTCAATCAAATTGGTTGGGCATGACCTCGCTCTGATAAAGCCATGCTGACTATCCCTAATCAAATTTTGCCTCACAAATGGAGATTAATTCTCTCCTTCAGAATTTTTTCCAATAGACTCCCTACCAAAGATGAGACAGTCACTGGTCTGTAATTCCCAGTTTATTTCTACCACCCTTCTTGAAAAGTAGAGCCATGTGGTTTGTCCTATAGCTCTATGCCATCTCCTCTGTGGCCTAAGAAGAATTAAATTAGGCAAAAACAGCATGTTGGGAGGTGACCCACTTCAACAAATATTCAAATCCTGGCAGTGCATTCAGTATCGATACTCTGTCACAGGGTGTCACCCAGTAAAGCTGAAAACACATCAGGCAAAACAGCAGGGACCCAGCAATGTGTTTGAACAAAATTCAATAACTTTCAAATCAAAATTAATTAAGGAAAGAATCCCTAGATTTGCAGTTGTAAATTAGACCATTCATACGGAGGCCAAATAAATTGTCCTTTTGAAAATTAAACATCAATAATTAAACAAAAGCAGATAACCTCCAAATTCATTGACAAACCTGATTGCAGCTTAGGGAAACCAGCCTCAAACACATCCCGAAACTAACCCCCCAAATGCACCGAGTCCCGCTCCAAACTCAGTGAGAGACCGGCCCCAAACTCACTGAGAGTCTGGTCCCAAACTACCCGACAGTCCGTCCCAAATAAATGTGGATCGGGATCAGAAGAAGCCGATAAAGCTAAGTTTTGAACATTTTTTTAACCTCACTTGTGGGGTCAGAAGGAACAGCCATGTGCAGTTTAGCCCTCCACTGAAAGCCTAGGCCTTCACGGCTGTGATCTCGTTTCTATCTCCATTCATGGTGGACTTATTGAACACTCATCTGTTGTCAGATGGTGGCCTCTGTGCCCTGTTTTCCACAGCTTCCAGGCATTTAAAAAAAAAGTTAACCTATGTTTCTAATCAACCTGTTCAGAGGTGTTATTACACACCATTACAGCAGGTGGGACTCGAACCTGGGCCTCCCAGTCCATATGTAGGGTTGCTACCTCTGCACCACAGAGCCCTTTTTCCTCAGATTTTAATAAGGCCTTTTCATTCAAATAGGTTGGAGCTCAGTCTCCTACAGGTGGGTCAGCATCAGAATTGCTTCTTGTTGAAAACCCACAGGAAATTTAAACCTGGGAGCACGTGTCCTCTTCGATTTCAGCTCTTCAATCAGCAATTGTCACTTATTCAACCTCTGTGTGCTGCAGATGAAGAGACTGCTGAGAATCATTGTGCACTGAGCTTTCATCATGTTTAGATGTACATTTACAATTAAATTCACACGTGTACACAACTGATGCACGTCACTCCAATACACCCCTGGGTTGGTCTCAGTATAAATTCTGTACTACAGTACTGGCCCAATCAAACCAAAGGCTTTCGTTCTTCTCTTTTTTTACAAGGTGAGCTCCAGAGAGTTGCAATGCTGTCGAGACAAATTCCAAATTTAGAACTCTCATGTTCCAATTGATTGAATTTTATTGCTTCAGTTCTAATTCCCCTTGGGTACTTCAGGAGCTGCCCAATTGGTAACTGGCCTGTTACCTTTGTTAAAAATAACCTGTGCAAAGCAATATTTCCTGATATTTTGAATTGTCTCAGACTCTCTCATGCCCTGATTCAGCCAGAGTACCAGATTTCTACAGTGATCAAAACCAATTTACAACTCGGTCTCCTTACTCACTGCACCCAGCTCTTCACTGAACATCGCATCCCCCCTTCCTCCCCTGTGACCTTTACTATCCCTGAGACCTCTCAGTATTACATTAATTTTGGGGGGGGAATCATCAGTAAAGTTTTCAAATGGAAGTTGACACAGAATCTAATTCCAACTCTATCACCAATACATACTAGCTAGCACAAGACACACTTATCCAGGGTTCTGGGGCAGGTCTGAACCCTCCAAGTATAACAGCAGAGTCAGACATGCACAGAATAAGGATCTGGAACTGGAAACCAATACCTGACTTGCACTTATAAGTGATGTGGCCAATGCTACCAGAGGATCTGACAACTTAACCAAAGATAGGGAGACATTTAGTAAGTCCAGTAAATAAAGAGTAGTAGTTTGTGTGAACGAAACTTAGAATGTCAATGTTTGTGGACCTGACTCACAAATGTTCATTTGTGAATTGGACCACTAACTCTGATACCTACCAGGAGGATAGGTTTGGGTGGACCGCCCTGGAGTTGTCTCTGACACCGGAGATACCTCAGTCTTGTCGAATTTACGGTGAACTTGGAAATCCTTTAATTCGTTTCCCTGGCCATTACCCTTCTCCACGTCCGGCTTTATTTTCCTATGGAGTTGTCCCCAGTCCAATGGAGTACAAAACCAGGGTGTTGACATTTTCAGGTGATGTTTGTCCAACGAGGGAACCCTGATGGGAAAACTCTGTCCGCTTGCAAACAGCCCAGTAATTCAGCTGAGGATCCAGAACCAACTGACAGAACCACACCCTTTAATGTTCCAGCAGCCAATGCACCTAATATGGGCCAGTCACGTTACAAGCAGAAGTTCACTATTAAAATATTCTGCAAACGCACTGGATTAGGAAACATTCAATATAAGCAGAGGAATTGCTCTGAGTCTGAGTCTATCTGTTGGTGGTGCTCACTGTGTTGATTTTATTAGCTCTGAAACACCCACAACTTTGAACTTGAATCTGATTCTATTTATATCAACTTTGCTCTGCATGGCTTCAGATACCCTGCAAAGCTCTGCACTCCCTGTGTACACTACACTGCTCCAAAAGGCCATGGCTACAATGCACTGCTCCACATAGCCCCCGGTACACTGCTCCCTGAGACCTGTATATACTGCACCATTTCATAATGCAGCAACTTTGCTGTTTTGCCACAGCAGAAACGGAGTCTGCAGACTGTGAAGCTGCATATTTGTGCTCATAAGCATTTTTGTATATTATAAATTCCCTGTCTCTCCTAAAGTGAATAGGAAACCAGACACCGAAATAAGTACATAGAAGTAAGTGTTGGTCTAATACAGAGTACTCAGTGTAGCCATAAGCAGAACAGTATATTGGCCACTGCAGTCCACGGGTTGATCATAGATTTCACCAGCATGATAATAAATTCCAGCTAATCCATCAGGTTTATCCAGAATAGACACAGCCCCGAGGGATTTCTTAAACAGACATGAAAACCAAATTAGTGAGCTCCCGACTTGAATTTTCTATTCAAATCTTCACACACAGGTAAGGCAACACAGCTGCAAGTCAAAGCCAAGTAGCACAATTCAGTGTGTGTCGCAAGCCACTTAACTGGTAAACATAAACTTAACTGGGTGGAGGAGGAAATTCCTCTCGGCCCAGTATGACCAGGCCACACCTACATGTTACTTTGTATAACTACCTTGCCTGTAAAATGCCATGGCAATATGTCAAGTCGATAAAATCAGATGGGCAAGCTTGCAATGGCAATTGCTTCCTGCACCTTGCATTTGTTCAAATCGCCAGGAAACTCTGACGAGCTGAAGGCTCCCACCACTGGCCTTCTGTCTGCCCTGTTCCACCAGACACCCTTGCCTCATTCCTGCAAAAATCCAAGATTAATATGTCCCAACAACTGAACAATATACCTAAGACAATTCTCTGATAGCACGCATGTCCGAGAGAAGCAAGTGATAGGAGAGTGACTGCTATATCCATCTTCATTACCCACATCCCCTCAAACCAAATGCACTCATTTTGGAGGAGGCAACGCAGGCAGAGTGACAGGATAGCCAGCTGCATTGACAGTAGTTCTAGCCTGATTGGGGCATCATCACATAAAAAATACTTTACAAGAAAGAACTGAATGATTGAATGAACAGCATGGTGTGAGCTGGTTGAACCTTGAAAGAACCTGGTTCATGTAATACCTGTGCAATTTCAGACTCACAATCCAATGTGGATTTACCCCACACATGCCTGTTTCATAATGGATTTACGTTGACTCAATTTTTGGAGCTGGAGGTCAGCAGCAACTAAATAGTTTTCTGGAGGCAGGATTGGACCCTGGCAGGTTGTTACACTTGCCGATGAGGCTCAGTAAGAACCTGAGGTCAAGGAGGAAACCCGACATATTCCAAGAGACAGCCAGGGGCCGGCTTTGGTGCTTGGAGGCTAGGGAAGGGTCAGCACTGGGTTAGATTGACTGATTGTTGTCATATGTACCGAGATACAGTGAATGGTGTTGTTCTACATGCTCTACCATACAAAGTGCATTAGGGTAGCAGAACAGTGGTACAGCCACAGGCAAGGTGCAGAGAGAAAGGTCAACATTAACGTTTGAGAGGTCTGTTCAAAAACGAGGAGAAAGTGAAGACTGTGGATACTGGAGAGTCAGAGTCAAAAAATGTGGCACTAGAAAAGCACAGCTGGTCAGACAGCATCTGAGGAGGAGAGTCGGTTTTGGGCATAAGCCTTTCATCATGAATGTTGTGGGGGGAAATGGGGCTGAGAGATAAATTGGAGTATGCGGGTGGGGCTTGGGGTGGGGGGTGATGGTGATAGATCAGAGGGGAAGGTGGACAGACAGATGGGAAGGAAGATGGACAGATAGGACAGTTCAAGGGGACAGTGCCGAGTTGGAGAGCTGGTTCTGGGATAAGGTGGGGGAGGGGAGATTAGGAAACTAGTGAAGTCGATGTCGATGCCGTGTGGTTGGAGGGTCCCAAGGCGGAAGATGAGGCGTTCTTCCTCCACACGTTCGGTGGCGAGGATTTGGGGGTGAAGGAGGCCCAGCATTTGAATGTCCTTGGTGGAATGGGAAGGGGAGTTGAAGTGGTCTGCCACAGGATGGGGAGGTCGTTTGGTGCATGTGTCCCAGAGATGTTCCCTGAAACATTCCGTGAGTTGGCGTCCTGTCTCCCCAATGAAGAGGAGACCACATCAAGAGCTATAGACTCAGTAGACAAGGTATTTGGATGTGCAGGAAAATCTCTGCTACCTGTGAAAGGATCCTTTGGGGCCCTAGATGGAGGTGAGGGGGAAGGTATGTGCTCACATTTTGTACCTCTTGCTGCGGCAATGGGAAAGTGCTGGGAGTGGAGGGTAGTGGTGCTGGGTGTGGCCCTAACAAGGGAGTCACAGAGGTAATGGTCTCTGTGGAACGCAGATCGGGGTGGAGAGGGAAATCCATCTCTGGTGGTGGAGTCTGACTGTAGGTGGCAGAAATGGCGGAGGATAATGCACACGAATCTGGAGATTACTGGGGTGGAAGGTGAGGACCACAGCAGTTCTGTCCTTGTTGCGGTTGGAGGGGTGGGGCTCAAGAGTGGAGGTGCAGGAGATGTGCTGGAGGGCATTGTGGACCACATGGGAGGTGAAATTGTGCTCCTTGAAATAGGAGGCCATCTAGGATGTTCTGAAGTGGAATTGTTCCTCCTGGGAGCAGATAAGGCAGAGGCAGAGGAACTGGGAGCAAGGGATCAATTTTTACATGAGGCGGGGCGAGAGGATGTGTAGTCTAGGTAGCTGTGGGAGTCAGTAGACTTGAAATAGATGTCCATGCTGAATAGTTGTCTGGAGATGGAGATGGACAGGTCCAGGAAAGGGTCTGAAATGGTCTAGGTGAACCTAAGGTCAGGGTAGAAGGTATTCGTGAAGTTGATGAACTGTTTAACCTCCTCGTTGGAGCATGAAGTGATGCCGATACAGTCATTGATGTAGCAGAGGAAAAAATGGGGAATGGTGCCAGCATAGCTGTGGAAGATGAACTGTTCCACATGCCTGACGAAAAGACAGGCACAGCAGGGGCTCATGTGGGTACCCATGGCTACTCCTTTGGTCTGAAGGAAGTGGGACGATTCGAAAGAGAAGATGTTGAGGATGTGGACCAGTTCTGCCAATTGAATGAATGTGTCAGTGGAGGGGTACTGGTTGGGTTGGGAGGAGAGGTGGAAATGGAGGGCTTGGAGGCTTTCGCCATGGCAGATGGTTGTATATAGGGACTGGATGTCCATGGTGAAGATGAGGGATTGAGGGCCAGGGAAATGAAAGTCATGGAGGAGTTAGAGGTTGTGGATGTCTCCCGAATGTAAGTGGGGAGATCCTGGACTAAGTGGGACAGGATGGTGTTGAGATAGGAAGAGATCTCCTCCCAACCTCTCGTGTAAATATACAATCCTTTACTCCCAATTCCTCCACCTCTGTCGCACATGCTACTAGGAGGACCAATTCTGTACTAGGACATCCCAGAAGGCATTCAATTTCAACTGCAATTTCCCCTCCCAAGTGATCAAAAATGCCCTCCAGCTCATCTCCTCCACTTCCTGCACTTCCACCCTTGAACCCCACCTCTCCAACTAAACAAGGATAGAACCCCCACTGGTCCTCACCTTCCATCCCACTAATCTCTGAATACAGCGCATTATACCCCGCCATTTCTGCCACCTACAATCAGACCACACCACCATAAATGTACTTCCCTCCCCACCCCTACCTGCGTTCTGCAGAGACCATTCCCTCCGTGACTCCCTCATCAGGTCCATGCTCCTCACTAACCAACCCTCCACACCCAGCACCTCGCCTTGTCACCGCAAGAGCTGTAAAACTTACGCCCTCGCCTCCCCCCCCCACCCCCATCCAAAGCCCCAAAGGATCTCTTCACATCCGGCAGAGATTTTCCTGCATGTCCATCCACCTCATCTACTTTGTCTGTTGCTCTCGATGTGGTCTCCTGTACATTGGGGAGACAGGATGCCAACTCATGGAACATTTCAGGGAACATCTCTGGGACACATGCACCAAACAACCCCATCGCCCTGTGGCTGACCACTTCAACTCCCCCTGCTACTCTCCAAGAACATGCAAATTCTGGGCCTCCTCCACCACCAAATCCAAGCCACCCAACACCTGGAGGAAGAACGCCTCATCTTCCACTTAGGACCCTTCAACCATATGGCATTCATATTGACTTCACTAGTTTCCAAATCTCCCGTCCCCTCATCTCACCTCAACTCAGCACCGCCATCTTGACCTGTCCATTTTCCTTCCCACCTATCTGCTTCACCCACCCCACCAACGTATCGCCATCACTCCCCATCTGCATCTACCTATCACCTTCCCAGCTACCTTCCCCCTGTCCCACCTGCACCCTGTGATTTATGTCTCAGCTTCCTACCCCCCATCCCTCGCCTCAACATTCCTGATGAAGGGCTTATGCCCGAAATGTTGACTCTCCTGCACCTTGGATGCTGCCTGACCTGCTGTGCTTTTCCAGCACCACACTTTGCCACTCTGCTCCATTCAAAAGTCTAATAACAGCGGGGAAGAAGCTGTTCTTGAATCTATTCATACATGTATTCAAACTTTTATATCTTCTGTCCAAGCGAAATAGAGTATAACTGGGGTGGGAGGGGTCGTCGATTAAGTTGGTTGTTTTCCTGAGGAGCAGGGAAGCGTAGATGGAGTCAGTGGATAGTTTGTGGGTCTGCATGATGGACTGGTTTGTGTTCGCAACCGTCTGTAGTTTCTTGCGATCTTAGGAACAGCAGTTGTCAAACCATCCTGCGATACATCCAGATGGGATGCTTTCAATGGTGCATCTGCAAATGTTTCTGAGAGAAAATCCCAGCCTGCCTGGGGGCAGTAGCAACTAGAGCTTCCCCCCCTCCCCCTCCACTTTTGAGATTCTTTTCTAACCCCTTCCCCTCTTTCCGCCACAGTGGACTGCTGCAAAAGCCCCTTTTTAGTTGAAGGTTTAAAGAATGGAGGGAGGGCACCTTCACCTCGCATTCTCACTCTTCCTCATCTTCCAGTACAGCCTGCTGCTCCTTTTATGCCCTCAGCCTATAATTGGCTCTCCAGCTACAAGGACCCATTCTCTGCTCATAACTGGATATTAAACCTGTCTGCAAGACAATTGAAATTGTTCTCCTTTTGAAAATCCCAATGATCTACTATTTCCACTCTGGGGTGAAACCTAGTAACAGTCTCAACCTTTGTTTCCTCAAGCTCAAAAGGGAGAAATCAGTCCTTTGAGTCAGTTCAATGCCGCTCCCAACTTTAAAATAGGATCCTTTAATAATGTACAGGTGGACCTGTTACCTCCTCTTATTTACACTGAGCTAAATTTATCAAAATTATGATTCATCTGCACTAATAGCACTCATAAATCAATTCCTTTTCCACTCGTTAACTGTCCATAGTATGGTGTAAAAATATGAAAAAGCAAAAAAAGTGACAGAAATCTTGTTTAACGTGATTCCCAAATCTTGCAAATAGGAGGCATTTTCGAGTCAGCTCTGTGGAGAGCCACTAATTACATCTTCCTGAAATCAAAACGCTTCCATTCACCATTATCCTCTGACTTTTGTTATCGAATCAATTTTCAATTCATCTAGATAACCTGTCAACTATTCCACAAGTATTGCACTTCCTTAGGAGTCTTGCATGACAAACTTTGTCAAATGCACTTTGAAAATCCAAACAAATTGCATCTATTAGATTTTTCGAGCTGACTAGTTTAGTTTCTCTGCCAGTGGGTTTATGAGGTAAGAACTATTCCTTCTGAAACCATGTTGACTGCTGCCTGAAGAGCCGAGTTCTTTAAAAATTTATTCCTTGCCAGCTGCAGAAGGCCTTCAAACAATCTTAACAGCATAAATGTTAGACTAACAGGGCTTTAATCATTAGGTCCATGCTTTTAAAAACTGACACTGCAATCCTGGTGGATTTCTTCAGTATTTATGGCACTCTGAAAAAATATCAACCAAAGCATCATTAATTTTCTGCTTCAGTTCTTTGAAGATTTTAGGATGTTTCCTATATGGCCTGGACCCATGTGGATACTTAATTGGTCTAGTTTCTTTACAACTTATACTCCACTAACTACTTCCCTTGTTATAAATCACACAACCTCTGTGAATAGAAATTGTCTGGCTCTCCTTTGTGAAAACTGATATGCCTTTGCTACACCCTGATCATCTAGAATAGCTTTACCCAATTCATCATGTTCTTTGACCTTCTTTCTAATATTAACGCAGTTATGAAACTTTTTTTGAGATCCTTTTGCTAGATTGGTTACTCTTTTTTTATGATTATAATTTTATTCATTGGTATTGCCTTAGCCTTGTGTCCAGCTTCAAAACGTATGTTCCCAAGATCATGTCCCTCCACAATAATCTGCTCAAGTTGCTCTCACTCATTTGTTCATCTTAGAGTCATAGAGCATGGAAACAGACCCTTTGGTCCAACCTGTCCATGCCGACCAGATAACCTTCCAAACCCTTCCTATTCATATACCCATCCAAATGCCTCTTAAATGTTGCAATTGTACTTGCCTCCACCACATCCTCTGGCAGCTCATTCCATACAC
>NC_057737.1:31734726-31800023 GCF_004010195.1 Chiloscyllium plagiosum
CGACTCCACTTTCAAGGAGCTATGAACCTGCACTCCAAGGTCTCTTTGTTCAGCAACACTCCCAAGGACCTTACCATTAAGTGTATAAGTCCTGCTAAGATTTGCTTTCCCAAAATGCAGCACCTCACATTTATTTGAATTAAACTCCATCTGCCACTTCTCTGCCCATTGGCCCATCTGGTCCAGATCCCATTATAATCGGAGGTAAGCTTCTTCGCTGTCCACTACACCTCCAATTTTGGTGTCATCTGCAAACCTACTAACTGTACCTCTTATGCTCACATCCAAATCATTTATGTAAATGACAAAAAGTAGAGGACCCAGCACCGATCCTTGTGACACTCCATTGGTCACAGGCTTCCTTTATATTACAGTGTTTTCTACTGGGCTCTACCACAAGTTGCTCCAAAAAGCTAATTCTAAGACATTCCACAAATTCCTTTTTTTGCAATCCTCTACCAACCTGATTTTCCCAATCCACATGCATATTGAGAGACTCCATGATCACCGTAGCTTTGCCTCTTCTACACATCTTTTCTATCTCCTGGTATATCTTGCACCCCAGTTCCTGATTACTGTTTGGAAGCTTATACATAACTCCAGCTATGGTTTCTTTACCTTTGTGGTTCCTCAATTCTACCCACACAGATTCTACACCATCTGACCCTACTTCATTTCTTACTATCGATTTAATTTAATTTATTACTAACAAGGCAACCCCACCCTCTGCCCATCTGCATATCCTTGACTATTCAGCTCCCAATCCTGATCCCCTTGCAGCCATGTCTCAGTAATTTGCACTATGTCATACCTATCAAATTCGATCTGTGCCACAATGCTCGTTTACTTTCTTATACAGTGTGCATTCAGATATAACATCTTCAGTCCTGTATTAACCATCCTTCTTCTCATTGTCATGTGTTAGTCCAGTGTGCTTGAAGTTTGATTGCTAACCTTTTCCATACACCCTGCCCTATTTGTGTCTATGCTGGAGAACTCTCCTGAGTTCTGCATTCTTTCTGATCTATCTGAAGTGGAGGTTATAGTGAATGATCTACTCATTTATGGATGTACAGACACAATGGAAGAAGCCACTGCTGATCACAGTCACGATCTAATGCAATTACCTGACAGATGAACCTGAAGCTGACCAAGGAAAAATTGTAATTCAAGATGCCTGAAATCAAATTATACCGACAGCAAAAAATCTTTGCCTGGATTCCAAAATAGTGACAGCTGTAGCAACAATGCAGTGATAAATAGATATAAAAGCAATGCAACAATTTTCTGATGACAACTATTCAGCAAAATTCTTGTGCAATTTGTCAACCAATAACTGAGCTCATTGCAGTGGTGCTGAGACATTGACTAAGAAACAGTGTTCATTAAAATCAAGTAACTAGAGATGGTTACACCAGTGCCGAACTACAATCATGTCACTGATGGTATCACCCTGCAATGCAACACCAATGAGGCACGACTTGGAACAACCCTAATGTACAGAAGGCAACCGATTGAATTTTCATCCTGCGTGTTATTCCTAATGGCAAGATGGTACGGTCCGATTAACAAAGTGTCTACTGGAAGGGAACAAAGTGACAGCTGAGTCCAGTCACAAACCGGTTCAAAGCATTTTTCTCAAGTCCCTACTATCTGCTCCAACCTGTCTGTCATGATTGTTACTGCAGTTACAGAGATACCATCTGGATGTACCATACAAGCAAATCTCTCAGCAAAATTGTACATTATTGACATGGTCTTGAGAGTAGCACTCCCGTGAAGTAAATAGAGGATACCTAATCTTCCAGATCGAACATGAAGCAACTGAGAAACACATCCTGGAAGTCATTAAGCCAGCAGAAACATTGACTCTATCAAACAAATGCCTTGTTCAAATCTAGCAAACTACCCAACATGATGCAACTCTCCAAGTGTTCAGGAAATAGTGATGAAAGGATAACCTGAAAGAATCAAGGAACTTCTGCCAGCACAATTGTGTGTATGAGACACCTGGAGATGAACAGAAAGCTGAAGATGAGAGATGTAATGAAGGAAATAGAGTTCTTAAGGGAGTTTAGAAGAGAGATGTTAAAGTGCATCCATTCAAGGCATGAAATAATGTGAGTCGAATCTGATGAAGGCAAGAAAAGTGTTCTGTTGGCCAATCATGAGCAACAAAATAATAGATCATATCAACTGGCACCGTGCTTCTAATGAGTACAAAGCTAAGCAATTTACAGAGCTGTTGGTGACACATGACATTCCAGAAAGACCCTGAATGAAGCTGGGAGTAAATCTCTTCACACTCACAGGAACTGATTATCTTGTTAACAAAGACTACTACTCTTGCTACTGGATGTAAACCAGCTAACCAGAATAACTACTGGTGAGATTACAGAATTCAGGCCTCAGCTGCACACTGTTGCCAATCAAATGGAACAACTGAGACAGCAGTGAAAATCACTAAAGGGATAGTAAGGTAATCAAGCAAATCTAATAGGTATTTAAGGCAATCTTCGAGTGGAAAAACATATTGACTAAAAGAATGGAAAAAACTAACATCACATCACATTCAAACTACTCTTAGAGTCAGGAAAAAAGCTACTGAATCCAAAATAATAACAGGCAGACAGGACCGATTGACATCTGAATGTATGAATATTAAACAAACACACTCCATTTTTAAAATATTTTCTCTCTCTCTGAGGCTTACATCAGTCATTGTGTAAATAATCCTTTGTCCTTTGAAGATCAGCTGGACTCAGCAACATTAGTCAAAAATAGCTTAAGACTAAATAAATACATGTTCTAAAATCTCTAAAACAGCTACAAAGTTAGTGGGAAGTAACTGTTAGCCATGATACCAGCATATGGACTGAATTGGGAGGTGGAGCTACAACTTTGATTCATTTTGTTTGTGTTCATTTTTTTTTGGCTGGAAATAAAACCTAATATTTGGAATTGTCTGTTAACCTGAACATGATGCTCCCCGAACTGGACAATGACCAGTTTCAGGTCTCCAATGTGCACTCTGGAGAGTGTAACAGTCACTTTCGAGAGGGTTCTTTGATGGGATACAGTGACGAACAGATGAATGCGTGGCCTACTAGTTAGACAGCAACTAGGGAGAGACACCTAAGGGCTGTATGTACCAGGGAGGGTCAGCCATGCCAGCAATGTGCCATGAGCAGACTGACTTTGTGGCTGTTGTGCCATTACTTTGCTGGTGAGGGGCACTGCCAAGTTGCCAATGCTTGTCAGGTGCACAGTCGACTTTTAAAGATCGCAAGAACACTAGGAACACAGGTCTTTTAGCACATATACACAGTTTGACAAGTTATTCCAGGTGCAACACATGGCAAGATGGGGCAACAATTGGACAAGAGCAACTCCATAAGGTGGGATGCATAGTTCATGAAGCAATTTTGTCAATATACATTGATAAATCTCCTAGGCCTCATGCAAAAAAACCCCCTTCAATGTAACTGAGAATTAGCCAAAAAAAAATTCAAAAGATCCTGCAAAATATATACTAAGAACTGAAGATGCTGGAAATCTAAAATAAAAACAGGAAGTGCTGGGGAAAGTAGGTTGGGTAGCATCCATGAAAATAAAACCAAAGCAAATATTTCAAGGCCAGTGATCATTTATCAGAATCATTTGTGAGAAACTAAAGCATTTAAGAAGTTCCCTGATGGTAGCCTGGCCCAGAACGTTAAAGCACATGCAATCCACAGTGAGTTGGTAAATTGGATACAACATTGGCTTGGTCACATAAAGATAGGATAGTGAAGAAGGCGTTTGGTATGCTTTCCTTTATTGGTCAAAGTATTGAGTACAGAAGTTGGGATGTCATGTTGCGGCTGTATAGGACATTGGTTAGGCCACTGTTGGAATATTGTGTGCAATTCTGGTCTCTTTCCTATCGGAAAGATGTTGTGAAACTTGAAAGGGTTCAAAAAAGATTTATAAGAATGTTGCCAGGGTTGGAGGATTTGAACTATAGGGAGAGGCTGAACAGGCTGGGGCTGTTTTCCCTGGAGTGTCGGAGGCTGAGGGTTGACCTTATAGAGGTTTACAAAATTATGAGGGGCATGGATCGGGGAAATAGGCAAAGTCTTTTCCCTGGGGTTGGGGAGTCCAGAACGAGAGGGCAAAGGTTGAGGGTGAGAGGGGAAAGATATAAAAGAGACCGAAGGGGCAACTTTTTCACACAGAGGGTGTTCTGGGTATGGAATGAGCTGCCAGAGGAAGTGGTGGAGGCTGGTACAATTGCAACATTTAAAAGGCATTTGGATGGGTATATGAATAGGAAGGGTTTGGAGGGAAATGAGCCGGGTGCTGGTAGGTGGGACTAGATTGAGTTGGGATATCTGGTCGGTATGGACGGGTTGGACCGAAGGGTCTGTTTCCTTGCTGTACATCTCTATGACTCTATGACACAAGACAGAGGATAGTTGGAGAGGGGCATGTTTCTGACAGGAGCTTTGTGACTAGTGGCGTTCCACGAGAATTACTGCTTGGATCTTGACGGTTTGTCATATATATATATATAAATATAATTGATTTAGATAATAATGTAGTTGGTCTGATTAGTAAATATACAGACATGTAAATTGTTGGAGTTGTGAATAGTAAGGAAAGTTGTTAAAGGATACTGTAGTGATTGGAATGAGGTCAGGCAGGTAGATCTCATTCAGTATGATTTCTGTGATTGGACCAGGTTAACAGTCCCAATCAGGGAGTCCTGGCTGACAGATATAAACAGGAGTGTCAGAACTTCTGTTTACTTGATGCGCAGGCTCTGTGCTAGCTAGGCCCATGTTATCTGTCAATAAAAAGTGACTTGGTGATGGGAGAAAACAACATGTTCCTGAAGAGATTCACTTGCAACAGAAGTTTTTGAAATGCAGGTAAACATTTCTGACATTATGCTGCTATTTGGGAAGCGTGACTTGTTTGATCCTGCAACCAAAGACTGAGCCAGTATGTTAAAATAATGCCTTATATTTTTCTGGGCAAGTGACATTGGGGCAGGTGAAAAGCAACGAGTAATTCTCCTGACAGTGTGTGGACCCGCAGGATTTTCGGTTATTAGGAGCCTAACTTTCCTCAAGGCACCAGATACTAAACCTTTCAAGAGTTGATAGATTTAGCGAAGTAACATTACAATGGCAAGCCTCCACCAATTCTGCCACACGACTGGTTTTACTTGACAGTTCAAGAACCAGGGGAATCTGTTTCAGGATTTCTGGCAAGGTTAAGACTATTGGCAAAGGCATGTGACTTTGGTACAACCCTGAATGAGATGCTGAGAGACTGTTTGGTATGTGGGATTAATGATGTAACCATGCAAAACCACCTTACACCTTCCCAACTGGACTTCAAACAGACACTACAATGGGCTTTGTCATTAGAAAATGTGACAAGTGGAAGTATGTGAGTTACAGGTTATGCTGTTGGAAGTGGAAACCCTTGACAGGCTGACTGAGCTTGAAGGAGATGGAAATGTGTTGCTGGAAAAGCGCAGCAGGTCAGGCAGCATCTAGGGAACAGGAGAATCGACGTTTCGGGCATTAGCCCTTCTTCAGGAATGAGGAAAGTTGGTCCAGCAGGCTAAGATAAAAGATAGGGAGGAGGGACTTGGGGGAGGGGCGTCGGAAATGTGATAGGTGGAAAGAGGTCAAGGTGAGGGTGATAGGTCAGACTGGGGTGGGGGCGGAGAGGTCGGGAAGAAGATTGCAGGTTAGGAAGGCGGTGCTGAATTTGATGGATTTGACTGAGACAGGCTGGGGGGAGGGGAAATGAGGAAACTGGTGAGCTTGAAGGACATCACTTGAATGAAGACAATTGCATAGCCTCACTCAGGACATGTGTAGGCAAATGAGATTAGTTTAGAATGGCATCATGGTCAGCATAGGCATGTTGAGCCAAAGGACATCTTCCCATACTATATTCTTCTATTTCCTACGTTCATATTCTGCTGAGGTAAAGTTATTCTTAGCTTTGCTGCCAATCCATTAGCAGATGTACAAATATAAAATAGTCTCATCTATGTTGTAATTGGTCAGCATGGTTTGAACCTAATCGTCACATAAGCAATGTTTCCATACTATTCGGCTGGAGCATCATAGAAGGGAGAAGAATGAGGCAAGGAAGCATGTGGTAAGTCTAGTGGTTTAATGAGGCCAGTCGGATAGACATCATAGAATATGAGTTCCCTGATTGGGGTGGTTAATCTGGTCCTATCAAGGAGCCCTGGCTGACAGATATAAACAGGATTGTCAGGCATCCTGTTCACTCTGAGTGCTGGTTCTGAGGATCAGTGTCCCCACGTGTAAGTAAAGGGAGACCCAGTGACCAAATACTGACCCATGTGGACTTCTCAGCAAGGCAGTCTCTTTTTATAAAGATCTGAGGTGAATCCCATTAAATTGTTTCACTGTAAGACTCCAAGACCAGAAACTCTCCCTTATCTCAGACATAATGCTCCACAGGAGATGGCTGCCAGGGACAGGGCCTATAATTTTGTGGAGGGCAAAATGCAGGCTCTCCAAAATGAGGTAGAGGGAAGACTTTACCGAATGATCAATCTGTCCACATCTCAGCTTAGGTGAGAGAGATCAGGAAGTTACTTGCCAATAGGAATGTCATATCCCTATGGATTGGCAAAGGAAGACATTTCCTGAGCTGACAACAGCAGGAAAGCTAGTCAGTCCCAAATGCTTTCTTCTTCCTCCTTGCTCAAAATGGGCTCCTTACTCAAATCTCTGAAGCAGAGGGAACTGTCTATGATTTTGTATTGAAAATCCTTGATATGATACAGACTAGTGACACTTGCATTGTTTCACACAGTCAAATAATCAAAAACTTGTTTATCTCCCTTTTTAGGTTTGCTAGATTCATACAACACCATTTCTGTGATGGGTGCATGAGGGATGGCAATACACAGCCATTTGCTCTTCCAAAGTTCTTCAGGGCAGGAGCCTAGCCTTCCCCTATCGACCTCTGCAATACAACATCAGCATTTTAAAGACCACCATTCTAGGCTTCTCCCTTTTCTTCTCACAGATCACTGAAGACATCAAAAGGCAGTTGCTTTCCTGGAGGAGGAGGAAGACAATAGCCATGAATTACCAATTGGATACAAAATTGGCTTGAAGGTAGGAGACAGAGGGTGGTGGTAGAAGGTGTTTTTTGGATTGGATGCCTGTGACCAGCAGCATGCCACAAGGATTGGTGCTAGGTTCCACTGCTTTGTGTCACTTATATAAATAATTTGGATGTAAATTCAGGAGGCATAGCTAGTGCGTTTGCAGATGACACCAAAATTGGTTGTGTAGTGGACAGTGAAGAAGGTTATCTCTGAGTATAATGGAATCTTGATCAGATGGGCCAGTGGGCCGAGGAGTGGCAGATGGATTTTAATTTACACATGATGTGCTGCATTTTGGTAAGGCAATTCAGGGCAGGACTTGTACAGTTAATGGTCGGGTCTTGTTGACAAACAGAGAGACCTAGGGGAGCTGTGCATACTTCTCTGAAAATGAGTTGTAGGCAGGTAAAATGATAAACAAGGCGCTTGGTATGCTTGCCTTCATTGGTCAGAGCTTTAAGTATAGGAGTTGGGACGTCATGTTGTAGCTTTACAGAACATTGATGAGGCCACTTTTAGAATACTGTGTGCAATTCTAGTCGCCCTTCTATAAGAATGTTGTTGTAAAACTTGATAGGGCACAGAAAAGAATGTTGCCAGGACTGGAAGGTTTGAGCTATAGGGTGAAGCTGAATAGGCTGGGGCTGTTTTCCCTGGAGTGTTGGTGGCTGAGGGGGTGACCTGATTAAGGTTTATAAAATCATGAGGGGCATGGATAGGGTGAACAGCCAAGGTCTTTTTTTCCAAGGGAGCCAAAACCTAGAGGGCATAGGCTTAGGGTGAGAGGAGGAAGATTTATAAAGGACCCGAGGGGTAACCTTTTCTTGCAGAGGGTGATGTGTGTATGCAATGAGCTGCGAGAGGAAGTGGTGGAGGCTGGTACAATTACAACATTTAAAAGGCATCTGGATGGGTACATGAATAGGAAAGGTTTGGAGAGAGATGGCAATTGGTACTAGGTCAGACTGGGATGGCTGGTCAGAGCGGATGAGTTGGCCTGAAGGCTCTGTTTTTGTACTGTATAACTCAGCGACTCTAAATGCAAGAGGGGTTTGGGGGAACTGCTGTTGGAGAAATTACAATACATGAATCATGGCTTTGTTGTGGGCCTATTCCCATTAAACAGTCAGATATGGGGTTGGTGGAAAGCCAAATCTGCACTCCTGGCTAAAGGCACTCGATACAAAGCTGAAATCACTCGGCTCTTCATCTGACAGTGCAGAAAAACTCCACTAGAATAAAAAGTTATTCCTTTCCTTGTGGAATCCATCAGCATGGCCTCTGGACCTCCCATCCTATATTTCAGCAATAAATGATCAACATGTGCATTGTGCCACCTCAAATTAAATCAAAGTCCATCCTCTTCTACCATATATAGGCACCCACTTTTTAAAATCTATCTGGATAGCTAAAGTGTTTCAAACCAGGTATCAAGCTTGTGGCTGTTCTCTGAAATTTTCCTAAAGCTCAACATCAACCACAAATGGGAGGATCAAACATGGACACAGTATTCTAAATGAGGTCTAACAAAGGTCCTTTTAACGCATAAAATTGTATGTTTTTTTCTATCGTGTACAATCCTGTGAATTGTCACGGCAGTAAACTTGAGGATAGGAGATCCCACCACATCAGTATAATATCCGAAGCTAAAATGAGGCTTGTGCCACAGTTTAACTCCAGAATGCCAGCTGGAAATTACAATTGGGTGCTGCCAAAGTATGTCAGCAGCAAACCCTCTGCCCAATATTCTTCTCTCTCCATGCCTGGACACAGACACAAACCTCATATATTCTTCAGTAAAGATTTTAAACAGTTTCTTCACAGGACATGGGCATTGCTGACTCGGCCAGCACTTGTCGCTTATCCCGAAGTGCCCAGAAGGTGGATAAGAGTCACTCACATTGCTGTGGGTCTGGAGTCATGTGCAGCCCAGGCCAGGTCCAAATGGCAGATTTCCTTCCCGAAAGGACAGTGAATCAGGGTATGTTTTTATGACCATCAACATTGTTTACGTGGTCATTGGGCCAGATTTTTATTCCAGACTTTGCTGAATTTAAATTTCACCACTGGTGGCTTCAAACATATGTCCCCAGAACATTAGTCTGCAGCCTGGATTACTAGTCCAGTGACATTGTCACTATATCTCTCCTATGATAATGAAGAGCAAAAATCTGAATCCAAATAAGATGAGACCCATTTCTTAGTGCTAGAACACAATTTGAAATAAATCACTTATTTAGTCAACAGGGTAACTAACTTCCTTGTGACTCAGAGAATGTGCCTGCACAATTAGCCAGCACTAATAAATGGGGAGTTCTGTTTGGTGGATTTTCCAGATAAAAGAGAGATAATTGTATCTATGATTTGTCAAGAAAAGCTGCAGACTTTCAAAGGCCATCTTTCTTCTGTGAAAATACATGACTGGTATGGATAAAGTGGACAAGCTTTGTTATTGCAATACATTAATAGCTTGCTGAAAAAGGCTGTCTGCTGTAATCTAGTCCTGCTGTATAAGGCTGCTTATTACTGTTATCAATATCTCACTTTGTAAGCTTGTTTTGAGTAGTTATCAATATCTTACTGTTTAAGATTGAATATTACAGTTGCTGTGTGAGGGTGTTTATAGCAGTTTTAAATATCTCGCTGTATAAGTCTGGTTATTGCAGTTATCAATATCTCACTACTTAAGCCAATTTAATGCAGTTCTCAATATCTCATTGTATTATGCTCTGGAACAGTACATTTCCAGTTCTACCAGGGAGAAAGCTGTGCTGGATCTTATCATAGGAAATGAGGCAGGTCAAATGGCGAACGTTAGAGTGGGTGAGCATTTACGAAATGACAATCATAATATAACAAGATTCAATATTAAGTTGGAAAAGGATAAAAATCAGTCAAGGATTATCATCCCATGCTGAAAAAGGGCAGGTTTTAGGGTTCTAAAAGTTGAACTGGAGCAGGTAGTTGGAAATGAATTTTGGTGGATAAAACAGTGGATGAGAAATGGGAGAATTTCAAAAGAGAGATGAATAGGGTGCAATGAATATGGTACATACCCATAAGAGATAAATACAGGGTATCCAAAGTCAGAGTACTTTGGATGACTAAGGATATTGATGAGAAAATAAGCAAGAGAAAGGAGGTAAATGATGCATACCAGAACAATAATCGCAATGGAGATCAAGAAGAGTATCTCAAATGCAGGAGAGATGCTTGGGTTGGAATAGGGAAGGCTATGGGGAAGCATGAGGAAAGGATGGTGGGCTGCACTAAAACAAATTGTGAAATGTTCATCAAAATTGAGTGAGTTAGGAGGTGGATTACTTGCTGCAGAATTTGCAACCTCTGACTTGTTCTTGCATGGCTGAGTTTGTATGGCTAGTCCAGTTGAGTCTCTGGTCAATAGTAACCCATAGGATGTTGATAGTGGGGGATTCGATGATGATAATACCATTGAATCTCATGCGATGAATGGTTAGATCTCTCTTATTGATGATGGTGATTGCTTGGTATTTCTGTGGTGCTAATGTTAGTTGTCACTTTTCAGCCTCAGCCTTGATAACTGTCCAGGATTTGCTGCATTTGAAAATGGACTGTTTCAATATCTGAGGAGTTGCGACTGGTGCTGAGCATTGTGCAAACATTTCCACCTCTGACCTTAGGATGGAAGGAAGGTAATTTATGAAGCAGCTGAAGATGGTTGGGCCCAGGACACTACCCTGAGGAACTCCTGCAGAGATGTCCAAGAATTGAGATGATTGAAACTCGAACAACCATTTCTTTTGTGTCAGGTATGATTCCAACCAACAGCCAGTTTCCCCTGATTCTCACTGAATCCATTTTGCTATGGGCCCTTGATGCTACATTCTGTAAAATACGGCCTTGATATCAAGGGCAGTCACTGACGCCTCACCTCTGAAATTCAACTCTTGCGCCCATGCTTATCCAAGGCTATGATGAAGTCAGAAGTTGAGTGGTCCTGGCAGAACCCAAACAGGGCGTCAGTGAGAAGGTTATTGTTGAGCAGGTGCTTTTCGATAGCATTATTGATGACACCTTCCATCACTTTACTGGTGGTCAAGATTAGACTGTGATTGCCTGGGTTGGTTATAATTTAGTTTTTGTGTGCAAGACATACCTAGGCAATTTCCACATTCTTGAGCAGATGCAGCTTGGCTAGGGGTGCAGCAGTCCTGAAGCAAGTCTTTCGTATTATGGCCAGAATGTTGCCAGTGCCCATAACTTTTGCAGTAGCCAATGCCTCCAGTTTTTGATATTGATGTCATAGAGAGTGAACTGAATTGGCTGAAGACTGGCATCTATGATACTGGGAATCTCTGGAGGAGGAGGCAATGATGAATCACTTGGCACTTCTGACTGAAGACTGCTGCAAATGTTTCTGCCTTATCTTTTGCACTAATGTCTTGTGCTGCCCCACAATTAAGGAATTTTTTCGTTAAAACTTGTGGAGCCGCCTCCTCCTCCTCTTCCAATGAGTTGCTACTTATGCTGCTTGGCATGCACATAGTCCTGTTTTGTAGTTTCACAAGGTTGACATCTCATTTTTAAGTATGCCTGTTTTTACTCCTGACATGCCATCCTGCACTCTTAATTGATCTAGTTAATTTGGATTACAGAGACTTTTGATCAGAAATACCTGAAATAAAAACTCATGGTGTAGTGGATAACATATTAGCATGTGTAATAGGCTAGTCAGCTAATATGAAGCAGACATGTGGGGAAGTAATGGCCTAATAGGATTATTACTAGAGTATTAATCCAGAGACCCAGGTAATATTCTGGGGACCCAGGTTCAAATCCTGCCATAGCCGATAGTGGAATTTGATTTCAGTCAAAAAAGTCTGAAATTAAGAGCCTAATGATGACCATGAAATTATTGGCAAAACTGTTCTGGTTCACTATGTCCTTCAAGGAAGGAAACTGTCATCCTTACCTGGTCTGGCCGTCATGTGACTCCAGACCCACAGAAACATGGTTGACCATTAACAATTGGCCCAGTCATTGACACCCATATCCAGTGAATGAATAGGAAGACAGCAGGGATAAATGGGCTTATGTTCAGCTGGTGGACTACCACAGGAATTAATGTTGGGTCCTCAACTATAAACCTAATGTGGTTCTTTTGTTCAAGAAAGGCAGTTAGTCTGAACATTTACTATTGAAAATAATTCTTAGGGTTAGGGTTAACACTTGGAAAAGCAGGTATTGCAGGGATAGGAGGAAGTGAGGACTGCAGATGCTGGAGATTAGAGTCTAGAGTGTGGTGCTGGAAAAGCACAGCCAGTCAGGCAACATCTGAGGAGCAGGAAAATCGATCTTTCGAGCAAAAGCCCTTCATCAGGAATGAGGCTTGTGAGCTGAGAGAGTGGAGAGATAAATGGGAGGGGGTGGGCCTGGGGGGGTGAGGTAGCTGAGAGTACGACAGGTAGATGGAGGTGGGGGTAATGGTGATAGGTCAGAGAGGAGAGTACAATGGATAGGTGGGAAGGAAGATGAACAGTAGGACAGGTCAGGAGGACAGTACTGAGTTGGAAGGTTGGATCTGGGATAAGGTGGGGGGAGGAGAAGTGAAGAAACTGGTGAAATCCATATTGATCTCATATGGTTGGAGGGTCCCAAGGTGGAAGATGAGGCTTCCTTCTTCCAGATATCGGGTGGTTAGGATGTGGTGATGGAGGAGGCCCGGGACCTGCATGTCCTTGGTCAGAGTGAGACAGGGCGCCTACTTGCAGAACGCTTCAGAGAACAACTCTGGGACACCCGTACCAATAACTCCACCACCCCGTGGCTGAACACTTTAACTCACCCTCCCACTCCACCAAGGACACGCAGGAACAAGGAAGTCTTGTTACAACTTTAAGAAATGTTGGTTAGGCCACAGATGGAATACTGTGTGCAGTTCTGGTCATCACACTATTAGTAGGATGTGATTGCACTAGACAGAGTGAAGAGGAGATTCATGTTGCCTGGATGGAAAGTCTCAGAAATGAAGAATATCTGGGCAAGCTAAGTTTACCTTAGATCAGAGTCAATGGAGGGGGAGTCTGATTGAAGTGTACAGAATTATGAGAGGCATACACAGGGTAAATTGTGAGAATCATTTCCCTGTGGCAGACGTGTCTAAGATCAGTGGTAAGGATTAAGTGGTTTAGAGACCTAAGAATTTTTTTTCACCCAGAGGGTGGTGGAAATACGGAATGTGCTGGCTTAGAGAGTGATGGAGGCTGATACACTTGTAAATAAGAAGCATCTAGAGGAGTACTTAATATATCAGGGCAAAGTAGGCTACGGATTAAGTGCAGGTAAATGAGATTAGTGTTTGTTAGTCAGCTTAGGCATGGTAGGCTGAAGGGCCTGTTTCTATGCTACATGACTCTGTGGCTCTTTGATATCACTGACTTGAATGAAAAGATCAAATGCATGGTCACTAAATTTGCAATGACATCAAGTCAGGTGGGAAAAGAAGTTGTCAAGAGAAGGTGGACTGTTTGTACAAGGATATAGATAGATTAAGCAACTGGGTGAAAATTTGGCTGATGGACTAAGACATGATGAAATGTTAACTAGTCCATTTCAGTAGGAAGAATATTATTTAAGTAGACAGGTAGACAGTAGTATAGAGAATTCTGGGTATTTGGGTACAGGAATCACAAAGTTAACATCACAAGCAAATGATTAGGAAGCAAATAGAATATTGTTGTTTCTTACAAGGAAATGGAATATACAAGTCGAGAAGCTTACGAGGCCTTGGTAGACCACATCTGTGGCTCGGGTGTACAGTTTTGCTCTCCTTATTTGTAAAAGAATATAATTGTGTTAGAAGCTATTCAAAAAAGTTTCATTCAATTAATTCCTGGAATGAATGGCTTGTCTTATGAAGAAAGATTGAGCTAGTTGAGCCTTTACCCATTGGAGTTTTGATGACTGACAAGTGGTCATATTGAAACACATCAGAGAGGATTTAACAGGGTAGATACCAATAGCATGTTTCCTCTTGTGTTGGAGACTAGAATGAAGTGACACAGTTTGATAGGTTTCCCTTTTAAGGTGGAGATGAAGGAAATTATTATTCTTTCAATGGATTACCAGTCTGTGGAATTCTCTTTCTCAGAAAACCAAGCAGGCTGGATTTATCCAATGCTGAATTAGATTTTGACAGGCAATGTAATCAAGGACAGTGGAGTTGATACCACAATCCAATGAGCCATGATATTATTGAATTGAAGAGATGAATGGTCTACTCCAGTTCCTTGGTAAAACTCTTGATGCATAAGACTGGTGGTTATCAGCATCTGACTATGCAAGTCAGGCTCTGCCAATGTGTCAATCTCAATCTGAGTCTGATTATTGGAAAGGTGCATCAGATCTCATCAATTGGTTAGCTCAATTGGCTGGATGGTTGGTTTGTCATTCAAAGTAACATCAACAGTGTAGGTTCAATACCTACATCGGTCAAGGGTACCATAAAAGCCTCTCCCCTAACCTGAGGGTGGGGTGACCCTCAGGTTAAATCACTGCCAGTTGCCTCTCTCTAGTTAGGACCATGGTGACTTTTCTGTTTACAAGATTTGTTAAGTGTAGGGCATTGCTGTTTGACTGTAGAACGCTAGATATTGTAACATTAGTACTTAGATTGTAAGCCTTGATTTTATTGCACCAGTATCTCTCAGTGTAAATCTATCAAAGACACTGTATCAAGGTTTCATTTTTTTTTAGTAGTTTAGTATTTTGTTGTGCCATGTGTATTTCTTTAGCTGCAGATAAAACTGGCCCAGTACTATTGAGTAGTTGACGAATTTCTCTTCAATGTAGTGAATGTAATAGACATCTTGTTCAGTCTCAACTCAGCAATTCATTCAATTAAGGAAATAAATAGAAAGTTGGGACACAGATGATAAACTCAGATTGTTTAGAAGTTGAAGTCATGCATACAAAAATAACAAAGTGAGAAAAAGCCAGAATTATGACATCTACATACTACAATGCCACAAACACACCATGCTTTGTGGCTGCTCCACTGGGAATTATTTAATGTAATTCAGCATTTGTAAAATGTCAGATGAAGTGGAGAGACAAAAGGCATGCTACAACAACTGGTGAAGTGCTCCTTGGATTATCGGTTGGTTTCAGTTTGTGCAGGGTATGCTACATTAAGGCAGGCTGCAATAACATTGAATGATCTTGAACTTGTGAATTTATAGAGCACAGAAGTCAAAACCCTGGGGTACAGAATATTTAAAACCTCTGGTTGCGTGAGGCCGTTGCTAGGTGTGACAGGCTGTGTCCTGTATGTCAAGTGCTGATCTCATCGCAGCTGTATGCTGGTTTCATGTTTTACATAAGTGCCAGTGCTCCATTTATTTGTACATGAGCTTGGATGAGAGACTGGAGGAGGAAAATGGGCACGATCGCAGCAGAGCGCATCAGATATTTTGGCAGTCAGGATTCCTGGCATATCAAGAATTTTCTAGGAGAAAGTGAGGGCTGCAGATGCTGGAGATCAGAGCTGAAAATGTGTTGCTGGAAAAGCGCAGCAGGTCAGGCAGCATCCAAGGTGCAGGAGAATCGACGTTTCGGGCATGAGCCCTTCTTCAGGAATCAGAATATCCGGCTTTCCCAAGAATCAATGTCCTAGTCACAATATCAATCATAGCAACAGTATTTATTTGTTTACATGGTTTTTTCAAACACTTTAATTTATTAGTTATTGATGCATTAAAAAGGAAAGCCATTTAATGGAAGTGGAGTTTGTATGCTAGAGATCATGTGGTAAAACCTCCATTATTACCTCCAAGCACAGCTGGCAACTTTGTGCAGAAACTGGCTCCGTGACAAAAAGACTCAGCACAAAATAAAACCAAAGCAGAACATTTATAAATGATCCACTTACCCAGATTCATTAGAAATGTGTAAATCTTGTACCAATCAATTAACACACAATCATTAAAGTGTTCTCATCCACTAATATCCATTGATAATATTTTTGGCTCTTCTCTCACACATGCTCAGTACTGTTAGCAGATAACAAACAAATACTCTAAATACTGGACAGGATGAAGGCCCCAATACTGAGCCCTGAGAAACTCTTCTGATTACCAGTTTAATCTTCGCTGTTATCTTCGGAGTCAATTAGTGGGAGTTAATGAATAATGAAGATACTACAAAACAGCAATTGTGAAGTCATTTTTTTAAATTGATGCATTCATGAGTTTTGGCATTGCTTGGTAGGCCAGTATTTCTTGCTGTCCCCTAATTACTCTTTGAACCGAGTTACTTGTTAGAGTCACTTCAGAGGCCAGTTAAGCGTCAATCACATTGCTGTGGGTCCGGAGTCACATGTTGGTTGTTTAGGTGAGGATGGCAGAACTCCTCATCAAAACCCATCTCCAAATGGCTATTTTTAATTTCGACACTTGCTATGATGGGATCCAAAAACATGGCTCCAGGTCTGGTCCCTGGATTACTAGTTAAAGAAAATTACCACTGGCTCCTAACTTCTTCCTCCCATTCATTTAGGTTAGCACCTGGAGCTTCTTTTTATCTGTTCACAGAATTCACATATCACTGTCTGGGCCATTTACCTATTTCCCATTTCTAATTTCTTTGAAAGGAATGTGGTGGTGAGCTGCTTTGTTCAACTGCTGCTGTTCATGGGATATAGGTAAATCACTGTGCTGTTATTACGGGTGCTTCAGGATTTTGACGTAGCTACAAATAGTTCCAAGGCAGGATGGTGTGTGTACCTCTAGGTGGTGATGTTTCTCTATAACAGCCTTTCCAGGTGGAAGAGGTCATAGGATTGGGAGAGGTTGATTTGAGCATTATAAGTCCAGTTACAAACCCTGAGATGAGATCATCTTTTGGATAAGAACCTGAAATGCAATGGCCCATTGCATTGATCAATGTAAAAGATCTTATGGTGAGAATTCATTAAAAGGATATATGTCACGTGCACTTATCTGTAAGAACACCGATTGAAACAGCTTTCCAATAACAAAAGCAGTCATCAACCATTTCCCTTTGTTTCCTGTTATAAGCCAACTTTGGATCCAATTCAACACATACCCTACATCATGTGGGCTTTTACCTTTTTGACTGGTTTGCCATGTAGGACCTTGTCAAATGCCTTACTAAAATCCATGTAGAAAACATCTACCACAATACCCATATCGATTGTCCTTGATACATTCTCAAAGAATTCAATCATATTTGTAAGGCATGCCCATTCCTTAACAAAGCCATGCTGACTCTCCCTGACTAGTCCATGCCTTTCTAAGTGACAGTTTTTAAATCTCTTAGGTCTGATTCTAACAATGTGCCCACCACTGAAGTAAGACTAACTGGCCTATGATTATTTGGCAATTCCTTTGTACCCTTTTTAAACAATGGAACTACGTTTGCATTCATCCAATCCTCTGGCACCTCACCTGTGTCCCATAAAGATTAGAAAATAATCCTCAGAGAATCTGCTATTTCCTTCCTGACGTTCTTCAACATCCCAGGGAACAATCCATCGGGCCCGGGCAACATGTCCACTTACAATTTCCCTAATACTTCCTCTCGTTATGTTTATTTTGTCTAACATTTTACACTGCTCCTCTTGGATTACTATATCCACATCATCCCTTTCCTTTGTGAATACAAAGATGAAAAATGCATTTAAAATTCTTCCCATATCCGCTGGATCTTCACACAAAGTTCCCTTCATCTCTGAGAGGTTCCAACTTTTCCTTAACTATCCTTTTGCTCTTTATTCACTAGTAAGACATCTTTGGTTTTTCCTTTATCTTAATATTTCTTTATGTCCTTTTTAATTTTCTGTTTTTAAATTTGATCCCGGTACTTTCTATACTCCTCTCGGATATCTGCAGTGTTGAGTTTTTTGAGACTATCACAAGCTTTCTTTTTCTGTTTAATCTTCCCCTGTATTTTTGGTTCCTCGAGATTTGACAGTACCATTCTTATTCTTTTAGAGGGGACATATCTACCTCTCTCCAGTGGGAGCTCAATTTGTAGCGCCTCCCACTGGTTTCCCACTAAGTTATCCTTCAGCAGTCCTATACAGCCTACCTCACCAAATCACTTCTCAGTTTTGTGAAATTTGCTTTCTCCCAGTTAAAACATTTACTCCAGATTTATCTCTGTTCTTTTCCATAATAGATACCAAATCTAATAGGGCTCAGCACTGCTGCCTCACAGCGCCAGGGACCCAGTTTTGATTCCAGCTTCGAGCGACTGTCTATGTGGAGTTTGCACATTCTCCCTGTGTCTGTGTGGGTTTTCTCTGGGTGCTCTCGTTTCCTCCCACAGTCCAAAGATGTGCAGGTCAGGTGAATTGGCCACATTAAATTTCCCATAGTGTTAGGTGCATTAGTCAGAGGGAAATGGGTCTGGGTGGGTTACTCTTCGGAGGGTCGGTAAGGACTGTAAGGAATCTAATCTAATGTAAACGAATTGGGGTCACTATCTCTGATACCCTTGCTCACTATCACTTCATCCACATCCACATCTTCATCTTCATTTCCCAAATCTAAATCCAGAATTGAGTCCCCTCAAGTTGGCTTGTCATGTATTATTCAAAAAAAAAAATCCTGGACACTGAAAGTGAAACGTTTATGTACTATGTCCGTTATATTGTTTGAAACTCAGTTGATATTGGGATAGTTAAAGTCTCCTACTATGATTACCCTCTTATTCCTACAGGCAAGAATTTGTCTACATTTATATTCTTCTATCTCCCATTCACTATTTGGCGGTTTGTAGTAAACTCCGAGTAATGTGACTGCCCCTTGTTTATTCTGAAGCTGAAACCATGAAGCCTAATTTGTTAACCTGTTTAGTAAATCATCTCTTCTCACAACTGTAATTGATTCTTTAACCAGTATTGTAACCTGCCACAATCCTCCCTTTTTTTTGTCATCCACTGTCTGAAAATGATATCCAACGATATTGTGCTGCCAATTTTGCCCCTCCTTTAGCCAGGTTTCCATTATAGCAAGAAACCATCTTTAGCAGCTTCACTAATGACCTTTCCTCCATCATAAAATCTGAATTAGGGATGCTTGCCATTGACACAAAGTACAAAGTACAATGTTCAGTACCATTTGCAAACCTTCAGATACTGATGCAGTCCATGTCTAAATGCAGCAAGATCTGGGCAATATCTAGATTTGGGCTGAAAACATTCACACCACACAATACAAGGCAATCACTATCTCTGAAAAGAGAAAATCTAACCATCATTCCTTGATATTCAATGGTGTTAACATCACTGAACTCCCCATTATCAACATCCTAGGGTTATCATGACCAGAAATTGAATTGGGCCTGGCATATAAGTACTATGGTTACAGGAGTACATCAGAGGCTAGGAATCCTGCTCCATGTAAGTCACTTGCTGATACCCCAAATGCCAGTCGATCATTTACAAGGCACAAGTCAGGAATGTGATGGAGCACTCCCCACTTGCTTGGATAGATGCAACAACACTTAAGAAGTTTGACATCATCCAGGACAAAGCAGTCTGCTTGATTGGCACCACATCCATAAATATTCACTCATGCTACCACCACCAGCCAGTAGCAGCAATGTGTACTATTGAGAACATGAACTGCAGAAATTCATCAGTCTTCCTCAGATAGCACCATTCATTTTCGCGACCATTCCCACCCAGCTGGACAGGGCAGCACATTTAAACATCGTCACTTGCAAGTTCCCATCCAAACCACTCATCATCCACCATATTTCACTGTTTACTTCACTGTTGCTGGGTCAAAATCATGGAATTCCCCTCCCCAATGGCATTCTAGGTCCACATGCAGCACATGGACTGCAGTAGTTCAAAAAACAGATCACCACAATCTTTTCAAGGAGAATTGTAGATGAGCAATCAATGCTCGCACTGATGACAATGCCTGCATCCCATATGTGAATACAAGAGAAGGGAGCAGAGGCAGCTGAGGTGGATGGGGCAGGTAATCAGAAGGGGTGCAGGATGTGAACTAAAGCCTGGTGTGGGGCAAAGTTGGGGAGGAACAGAGTGCACATGTGGAGGGCAGTGGTGGCTAATAGAGGATGCAGGTAGGAGTTGGATAATGAGCCGATGGGATCAGATAAGGAAGAGGAATGGAGCACATGGACAGTGAGGGTGGGAGGGTGGGTACAGTGGTTAGTTGGGAAGTGGGGCATGCAAGGTTTGAAGAGTCAAGATATAGAATGGTGGTGGTGGTGTGGGATGGTGGTGGATTTAGTCAGGTAGCAGTAGGGGCACTATTGGCATTCAGCAGTGCGGAGAAGGCAAGTTGCAGTGGGAAGACAGGACAGTGGTAGATTGAGGTGAGGGCTGAATGAGATATGGAGAAAATACAAAGAAAGTGTGATGAAATAATATGTAGAGATACACAGACATTTTCTGCTCAAAGAATGTCTAAGCAAAAGGAAAAGGAAAAGGAGGGAAAGTGAAGAGTTAACTTGTTTCACATATATGTCCTTCATCACCATGCTAGGCCTATTACTAATTAAGAGTCTATTTTTACCACACAATATCCATCTAGTCAGGCTTAAAATGTAATTGTTTTTTGACTTCACAGAGATCTGCTTGGTTTTCTTGCTCATTTGTATTAGATTTAAGTAGCTTATTTGAATTGTTGGCTGGATTCTACATTCATAGGGCTTTCTATCCCAAATGACCTTGCCTCTTCCATCAATATATGTAATTTGTACAGTAGCCATCATACAAATTTAGAAATTTGCTTCGAGACACAGTTATATTTGCATATCGGACTATTACCATGTAATAAAATGTCAGGCTGCTGTTCATCAAAGCTCAATGTGATGTGTTCTGATTGCTAACAAAGCATCTGCCCACATATCAGTGATGAGTAATACATGACGTGGATACCCAGACATCTAATAATGTGTTACTTCATTTGAAGTCATTAAGATTGCTAAATCCAGGTCTTTCTGCTATTCTTTAGCATTTGCTGGCTTTCCAAAGATCAGCACAGGCTGAATATTTATCAAGCCCCCTGTCTCTTTCAATGGGATCTGCCAAGCTGAGAGACAGAGAAAACTTTTTTTTTGATTTCAAGAGGTTCTGAAGTTCTGGCACAATTGCAATTCCAGGGCATTGAAGCATTTGACATGCCAAACACGGCCAGTGTTTGATGATCAGTGCAACAGAACAAATCCCAAGTGGAAATAGGATGAGACATGAAAAAAGATTAGAGGAACTCAGGTTCTACAGGCTGTAAAGAAGGTCAGTTAAACTGGGACCTCACAGAGATACATTAAATATTAATTGGCAGTGCTAAAGTAAACTGTGAATGTTATTTTAAATTAAATTAGGGGGCATAGAATCATAAGTACTGAATACATATCAGAAGGAACTTTCTTTCCTTTTAAAATGAAAATAATTCACAAGCAAGACAGTTAAGTACAGATGTTTGGATACAGTGGGGTTACAACAGCAACAGACTTCAATGTGATAGTTTGGGTGTTAGAGAGATGGGTTTAACTAATGATTTAGAACTCTAGAGGAAGATGTATTGATCGGATGAATATCTCTTTCTCATCCGCAAATTCTCCTATGTTCTCATTCCATTTATTTCTAATGCAAATAAGTGTGAATGTGATTTTCTACTAGTTTATTTCAGGATGTTGCATGGACATCTTTTCTGCCAAAGGTCCACATTGCATTAATCACAAAGCTTAAATATCTAAACTCCAGCGTTTTCTATTGTGCATGATTATTTGGGATTGATCAATAGCTGGGAAATGGAATCCCAGCGAAAGTCCGTGCAATATCTAGGAAGTGTTGACTTGTTATAATTACTGTCAGTTGTGACTAAAACGAAGACTTTTTAAAAAATATATGAATGTAAAAAATACCATGGCAAAATACCAAGAGTATGGAGCATGCCGGTATTTTGGCCAAAGGAACTCCCTTAAACAATATCAGCAAATTAGATCAGGCAAAGCAGGCATTATTAATGGTGTGGCTTGTGGGATACTGTGTGTAATTTAGTTGCTGCCTTTGCTTTCATAATATTAGTGATTGAATCTCAGAAGTAAATACTTGTGAAATACTTTAAGACATTCCACAGACATGAAAATGCGATGTACAACTAAACTTTTTCTTTGTTTCTATGTAGGATGACTCAAGAGAAACACCAATGACATTAAATAGTATCATGACATGATGCTTAGGAAGTTTAAAACTGAATATTTACAAATATTTATTTTTGCAATGGGATAATATATTTGCTTTTTTACTTCTAACCATGTTTCCTGCATCCCAGGAGCAGAATCACAAATTAACTTATTTCAAATACATGACTATGTATCCATGCTTGTGTCCATCACATTAGTATCATTTATAATCCAATCAATCACATTCTCAGTATTTATTTGTCAACTACATTCTTTTCATATATGACTAGTTAATTACATTTCTGTATATATCAGTCAGATCATCACTGTATACCTCACTTCAATCTCATCCCTCTTCCCCATATGTAGTCAGTGAGTATATTTCCTCAATCCCTGCTTTATCATGTAAGGCACTGGTGTTGCCTTTACAGTAACAGTCCCAGAAATGTCAGGGAGGTTAGTTCTTCACACATCATTAATTTAAGTGGGACCCAAGCTGCGTACTGCTGTTAATAGGTATTACATTTTGTGACAGACATTTCTTTAGATCCAGTGTCACTGACCATGCATTTAGGCAGACCATCCATTCCCTATGTAACAGTATGTATCTGTATTTGTCAGTATTCACCTTCGTCTCGTGGACCCAAAGTACAGAAAATTTACAGTCGACTCGAAATTCCCTTCTTTCACAGAGTTAATTTTGAAAGCTTTGCTTTTTTCACACACAGAATAGCAGCAAGTCCAGGTTATAAGCAGCCTGCACATTGAGCACCATTACCTTACCGTGGTTCTCTATTTATAGCACTCATTCCAAAAACAGTCACAGGCACTTACTGATTTCGAGTTGTCGCTGGATTCGTCCTTTGCAACGCTCCCTGTAATCAGTCTGTGTACCATTGTACTCAGACATCACCTCTACAAATTTACGGGACAGGGTAGAATGCTGTAAGCAAAAAGAGACAATTAAAATTGGAGTTGTGCAATAAAAACACATTTGAAAGAGCTACAGTGTCATTTGTTGTCCTTGTGTCCTGTACTATTCCCCAGTTGAGGACAGTACCTGGCCCCTGATTCTATCAATGGAAATACTGCCTGAGAAAACTTACATTATTTACACTTTATATGCACAGTTTCCAATTCTGGGCCCTTCACTTTGTATGGACACTAAACTTTTAATCTAAAAAGGAAAGAGTAATATTCATTTGTATTCAAAATTGTTTTCAAATAGCATATTATAAATACATTCTTTTTCTGTATACTTTACACTTTTTCTCTCACTAATGGCAGATAGTCGGTTACTGGGAATACAAGATAAAAACACTTCATCAGCAAACAATGACTTCAAATATAATTCCATTCATATCAATTATTCCAAACAGAATTGGAAGCAGTACGTTTGGTACGAGAATGATTCTTTTTGATCCTGCCAAGTACTCCACCATCCAGCCATGCACCATCCTGACTTGAAAATGTATCTATCGCCTCTCTTTCACAGTCACTGAGTCAAATGCCTGGGATCCCCTCCCTAATGGCACTGTGGGCATACCTACATCAAATAACGAGTACATTGCAATCTCCCTAGTGAAAGTTCTCTAAATGTAGGAGGTGTCTCTCTGGAATTGGAAAATTGCATTCATCACTCCACTTTTTAAGAGAAATGAAAGAGGAAAAGCAGGGAATTACAGACAAATACAATAAACAAATAATTCTGGAGATCTGAAACAAAAACAGAAATTGCTGGAGAAACTCAGCAGGATTGGCATCATCTGTGGAAAGAAAGCAGAGTTAACATTTTCCAGCAAGTCTTTATCAGAACATTTGGATGAGTCGTTCTGATGATACGTCACTGGACTCAAAAATGTTCACTCCCCTTTCTTCCCACATGTGCTGCTGGACTTGCTGAGTTTCTCTAGCAATTTCTGTGTTTGAATTACACACCAGTGAGCCTAACATTGGTTGGGAGGTGGGGGGGGAAACATGTTGAAGTGTATAATCAAGCATGGCGTAACTGAATACCTTGAAAACATTCAGTTAATCAGGGAGAGCCAGCATGGACATGGTAGTTATGCCTCACAAACCTCGCTGAAATTTTTGAAGAGTTGACAAAGATAGTGGACAGGAGAATGTCAATGGACTTTATTTATATGGGCTTCCAGGAGGGATTTAATAAATTCCACACAAGAGAACTAAGGTAGAAGCTCATGGAACTGAGGGCCTATTACATGGCTAGGAAATTGATTAAATGTAAGGTGACTGAAAGTAGGGATAATGGGAAGGAACTCAAATTGACAGGATGTGACAGTGACATCCCTAGAAGATCTGTGTACGGCTTCAATTATTCACATTATGTCTTAACTCTTTAGATAATGACAGAGAGAGTCATATATTCAAATTTGCTGATGACACAAAGTTAATGTCATGATACAGTGTGGATATCATAAAATAACAAAGGGATATTGATAACTAAATGAATAGGCAAAACTGTGACAGATGGAGGTCAACCTTTTGGACCAAAAAAAGGATTGATCAGAGTACTTTCTAGATGGTGTGGTGTTAAATACTGTGGGTGGTGTCCAAAGAGACTTGAGGGTTCAGGTGCATAGATTTTTAAAATGTTATAGACAGATGAAGAAAATAATCGAGAAAGCTAATGGATTACTGGGTATGTAAAGGACTGGAGTATAAGGATGCAGAGGTTATGTTGCAGTTGTACAAAACCCTGGTTAGACTCCATTTGGAGAACTGTGAGCATATCTGGACACCAACCTAAGGCCAGACATATTGGCTTTGGAGGGAGTATCATGTAGGTTTGCAAGAATGATACCTGTACTTCATGGGTTAAGTAATGAACAACGATTATACAAATTAGGCTAGTTTTCAACTTAGAAGGTTAAAGGGTGATCTGATTGAAGGTTTCAAGATATTATCAGGAAAATACAGTGTAGATAAAGATAAACTATTTCCACTGGTTGGGGATTCTAGAACCAAGGGCCATAGTCTGAGAATTAGGGACGAACTGTTAAAGAGAGGGGTTATGAAGCTCTTTACACACAAGGGGTGGTAGATGCTTGGAACTCCCTTCTACAAATAGAAATGGATGCAGGGTCAGTTTTTAATTTTAAATCTCAGGTAGATACATTTTTGTTAAGCAAAAGTATTAAGGCAGCCATATGGAGTTACATGACACATCAGCCATAAACTCATTGAATGGTACAACAGTTTTGGGGGGATGAATAGCCTTCTCCGGTCCAATGTTCCTGTGTTCCTTAACGGGCTGCAGTAGTTCAAGTAAGCAGCTTACTTTCACCTTCTCAAGGGCGAATAAATATTGGCCTTGCCAGTGCTGACTACACCACGTGAACTATTTTTAAAAAAAAACTGCTTTACTCTCCCTACCCCACCACAGGGGCGGCACGGTGGCTCAGCGGTTAGCACTGCTGCCTCACAGCACCAAGGACCTGGGTTTGATTCCAGCCTCGGGCAACTGTCTGTGTGGAGTTTGTACATTCGCCCCGTGTCTGCGTGGGTTTCCTCCTGGTGCTCCGGTTTCCTATCACAATCCAAAGATGTACAGGTTAGGTGGATTGGCCATGCGAAATTGCCCGTAGTGTTAGGTGCATTAGTCAGGGGAAATGTAGAGAAATAAGGTAATGGATCTGGGTGGGATACTGCTTGGAGGGTCAGTGTGAACTTGCTGGGCCAAAGGCCCTGTTTCTACATTGTGGGGATTCTAAGATTCTAAGACTACTGAAGCCCCTGATCCTTGAACCCACTTCTGCATTTCTGAAGTTGACCAATGAGTTCTCCTGAAAAATTTAAGATTCTTTAATTTCTGCTTAAGTGCGATTGTCACTGTAACCTGTACAGTGAGTGGTGACTATTCTATCAGATACCTAACTTGAGCACTGCACACTCTAGAGAATTTGAAGGGATCATATGACGAGTTGCTAATTTCAGAGCTCCCCACTTTACTCTGTAATTACAACTGTTATGCCAGTCTGGTTAAGCTGCTGGTCACTGATGACCCTAAGATATTTACAGCATTTGATATGGCATTGGCAGGGCTGTGAAAACTATGGAGAGATAGTTGTGATTTCTCATGTGTGCAATGGTCATTACGAGAGACATCATGTTATTGACCATTTCTCAGCTTTAGCTTGGAATTTTGCCCAAATCTTTCGATTAGTTGGCAGGTTTTTTTATTGGAAGAACTGTGAATGGAGATGGGAATAATCAGTGAACAGGCCCATTCCTGACATTATGACTGAGTGAAAAATTAGAAGTAAAATATATTGGGTACTGTTTTCTCGAATGAATATCGATTTAGGTAATAATTAAATATATTCATTATTTTATCCTTCCCTAAGCTTGGGTCCAATAGCCACCTGACACCATTCTACCTCTTCCTTTGTTACGATTAAAACATAGTAATATTAATTGTGGTAAACACAATAAGTTGTAACATATTATATCTTGGCTGGCTGTTCAGGAGCATATCAGAGGATGCTAACCCTGAGGTTCATAGATAGTTTGTTTCCAAACCTGTTTATGTTGCCAATGATAAACAGTTTTCCCATGGTTGTGGTAAACCAAACGTTTATTCAATATATTCTTTTCTCAAAAAAAAACCTATTTCAAAATTTAAAGGATATAACAAGTATCCGCTAAATGAAAATGGAAGCAAGCACTGGGAATGGACAATAATATACACAGCAAAAAAAAAAGGACAAGTAATGGCTGAGCATAGAAAAGAGAATGCCTCTTCCTCTGATCAATGACAGATGTACAGGCCCAAAGCGAGGCATAAGGAGAGAAAACAATCCAAAGAGAATTGTCTCCAAAGACAACAGCTAGACACAGGATGAAGAGGCAGCAAGAGATGACAGCAGAATACCAAGAGCCAGGTTTTGAACGGATCAGAGATTTGTCCCTCCCAAGGTAAGAAGATGTACAACAATTATGAAGGAAAAGGCTTGCCACAGATCTTCACCAATAGAAAAAAGAATGAGTCTGGAAAGAAACAAATTACCATCCAATTGGACTGTGTTATTTTTAAACCAATATTAAGCATTTGTTTGACTGGCCAGTCTGATCAAAGATCTTTCCGTTTCCTGTCCACTTGCTGCCAGTGCAGACTTTCTCCTATTTCTAAGATGCACAATTACAAGCAGCACATGAAACATAGGGGACCATATCAAATAAGGAAAGATTTGTATTCTGCTGCATACACAGGGCATCTCTGGTCTCTGCATTTAACCTGCAGAGTGTCACAGAGATGTAAAGCATGGAAACAAATCCTTCGGTCCAACTCGTCCATGCCGACCAGATATTCTAAATTAATCTAGTCCCAATTGCAAGCACTTGGCCCATATTCTTCTCAACCCTTCCTATTCATGTATCCATCCAAATGCCTTTTAAATGCTGTAATTGTAACAGTCTCTACCACTTTCTCTGGCAGCTCATTCCATACATGCACCACCCTTTGCATGAAAATTTGCCCCTTAGGTCCCTTTTATATCTTTCCCCCCTCACCCTAAACCTATGCTCTCTAGTTCTGACTCCCCCAACCCAGGGAAAAGACCTTGTCTATTTACCCGATCCATGCTCCTCATTATTTCATTAACTTCTATAAGGTCACTTAAGGGTGGCATGATGGCTCAGTAGTTAGCACTGCTGCCTCACAGTTTGATTCCAGCCTCAGGGACCCAAGTTTGATTCCAGCCTCGAGTGACTGCCTGTGTGGAGTTTCCACATTCTCCCCATGTCTGAGTGGGTTTCCTCTCCGTCTCCAGTTTCCTCTCACAATCCAAAGATGTGCAGGTTAGGTGAATTGGCCATGCTAAATTGCCCATGGTGTTCAGGGATGTGTAGGTTAAGTGCATGAGTCAGGGGTAAATGTAGGGGAATGGGTCTGGGTGGGATATTCTTCGGAGGGTTGGCGTGGACCCTGTTGGACCGAAGGGGCTGTTTCCATACAGTAGGGATTCTAATTCTAAACACTCCTCAGCCTCTGATGCTCCAGGGAAAATAGCCCCAGCCTATTCAGCCTACCCCTATTGCTCAAACCCTCCAACCCTGGCAACATTCTTGCAAATCCTTTCTGAACCCTTTCAAGTTTCACAACATCCTTTCAATAGGAGGGAGACCAGAATTGCACTCATTATTCCATAAGTGCCCTAACCAATGTCCTGTACAGCCACAACATGACTTCCCAACTGCTATACTCAATGCTGTGAATAATAATGGAGAGCATACTAAACGCCTTCTTCACTATTCTACCTGCGACTCCACTTTCATGAACTTGCACTTCATGGTCTCTTTGTACAGTCACACTCTCCAGGACCGTTAAGTGTATAAGTCCTGCCCTGATTTGCATTTCCTAAATGCAGCACTTCACATTTAGCTAAATTAAACACTACCTGCTCCTCCTCGCCACTTTGGCCCATCTGATCAAGTTCCCGTTGTACTGAGGTAACCTTCTTCGCTGTCACTACACTTCCAATTTTTGTGTCATCTGCAAACTTACTAACTATATCTCCTATGCTCACATCCAAATCATTTATATAAATGGTGAAAAGCAGTGGACTCAGCACTGATCTTGTGGTACACCACTGGTCACAGCCTCCAGTCTGAAAAGAACCCTCTGTATTCTACCTTTGAGCCAGTTCTGTATCTAAATGTCTAGTTCTCCCTGTATTCCATATGATCTAACTTTGCTAACCAGACTCCCATGGGGAGCCTTGTTGAACACCTTACTGAAGTCAATATAGATCACATCTACCACTCTGCCCTCATCAATCCTCTTTGTTACTTTATCAAAAAACTCAATCAAGTTAGTGAGACATGATTTCCCATGCACAAAGCCATGTTGACTATCTCTAATCAATCCAGCATGTTAAAATTATTCATTAAATTATTAAAGTATTGAAAGGCCCTCTTCACATTTGCAAAATGCTCCCTATGCATATGCTCACCTTGCACAGTTGGGACTACATTAATTGCTAGTTAATTATTTGATTCTGCATTGCTAGTTTTATCCATATACCTTCATTTCCATAGCATCCATATAATTCTTCATAAATAAAATACTATCCCAATGTTTTTTCTGTAGCTGTTTCTCTGTGAAACATTTCATACCCTATGAATCCCACGCTCTATCTTCTCCTTGCCAATAATACAACATGTTCATAAGCTGCGGATCCCTCTCAGCCCAGCATTTTTCCATGAAATTTCTTGTATTTGAATAAAACACTGTAGGCTTCCTCACAATGTTTCTCTCCTTATGGATCTTTCTGCTACAATTCTCATTAATTTTGTTTCTTTCTGGTGCGTTATGTCTAATCTCATCTACGTTGACGTTTAAAATCCTGCTTCAATGGTCCATTTGGTCTCTCTCCATTGGGACATCTTAATTTGTTTAAATAAGGTTGGACCTCACTAACTGCAGAAATTTGGCAACCTAAGAAGTTACTCCTGTTCTCAGAAGCAAAAGATGTCCTTTTATAGTTCTCATTACAGGTTTAACTAATCTGCTCCCTCCCTCTACAGCACAGTCTCCCTCTGAAGCAACCTTCAATGCTTTTATATTTTAATTAGAATCTCACTCCTCAGTTTCCATCTGCAAGGCCTCCACCCACCTTTTCCCAGGTCCATGGTTCTCCCAAAACAAATACATGCTCTCCAACACTGACTAATGAAGATTTGATCTGGAATATCTCATGTTTGTCATTGCCCTTATATTGTGCATTGCTCAGATCCACTTCCCCCAGTTAACAATATGGAAACAGAAATAACTCTAGTTGAGTTTCCACCTCAATGCTTAATTACATCCAATCTGAAAATTAATGCTTGGAAGTTTGCACAGCAGAGGCTTCGATTGCCCTAATTTCTCTCTAATAAGCTTGTGGTAGAGGAGTCCCAAGAGGCTCTCCCTTGGGTAGTTCTCATTGAAGAAACAGTGTAGTGCAGAACAGATTATTAACAGCCATTACCTGTGCTTTTGGCTCACACCATTTATTAATGACTGATGTGTGATACGTGCCAGTTCGTTCCAATATTGCTGACAATTTAACCTAAAACTGAAGGAAGTGAAGTGGTTACCGTGGAATCACTTGCAGGGAGTCAACCAGCGCCTCGGGCAAAGTGGAGAGAAGTGGGCAGAGCCAGTGATTATTCCCTAATCCATATTGGACAGCTTACCAAATGAATCAAGACACTCCAATAAAAGGAGATCTGAATGATATACGGTACTTTGCAACTCCCCAAATGACTGCCCTTCCAGATGTAGCTGGAGCAAGTGCAGGTGAACGAGGCTTCAGCAAGCACTCAGGAAGCAGCTCGAATAGTACCAGCCAAAGAGTGCAGTTTAATGGAGCAGCTGGTTAGATCTTTGGAAGAAATAATAGAAGAGGTTCCTTAAATAAGGAGAGTTCATAGCTTACATCTGACAGAAGATGGTCAAGAAAGCTGATAAACTGGAGGCTTGCAACAGTCCTCCAAAGTTAAATGTATTGAAGAACAACTCAAGCTCAGTGACTTATTGTCTAGAATCAGTGAAGAGGGCATATTGATCAGAAAGGGAAGAAATGGAGAGGAAAGCTCCTGAGAGTCAGGAAGGATGATTTGAGCATGAGAGGGGCTGAAGTCTGAAGGTGAACTGCAGGAGGACAGTCTATAAAGTTGGAACAAGGGAAGGTTTTAAGAACTTAACCATGCTAAAACTGTGGAAGAAGTTCTCAAGTCAGGGCTGCACAGTGCAGCAACCATTCAGGATGTGACAGAAACAGTTACTGTGTGTCAGCAGGTCCCTTTGGCAGCTGACACAATTAGAAACTGTGAGACTTTTTATCTCTACCTGTGCATATTTACAGAAACATCATCAATGATTAACATGGAGCCGGACTCCATAAAATTAAAAAGATAAGCCAGGTAGTAATTTGCAGTGATGGAATACTGCACCATCCAGAACTTCACTGATAAAGTTTTCATTATAAAGATGAATTCATCAACGTGCCATGCTATTGAGGAAATACAAGTCTTGACTGAGAATTAATCTGTCAGATATATAGATGTCACAGGCAATTATTATGTTACACATCATTTCATCATATTGGTTCTTAATTTGAGAATAGACAGATCAAAAGAGACTGAAAATTTTCCCTAATTTTCAGAACACAATATAAAAATCTTCGAAGTTTTAGTTCCCATGCTTGAAAACGTCTGTTGCTGCAATGGAAAACTTTAGTCTCTCATTTATATGGTGTCAATGCATTTTTGCAGAATAAGGTGTTTTGAATTATTACTCATGCAGGTAAAGTCAAGGCATACAAGTTACACAACATTGCTAATAACAGCTTGGTTTTGTGCGAGGACGGCATGGCTATTCATCAGGTTTTGTTGTCTCCAGTGCTTTCATTAGGTGCTTGACAAGATCATGAGGTCAACATTTAGTAGTACAGATAGTCAGAGTTTGAAACATCCACAGATTAACATTCTCTATTAAATAGAACACAATTGCTTGGCCCATGTTATTTCTATTTTGTTTTCTTCTTGATGAGCATATCAGTGAGGATAGGAATATCCCAATATGATGGATTTCTTCGGAAGGCAAAATCTTGTAGCCTGTTTATTAATGCATTTTTTTCAATTACTCTATGAAAGGGTGAAACATGCTGTATAAGGGTGGAAGGATTTGAAAGGGTTAATGCTGATAAGTGCCCTAAGTATTGTTATGGACCAGGCCATGCCCCTTCAAAATATTTAAGAAGTTGCCCTTGACCCTAACTTTCTCTTATTTTAAAGGCAGATGTGAAGTGGATATTCCAGGTGTGATGCAGCTGATCAAACCACTCGGCTTTAAGCAAAATAGAATTTACTTAAATACTACAGTTGAAAACAAAAGAAATTGGAATTTAGAATATTTTAGCTATTGGAAAATTTACCTGACCAGAAAAAGTAACTATTACTAATTAACTGTGCCAATACAGTAAGGTCCCATAAATACACTCCTTGGCAAAAAGGTAAATTCAAACACAATTTCTTACAGGCAGGAGGGAACAACATCCAAAGGGATTTCAGAAGAGGATCAGAGGTCTTTACTGAAGTTTGCAACTCCCCTGGCCACTCACATTTTGTGACTGCTACAGCTAAAACAATATAGAAAAAACCTGAACTGGGACAACTCGCCACTCCTCTTCCATTGTTAAACTAGATCCTTTGGCACGTCTGCCTTTACAACATTTCTTCAAAAAAACTTTTTTTGAAGGACAAAATAACTTTTTTAAAGTGACACTATTGTCACAGCACCACACACTATAATGTCATATAGACTTGGTGGGAGAACAGTTTAGGGTCTCAAAGGAGTAAGATCTATCTTCCAAATCCATCTCATAATCTCTGTAACAATGTCAATCATATCAGTACTTCTATTTTATGATATACAATAAACTACAGTAGGTTCTCACTTTAAGTCACCCCACTTAATGTCATTTCATTTTAACATCAAATATTATTTGGAGCCTGCTTTTCGGTTTTGTCTTGTCACTTTGTTTTAACATTGCTGTTTGCATTGTTGATATCCCAGCTATACATTGGCGAAGTTGTGTATCGACATGTCACATCATTATTGTCAATCAGCAACCAGTACTGTCTGCATCTCAAACATTCCCTGCCTTTTGTTCAGGCAGTGGACAAGAGCCTAGCCTTCCTCCTGGCCTTGCTTCCTATCATAGAGTCATAGAGATGTGCAGCATGAAAACAGATCCTTTGGTCCAACACGTCCATGCTGACCAGATATCCTAACCTAATCTAGTCCCATTTACCAGCACATGGCCCAATTCCCTCTAAACCCTTCCTATTCACATACCCATCCAGATGCCTTTTAAATGTTGTAATTGTACCAGCCTCCACCACTTCCTCTGGCAGCTCATTCCATACATGCACCTACCTCATTGTGAAAAAGTTGCCTCTTAGGTCCCTTTTATATATTTCCCCTCTCACCCTAAACCTATGCCCTCTAGTTCCCCACCCCAGGGAAAAGACCTTCTCTAGTTACCCTATCAATGTCCCTCATGATTTTATAAATCTCTATAAGGTCACCCCTCAGCCTCTGACGCTCCAGGGAAAACAGCCCGAGCTTATTCAGCCTCTCTCTATAGCTCAAACTGTCCTTGTTGCCCTGATGTTTTCTAGCCTGGCACTGACTTGCTTCAAGGTTTTGTTTTGTTCCAATCTCTTCTCCTATTCCCTGATCTTAGCTTCTACTCCAGGTCTGGTCTTCTCTTTGCTCCTGGCTTCACTCATGAATTTGAACCGAGATCCTGGTCTCCAGTTAATGGCAGAAATCAATCTGGACAAATAGTTCCTGGTCAAGATTTGAGTAGTGCTGGAAAAGCACAGCAGGTTAGGCAGCATCCGAGAAGAAGGAAAATCGACGTTTCGAGCAAAAGCCCTTCATCAGGAACCTTGAAGCAAGTCAATGCTAGGCTAGATAAATAGTTCCCAGTTTCTGGATCAGTGGTGCTGGAAGAGCACAGCAATTCAGGCAGCATCCGACGAGCAGCAAAATCGACGTTTCGGGCAAAAGCCCTTCATCAGGATTATTCCTGATGAAGGGCTTTTGCCCGAAACGTCGATTTTGCTGCTCGTCGGATGCTGCCTGAATTGCTGTGCTCTTCTAGCACCACTGATGCAGAATCTGGTTTCCAGCATCTGCAGTCATTGTTTTTACCTCCTAAATAGTTCCCAGTGTCTAGCTGCAATGACCAACTTCTGCCAAGAGATGGAGTCTAGTTAATCTGTATGGCAAAGGAGTGTGTAGTTTTGTTTTGGTATCGTGTTCTCTCTTTTTTATATTTAGTTAATTCATTTACTTTGCTGGGAATAAAGTGTTGCAGATATATTTTGACATGTGCATTGCATTTTCCAAGTGAAAAGTGTAAGAATCTATCGCTTAATTTAACATTGATTCCTACAAGATACCATGCTTCACTTAAAGTCATGATTTTCAAGAATGCAACCACAACTTTAAGTGAGGACTCACTATATATTTTGATTAAGACAAAAGCGTCTTGCATACAAGACCAAGTGGGCCTTGTAGATCCATTCTCTACAAGAGGATAGTGGTAGCAAAATTACCCCATAGTGAGCAATAGTGTAAAGAGCTTCATGCAACAGAGTGGCCAGTGGCAAAAAATGCTCATTCAACAAAACATATTTAACGAACTCAACTCAATGAATACATCTGGTATGTGCATAACATTACAAGATAATTGACATGTCATAACATTAATGGATCCTCTTGTTTCCTTTAAGCAAAGTAACTTGTATCTACAACTATTCCCACTCTGAACTTTAGCCTTCTGAGTTGTCTTGCAGTTTTTTTTCACATGTAAAAACACAGACTACCTCTGTCTCTGATATTACCTCCTAGTGCTCATAACGCAGGCAGAGGATCCATGCCATAAAACTCCTGCCGAGGGCACAGGACCCACGTCCTCTGAACACAGCTGGGGTGTAAAATTGTTTAGCAACAGCAGAGAGAGAGAGAGACACACAAAGAGACTGACATGTTGGAACTCCTTTCCAAATCCTCTCAGTGGAAAACTAGCCAACAATGCCAAATCAGGAAGCTTCTCCTCACTTGTGATACTGTCAAACAGTCATTTTGTGAATCTCTGCTCAAATCAGGCAAAGGAATGGGGGCAGTGAGGTCATCTGCTACTTCTCCCTCCCAACCTTGAATTTCTGCTCAAGCACCATACAAGAAAATTCCAGATCTGTGGCTTTGTACAGCTCCAAAAAGCTGCTGGGCTGTGCTAACAATTTCTATTCTATCAATTTAACCATGAAAAATGTTTCTCTCAATTTTTAGAGCGCCAGTGAGAGCATTTCATCCATATTGGGTGCGAAGTCTCTTGATTCCTGCTAGTCAGTTCTGCTGCTGCATTATTACTTAGTCGCTGTACAAATCAGCGCTGTGTATATTGAAACCTGCAGCTTTGACGTCTGCTGTGACTGTGCACAGCACTGAGGACCCAATGCATTGGAATAAGACCATCTGTCACTGGAGGACAGTGCAGCCATGAGAATGACAAAATAATTACCTGGAAAATTCTGATTTATGTAGGACAACGGCACTTTGATTTTATCACCAGACTTTGCAATGTAATAGGCAGATCTAGTAGCGTAATTTCTTTTACACCAATCTGCAACCTAACTCAAAATCTGCCAATGTTTTCTTGAATGTGACAGAACTGTATTGGTGCCAGAGGGTCAGATATCAACATTTCACTTCCCCAAGAGATAGTTATGCACAAGCACTTCACCTCCACAGAAGGTTAGAGGCTGGGCCTTTCACCTCTGGTGTCTAGTATTGAATTGAAATTGTACTAAAAAACGTTCTCCATCTCATTTATTAATGATTATTTATCCCAATTCCTAATCAGAGTGCCTCCATAGTACAAAATTGCTTATGAAAAGAAAACATTATATATGCTAAAAATCTGAAACAAAATCAGCATCTTTTGCAAACACTCTGCAGGTCAGGTAACATCTAGCAAAAGTACAATATTTCATGTGGGGGAACCTTCTTAAGTGGGGGGGGGGGGGGGCGGCATATGTTGACTTCTTTTCTCCATGAATGCTGTTTGACCAACTGAAAAATATTTTGAATTCAATTTGTGCCAGATTTGCAGGAACACTGAAATAGACCACAAAGATAACTGAGATAAATGAAACTGTCAAATTGATGCAGAGTCCCAATACTTTCCAACTACATAGAGGTTTTTAAATGTTCGAATCTTTACTGTTTGTGACCCTGGGAACACTTGACGACACACTGTAGACATTTTTATGCTACTCATGTTGTCTTTGACCTAGGAGCATTTTATAGGAAAGTGCAGAGTGAGTTTTACTTGGTAGTTAAACCCTTGCTACATCAGTGCTGAAAAGTGTGGCACTAGGAAAGCACAGCAGGTCAGGCAGCATCTGGGAATGTGTACAATTCTGATCCCAACTAAACATAACTTTAACCCTTTTACTGCCCCTTTCCACAAATCTAAGGTCTCCATTATGTAAATTAGTGCCTCTAGTTTTGCACAGATAGAGAAACTCTATCCCAGTGACAGTGATGCTGGTATTCCAAACCCAGATCCCATTGTTTTTGCTGAGCATAACAGGGGTTAGATATATCACAATCTGCAATTCCATGCCTCACTGACAAAGCTACACATATTAGACTGCAACTACCTTCAGTCTGACTTGGGTTTCACCCGTGGGATGTCTAAAATGCAATGTTTATTTTTTAGTCCTGTTAGAGAAGGTCTAAGGGTTCTTTGAAGAGGTAGAATACCACTTTTAGAGAGGTGCCCTTTGGGATTGTTAAACATAAACATAGTGTGCATCAAATGTGAACAAAGTCATTAGACTTTTAATGGGAGCTATCAAGGGATTTAAATCTCTTGTCCCTTAAAAACCTGATTAAACCATCTGCAGTGGTACAAAGTATATGCTTGATATTTCAAAACATCATTATCACAGTGGGTTTCCTGTCATAACCCCTTCCAGACTAATCTCAAAGCTCTAAAACCTATGTCACGGCTCTGCCCTCTATGATTGGATCCTCAGCTTCCTGATCTGTAGACCGCAATAAGTGAAGAAAGACAACTGCATCTCCTCTATGATAACCCTCAACACTGGAATCCTACAAGGATGCATTCTCAGCCCCCTACTGTACACCATATACACCCACAACTGTGTAGCCAAATTCCAAATGAAAGCAGTCTACAAGTTCGCTGATGACACCATCATGGTAGGACTGATGTCAACCAACAATGAGTCAGAACAGAAGAAGGAGATAGAGGACTTGGTGTCATGGTGCAATGATAATAACCTCTCTATGAATGTTGGCAAGACAAAAGAACCGATTATTGATTTCAGGAAGAAAGGCGGAAGACACACTCCTATTTACATCAATGGAGCTGAGTTGGATAGGGTCAAGAGTGTCAAGTTCCAAGGAGTGATGATAACTGACGATCTGTTCTGGACTTCCCACATAGATGTGACAGTCAAGAAGGCACAACAATGCCTCTGCTTCCTCAGGCAGCTTAGGGAATTCACCAAGTACATAAGGACCTTCACCAACTTTTACAGATGCACCACAGAAATTATTTTATCTGGGTGCATAATGTCCTGGTACAGAAACTGCCCTGCCCAGGACTGTGAGAAAATACAGAAGGTTGAGTGTACAGCCCAGACCATCACGGAAGCCAATCTCCCATCCATTAACTCCATTTACATTTCTCATTGCTGTGGAAAGGCTGCCAACATCACAGACCCTTCCCACCTCTATCCTCTTCCATCAAGCAGAAGATATAGATGCTAGAACATGCAGCAGACTCAAGAACAGCTTCTTCCCTGCTGTTATTAGACTGCCGAATGGACCTCTCTAACTTAATAATATTGATCTTGCTAATGCTGATCTTGCCTTGTGGACCTCCTGTGTAGCCAAATCCTTGAATGCTTTGCTCTGTCTAAGCACCCTATGGCCTGTATGTCCTCATTTGCTGTGATCTGCCTGTACTGCTCACAAAACAATGCTTTTCACTGTACTTAGCTACATGTGACTACAATAAATCAAATCAAATCAGTTTACAGGTTCACAGCTCCAAGTCTTTGAAATGGGTCTATGCATATAAATACTTATTCTGTCAAGTAAGCTCAATGTAGTGAGTAGGGTTTCAATCAGTGAAAGTATTTTTAAATGATGAATTTATCAATAGGTTACTTCAAAACTTTAATTAGTCGTAGCCTGTATCCTGAGGTCTATCCAGAAGAGATACTGTGCAAGTTGGAATTGGCTTGGAGGGTGTAAAGTTTGGTGTGTGTTTGCCTCCATCAAGATGTGCAGGTTAGGTGAATTGGACATGTTAAACAGCCCACAGTGTTCAGGCATGTGTAGGTTAGGTGCATTAGTCAGGGATAAATGTAGAGTAATAGGATAGGGACAATGGGTCTAGGTGGGTTACTTTTTGGAGGGTTGGTGTGGATTTGTTGGGCCGACTGGTCTGTTTCCACGCTGTCGGGATTCTTGTTAAAAAAAAGTTTTATTTGATCCAGTAATACTTATGTTACCTTCCACAACACACACACACACAAAAAAATCTGGCCAATATATTTTGGTTCAACAAATATTCATCACAACCAACGATTATGTACATGCATGTCTGGGTTTATATTTAGCCATTATGCTACAATAGAGGAGCATGATTCCAGTACTGTCATGCTTCAAGTGATCTGAGATAAGGTGGAATATGAGTCCTTCATACACTCAGATTACAAGTTCTGATGACATCAATAACATTTCTTAAAGGTATATCGATATACTGACTGTGAGATGTAACACAAGTGTTGGCATCAGGTAGTATAAGTTGGCACTAATTTGACATAGATGGTATAAAGGGCTATTGGGATTAGTGAGGGGTATGATTTATCAGTTAAAATTAATTTGGCATGGGAGTTGAGGTGTATAGATTGGCGTAACGGGTACAAAGGGCGTAACTGGTGGGAAAAGGACATAGATTGACAGAGGGGGTATGAGGTGATATGGCTTGGAGCACATGCATATAGGATGGCATGGGCTCAAGTGGATGTTGCATGGAGTGTGCGTTGGGGGTGTGGGGCAGAGAGATGGGGCTGAAGGATGTGAGGGGTACTCTTAGGCAAACCAAGTGGAACATCGTAATGAACCCCCCTATCTCAACTGGTCACTCAAAACTGAAGATACCACTTAACTTCGTTAAATTAGTACAAAAAGAATTTTGCACAAATGTGTCACCAACAGCACCACTAAAAATGTGAAGTGCACTAATATCCATCCACTGTTAATCTTCTTTGTGAACTTCAGTGATTCCCTCACTGTTTGCTTGTTCAATGATAAAGTTGGTCCCTCCCAGATGTCATAATGACTATGCAAGAGAAATGGACTATGACCAGGATTACAACATGTGATCTCTAGGAGAAAGTGAGGACTGCAGATGCTGGAGATCAGAGCTTAAAAATGTGTTGCTGGAAAAGCACAGCAGGTCAGGCAGCATCAAAGGAACAGGAGAATCGACGTTTCGGGCATAAACCCTTCTTCAGGAATTCTGAAGATTCCTGAAGAAGGGCTTATACCCGAAACGTCGATTCTCCTGTTCCTTTGATGTTGCCTGACCTGCTGCACTTTTCCAGCAACACATTTTAAAACATGTGATCTCTAGGCAGACAAAAACTATTTACACACAAACAAAGCAAAGATCAACTGAATTAGAATTTTCTTGAATGCCATAATGACTAAGTCCTCCTCCTTCTGATTTGTCAGTTGTTTCACCGGGGACTATATTATTGTGGCAGGGGAGGGGAATAGAGAGAGCATAAAACATATGTATACAAATCTCCAGGTCAAGTTGGGAAGACTGTTAAAAGAAACATATTCTTGGCTTTATTAACAGAAACAGAAGCACCGATGTAATACTAAACCTTAATGAAACACTGATTAAACCTCAGATAGAATACTGCATTCAATTATGAACACTCCACTTTAGGATAAATATTAAAAACAGAGAGAATATACACAAAAGCAATACCGGGGTGAGGTACGTTAGCTATCTGGAGAGAATGGCAAGGCTGAGGTTGTTCACTTTTTTTATTAATTCACGGGATGTGGCTGTCACTGGCTAGACATGTGTTTATTGAACATACCCAATTGCTCTGGTGAAGGTAAGCTACCTTATTGAACCAAACTAGTCCATGTAGGAACACCCATCATGCTGTAAGGAAAGGGAGCTCCTGATGGTGTGTGGTCGGAGGGGAACTTGCAGGTGGTGGTGTTCCTGTACATCTAGTGCCCTTGTCCTTCTTTAATTAGAGAAGGTGGAGAGGATATTTAATAAAGGTATTAAATCATGACTGGTTTTGAAAGAGTTCATAAGGAGAATCCAGTAGCAGGAGAGCCAGTAACCAATGGACAGATTTAAAGTGATTGGCAACTGATCCAGAGATGACATGAGGAACCTTTTTCTATAAAATAACAAATTGTTGAAATCCATAATGCATTGCCTGAAAGGGTGGTGGACGCAAATTCAATAGTGACTTTCAAAAGGAGCTTTAATAAGTACTTGAAGTGAAATCATTTGCGTGGCTCGAAGCAATGGTCTCTGCCAAAGAACCAGCACAGCAAATGACCATCTTCTGCACTGTGTCATTCTATGATTTTGTAGGTTTGGTTTAGGTAGCAGGATGAATTTTGCAACTGAAGAGATGTTATGGTTTTTACTGAATAAAAGTGGGGTGCAACATCATTGCCAATGCTTCTTGACAGAATTGCTGACTGGATTTTTTCTGTCTGCTGTCTGTTTCTCTCAAAAGCAATGTGGTGCCTGCTCACCTTTCAAATAGTGACAGTTTGAGCAAAAGGCCATCATGCCATCTTAACGGCTACTGTAGCAATTCAGCTGCCTTTTAATATGAAGATGAATGTTCACTTATTAGAACGCTGATGCTGAATCTGTCTGTTGGCTTCTCATCTAGTTAATCTTTGTCAGTTAGCAATGTGAAACCATCCTCCCGCTCTAACATTGCATTATTTATGCAATCATGCAGTTGTGATAGGAATATCAATAGAGTGGTCACATTGGGTCACTGTAATGAAAGATGCCTTCGACACATGAGCAAACAAATCCCCAAAGCACAACTGCCTAGTGCTGGTGAGCACTGCATAACCTTTAACTCTTACATGTGCAGCACTGTATCGTATTGAGCCATCATCTCAAGAGACGGAAGGCTGTCAAAGAGAAGGAAAAAGGCTGCAGATTTCATATAATCTGCAGCACAGAAACCAGTCGTTCAATGAAACCACATTATGGCTGTGTTCAAGCTACAAATAAGCCTCATTCTATTTTAATTATCCCTTTCACCTTGCTGATATAATTCCTCAATTCTCTTCTTTCATCTGAGCATCAAGTGCTATTACTGCTATCTTCTTCAATTTCTTCATTTGGCAGCATCTTCTCCATCCCGTGTACAAAGTAATTCCCATCAAAGATTTTGGGTGGAATTTAATTCCCTCCCCCAAGGTAAGTTTAAATGTGACGGGTCTTTTAATTGGATTGGAAGGTGGCAAGTGGAGACCCTGTCATCTTCCCACCTCTGCTCTCATCAAACTAATGGATTATCTTCCTACCCTGCTACCAATTAGAATTTAATTTCCAGCTGAGACTGCCTCTTTGGGACTTGCCACACATGGAGACCAAATTCAACATGGTGCTAGGGGTGGGTGGAGAAGGATAAGAAAGTTGGAAGACTGGTTCATTTAAAAGTAATCAGTGCCTGATTGAGGGATGTGTCATTGGGAAAGGAGGTTGGCGCACTAAGAGTCAATCCCTTGCTCCTGCTGCCGACCGTATTCCCACCCTCACCTGGGTTTCCTTAGCTGATGAACAGAGCTTCTGCTGGACGTATTACCAGCGTAGACAGGCAGGAGGCTGGAAGAACACAGCAAGCCAGGCAGCATCAGGAGGTGCAGAAGTCGACGTTATGGGCGTAACCCTTCTTCAGGGCTGAGAACTTGGGGGGTTGGGGGAAAGCGGGGAGAGGTTATATATTTCTGTTCTACCAGGAGTGCCTAGGGTTAAAGTATGGATGGACGTGTTGAGTGCCCACTTTTAACTTTCTTGTTATAAGATGTTGTGTATATTTTTTCTTACTTTATGTTGTCTGGAGCGGGAGCATGGCTTCAGCTAGAAGGAGCCATGGAGGGGTTAGTGGGTAGTATGAGTGCCCCCTGTGGGCAAGGGGCAAAGTCTCCTTTCATTTGTGTTGTATGTTGATCTGTTGTAGAAGTAGCTGTTAGAAGTTTTGATTTGGTAGTTTTGGAAGTTGTATTTTTAAATTTATCCAAGCTGTTTTCATTTGGCATGCTATGAGTAGGGTCTTTCCTCCCAGGGGTCATTCACTGACTCGGATGGCTATGGCTAACCATTCGTTTAAATGGTGCACCTGGAATGTTAAGGGGAGTCATTCACCAATTAAGAGAAAAAAGATACTTTCAAGCCTTAGAAAAGAAAGGGTCGATGTAGCCTTGCTGCAAGAAACACATTTAATTGATAAGAAGGACTTGGAAGTTGCAGCAGGGAGGGTTCGGATGGGTGTTTTTCTCATCCTTTAATTAAAAAAATAGAGGAGTTGCTATACCCATCCAGAAGAATGTCCCGTTTCAACTGTTAGACCAAATTAAGGATGATATGGGTGCTTTACGATTCTTAAAGCTTTAATACATGGAGAGGATATTGAATGTATATTGCTCCCCAGCCCATCCCCTCAAATTTTTAATGGATGCACTTTCCAGGTTGATGACCCTTGGGGCACATCATACAATTGTATGGGGAGACTTTAATTGACTTATTGACCCTGAAGTGGACAGGATGCAATCCAGACAATTGTTGGACATGAACAGGGAACAGGGGTTGGTGGCTGTGTGGAGATGTCTTCACCCTGAAAGCAGGGATGTCACCTTTTTCTCTAATCCATATAAGTGCTATACTCGGATTGACATGTTTTTAGTCCCATCGACCTTTTTGAATTTGGTGTTGTCTTGCAGAATCGGGAACATAGCCATTTCTGATCATGCAGTAGTGTGCATGGAGGTCAAGGTCGATGGTAAAGGGACAGGCTCGTGGCACTTGCGTATGGACCCTTTCCTCTTGAAGGATAGCAAGTTTATAGAGTATTTTCCACGGGAATTTAAAATCTTTTGGGGCATTAATTTGGGTATGGCCAGTAATCCGTCGGTGCTCTGAGAAACTGCCAAAGCCTATGCAAGGAGTTTGATTACTTCTTACTCAGCGACCCGGAAGCTGCAGAGAGGAGAACAGCAACGTTTGCTCGGGGCTCACCTGAAGGCAGCTGAGACAGCTTACTTTGGCAGACCATCTGTAACCAAATTGCAGTGGATTACAGCCCTCAGGGCTACTTTGAACGCTGCGCTCACCCTGACAGCAAAGAAGGAAATCTCTTTTGCGAAACAGTGGTTATTTCAGTATGGAGATAAACCAGGTAGGTATCCAGTGTACCTGGCCAGAAAGAAGAATGCCCCCTAACCTATCACATCCATCAGAGAGAGTACTGGTACTCTTACTTGCGATGCCAAAAGGATTAATGCAGCATTTATGAAGTTCTACTTTGAGGTGTACCGGTCGGAGGGCTGTGAGAAGATGGAGTCCTTTTTTTAAGACCTTGGACCTTCCAGGAGTAACTTCAGAGCAGGCATCTTTTCTGAAAGCTCCCCTGACAATCCAAGAAATAAAGGAGGCAGTGAGGCAGCTATGGAGTGGTAAAGCACCTGGCCCAGATGGATTTCAAAGTGAATTTTATAAAGACTTTATAGACACGCTGGCTGGGCCACTGTTGGACATGTATAACTACTCATATAGTCAGGACTGCCTCCCATCCTGTCTGAGAGAAGCAAGTATTTTTCTTATTCTTAAGAAAGGGAAAGCCCCAGAGGATTGCACTTCATACAAGCCCATATCGTTACTGAACGTGGATTTAAAAATTCTATCCAAAATGCTGGCGTTAAGGTTGGAGACGGTTTTGCCCTTCACTGCAAAGGAGGACCAGACAGGTTTTATTAAGGGTCGTAGGTCTACCAATAATATTAAAAGAGTATTAAACTGGTCCAGGTATGCCAGCAAGCATCGATTCTGGGCTTGGTAGTCTCCTTGGATGCAAAGAAAGTGTTTGACCAGGTGGAGTGGCTGTATTTCTTTTATTTACTGGAATGGTTTGGTCTTGGAGGGGTTTTTGACAGGCAGGTGGCAGTGCTATACAGTGACCAGAGAGCATCGGTTCTCACTAATGGTATAAGGTCAAATAATTTTAGTCTCGGCAGAGGCAGTCAAGAAGGGTGCCATCTCTCGCCACTATTATTTACATTGGTGATTGAGCCATTGGCAGAGGCCATCTGGAGGGACCCCAAAATAATTGCCCTGGAGGTAGGGTCAGGTATACATAAGATCACCCTTTACACGAATGATGTTCTTCTCTTTACAACTGATCTGATGATATCTGGGTTAATACAAATGATTAATCTATTTGGTTTGTTTTCGGGGTATAAAATTAATTTTATGAGGTCGGAGGCCATGCCTTTGGGGGGCCTTACTAGAATATCCAATCTTGGGGATGGAACCCGTTTCCCTTTCAGGTGGTCACAGTGACATTTCTTGTATTTAGCATTTTTGTCACTCTGGACTTCTATCAATTATATAAAGCTAACTTTGTGCAGTTGCTAGAGAAGATAAGGCAGGACCTTCAGCGCTGGGAGGATCTTCCCATATCTTGGGTAGAATAGCTCTGGTCAAAATGAATGTTCTTCCTCAGGTATTATATTCCATCTGAATGCTCTCTATGAGACTGCCTAGGCAAGCACTATGGAAGCTTTATAGTTGGTTTGGATCTTTCATCTGGCATCATAGGCAGACTTTTATTAAGCTTGCCAAGTTGCAGCTTCCGCAGGGGATTGGAGGTTTGGATTTCCCAGACTTTAAGAAATATCAACTGCGTTCCCTACTATCTTATATGGCTGACTGGGCCTGCCAGGACCCGCGGTCAATCTGGTTGGACATCGAGGCCTCTCAGGCAAAATGCCCCTCATCAATTTGTTTTTTATTGGACCATTGCAGAAACCTCATCCTTAACACGGTTAAAACATGGAGAATGGTGTGGCAAGGTGAGGGAAACTTACAAAAAACCTCCCATTTCACTCCCATAGTAGGATTGTTAGGAATGTGGCCGGGGTCAATGGACTCTGACTTTAAGCTCTGGGAGTCGAGAGAAGTCTCCTGTTTGAGAGATTTATTTGACAGGCAGGTCATGATGTCTTTCGAGCTGCTGAGTCAGAAATATGAGCTATCTAGGAGGGACCTCTTTTGTTACTTGAAGGTTAGGGACTTTATACAGAAAAAAATGCGCTGATGGTTAGTCCCAATAAGTCAGATATAGAGAGGAGAGCGCTCCGGCTTACGGCGCTCTCTTGGTCAGCACCCTCTATCATTTGTTAGGAGGTAATGTTTCGAAGGGAATTGGGCGGCTTTGCGGAATCTGGACTTAGGAATTGTGGTGGAAATCTTGTCAGAGGTGTGGGAGGATATTTGGGAGAATGTAAGGAAGATTTTGATTTTAACAGGACGCAGGCTATGCAACTGAAGGTACTCCACAGGGCTCATTTGGCACCGGAGCAGCTTGTGAAATTTAAGATTAGAGCATCCTCAATGTGCCCCAAATATAAAATAGATGTTGGCACTCTTACTCATTGCTTGTGGTCATGTGCAATAGCGAGTGTTTTGGAAGAGGTATTGTGAACTGAGGTTAAGTTGGATCCGGTGTCCCTCCTCTTGGGTTTACAAATCTCCCTTCTTTGGATCAGTCTGTGAGAGGAAGAACATTCCAATGAGCTGGGTGTTGGAGAATCCCCCAGGACTTCCGTGCTGGCATAGATTAGTTATGGAGCACATCCCCCTGGATTTCCTTATGAGTATGGTGCACCAGAAAACAGAACTGTTTTATAGAACGTGGAGGCCCTTTCTGAATTATATAGATGTAGACTTTTCGGCTATAGTGGTCAGGGCCTTTGTGTAGACATGAGGGCTATACAAGTCAGTCCGGGGGAGGGGGTGTGGGGGGGGGAAGGAACGGGATTGGTGGTGGTGGGGGGAGGGGGTCCCGGACAAATACGGGTTTGCATACTAATGCTCCCGGTGGTGGGGAGCATTGGTGGGATTGCACTGAGTGCAGTAGCTTAACTGAATATAACTTAATTTGCCTTGGTTTAACTTGGTTAATTTAGATTTGTTTTCTTAGTATTATTGAATTGCAGTATTTGTAGGTTTTTTTCCCCTCTCTCCTCAGTAGATTGTGGAGTAGAGGAGTTTTTTTTTCTGTTATTGTCATTATATTATAAGGTTGCTATACTATTTTGTACTGATTAATTTTTGTACAAAATTTCATAATGTCTTTTTTCTCAATAAAAATATTTACAACAAAAAAAGTGTGTTGGGCTACCATGATGCCGAGGAATGGAAAAGAAAAAGAACCGGAAATGACATCACTTAAGAAACCAAGTCCTATAAAGAGAGAGGCTGGACATACCACCAGTGCTTCGACTCTCATTGATGATGTTACCTAGTACGGTGATGAAACACCTGAAAACAAACCTTCAAGTTCAACAGATTTCAACAGACCATCAACTTGGTGAAAGATGCTTTATGGTCTGCCCCTGAAGTTTGTTGAACTTCCTGTGTAAAGAGTTGACCTCAACAGAGTGTGGTAGACTGGTACATTCCAAGGTCCAGGAGTATGTGCTGAGGGACACACTAAAGCAAAGGACAGCTGCTGCCAAGGTGCAGTGGGGAAAAATCACCGGCCAAGGCCTTTTTGTCAAACTACAATGGAGGTCCATTCAGTTAATAGACTACCTTGTTGCCTCAAAATGTAAATATTTTCTTCTTTGTTATTTGCAACTTCAAGTTCCAAAGTATCATTTGTGTTTCTTTCCTCATTGGAAAGTTCAACAGAACAGAACGAGAACTGTTGAGTATGTACTCTCAGATGACTTTTTTTTAATAAATAAAGTACATTTTTGCAGTAATAAAAACATGCATGAGCTCATTCCAAATTGAATACCAAGGAGGTGGGAGTTGGTTCATTAGCTTAGATGAATAGCATGAATAAATCAAACAGCATTGAATCCCTGTACTAACTGTGGTAACTCAAGAAGGCTAGCCTCTTCATCTTATCTCAATTAAAAATGATCAATTAGTTCTTTCTCTCTCTCACACACACACACATACACACACAGACACACAGACACACACACACACACACAGACACACAGACACACACACGAAGAGAGATGCCAATAGCCCTTTGTTAACTATGGTTTCTTAAATACATACATCCCTATACCTGCTTGCAAAAAGATTAAATTTTATCCCATGTAAATCTCCTCCTGCCTTCCCCACACTCTTTGACTGTCCCATGACTCATTTCTCTTCTTTCTCATCCCACAAATCCCTGAAAACCTGGTGATATGTACAATTCAGAACCCATTAGTTCTGCTTTGGTGCATTTGATCAGCAGCATTGGGCATGAGCAGTGATACACATAGTTACATCCACAGGGCTTTAAAGACATGCTTGACACCAGCCTTATGTTACCCCATGAACTTCAGATGACAGCATTGTTCCTTTACCTGCCAAGCTAAATTATTCCTTTTTCTCTTCCAGACGGAATACTGGATTGAAATTGAAAGTTTGTAAGAGAGGTTGACACTAGCTGTACACAGCCAGTGCTACTGAGGCAGTGTTGCTATGGCAAAGGATTGCATGCAGTTTTCTGAGACATCGCTGCCTAACTGATAAAACAATGAATTCGCAGCCAGGTTAATGCAATTTCTTTATTGCTCATGTTCTGAATTTCTCCAGTTTTGCCAGTTACAGCACAATCATTCAGGAAAGCGAGGCAAACATCTTAGGAGAATGCCACAATTTGATTTATGATTGTAATATTGCAGCTTAATACAATGTAACCGAGCTGCCTCCTAGTCCTGCACTGCAGAAGAAACCTGCAGGCTAACTGTGTAATAGATCACTATGGATTATTCAGAATCTGCTCCTCAGTGTATATTGAGTTCCCCATTCACGTTCAATGCAATTTCTCATTGCTTTTGTCCAAAGGAAGGCAGTTATTAAGTGCAAGGACACAGGCTTGATGGTATACCAATACCCACTGATCACTGCTTTATGCGGCTATGAGCAAGGTCAGTGGGAAATATCCCTTTGTTCACCAGGCTAAGTCAGCAGCACATCAAAATTGACAATATCACGGAACCCCAGCATCTGAGCGAGTGAAAACAAGTCTCTCAATCGCTGTGTTACTCCCAACTGTATTTAAGTGGCCCACACGGGCTGCCAGTGAACCTGAAAATGATCTCCCTGGCAGTGCAGCAGTGAAGCAAGGAATAATATTCCTGAACAATGCAGACAGCAGTGAGCCCAACAATGAAGTTAAATTTAATATGCTGCTTTAAAAGCAGTTTTAAAACCACTTTCTGACATCGCATTCTAATCAGAGGGAATTGTTCAATATCGAAACAACAAGAACCATAAATCAGACACCAGATCTGTTTCGCTGCGCCAGGGTAAGTCAACGTTGTAAATTATGTACTGTACAGCTCTTTTTCAAGTCATCCTTAAGGCTCATTTATATTCAGTTTACAAGTGCTGGCTGTGAATATTAAAATGCCTTCAAGCACAGCAACACGGAAGAAGGGGGCTTTCAGTTATTTCTTTGAGGAAAGACAGGGGCAGCTTATATCTGAAATGACTAGCAGTTGTGGTTTGTTTGGCTTACTGGGGTTGATGGAACCAGTCCGGCCATACTGCAGAGGACAGGATACTGACTTGGCAAAAGCTGCTGTGTTTCCGCCATTCCTGGAACATGGAGGCAGGCATCATCCGTAGTTGTTGCTGTTTGTGACATTCTAACGTGTACTCAGTTCTCGCAGGAACAGCTCGACCACACAAACACAAGTGTCAGAAACATTGGACTGGCAGCTGTTATCCGACCACTGCTGTAATATTAACTCAGCTTTAAACCACCCATTGCTGTATTATACATTTTAGGAAAAAGCTCAATAATAAATGACAGATACAGCTTTAAACAGAGAGTAGGACCAGAAATCAATGACATTTTAGTGAAATATTTTAACAAGCATTAAAAAAAAACCCTTCAGACTTTCCTAACTAACATGATGCGACTCACATAAATAGTGAATGAGGGAAGGCACTACTTAGGACTGAAAATTGAGTACCATTGTGTAGTCTCAAATGAAACATAACACTCAACAAGAGCACCATGCAGTTAAACCTTAACCCTGCTAAATAAACAGCAACACTGTGCAATTACACACTGAATAACCCTCACATTGAATAAAAAACAAAGGCATACTGTTACAAACAGCTGAATAAATGTGCAACTATAGATTTGCTGGTCTCAACTAGTTATAAACTTTCTTTTTTAAAAATTTTCATTTCCATGGTTTGACGTTGCCCCTGCCAGAATGAACTAATGGCTTTGTTATTCTACATCTCTCATCACCTCATTGCCAGGATAATAATAATGACCCTTGTTTCACCTCATGTTAAGAAACGTGCATCACTTCATATGTCCCAAACTTTCTCCAATTATTAAGATTCTTCTCCAATTTGGAAAATATGATACTGTTGCTACACAGTTTCCTCATTTGCTGCTTGATGTGGCAGAAACAGAATTCTGTGAAGGGGCCACAAGAATAAGGAAGTATCTTTCCATTATAGATCCTATGCCCTTACATCTGCAGGACAAGATAAGACAATTCAGCTTGTACATGCTTGCTCTACCTCATGTTGCATATACCTCCCAGACCCACCAGACCACCTTTCTTCCTTTATCCCCTAACTCTTGGGGCATGAAGGAAAGAGGCCTTCAACATATCTAGGAAACTCCTGTCCCACATTCTCCTCTAACCCTTCAAATAGATTCAGATAATCTGAAAAAGCACCCAAACTTTTGCTTATAAACTCAAATATCAACATTTTGGAACTGTGACCTTATGGCTTTCAAATAAATACATATCATACCTTTTTGAAGGAGTGCGATGAATCAGTCCTCATGACCACCTGCAAATGGTGTTTCTACAGGTCAACCCCACCTTTTTGGGAAAAGCTAAATAGTTCCACAATAGTCTCTCTCCTATCTTGCTGCTCAATGTTTAGATATGATCCAGACCATACAATAGTATTGACGAAATCTTAATTGAGTCTTGTGTAACAATATTATGGTAGACCTACCTTTTACCTTAACAATTCAGCTCAAGACCTTGGTTACTCTGTATTTGAACCACTTAAAACTCAAAGCCAAATCAATAAAACTTCAATAGTCTGTGGACATTTGTGCCAAGAAAATTTAATTTTCAAGCCTCAAAATGGGATCATTGTGACAAAAAACTTAACAAGTATTGTGTCCAGAGCAAAGTTTCAGGATAATCATCTGGGTACTCAATTGGGTGGAGAAAAACCATTAGACATAATCCCTCAGACAATGGAACACTGACTATGAAAGACACGCACAAATATAATTTCATTGTGTAGGCAGGTGTTGGAATAATCCAAGGAGCATGAGCCCTTCTTCAGGAATGAGGAAAGTGTGCCAAGCAGGCTAAGATAAAAGGTAGGGAGGAGGGGCATTGGAAATGCAATAGGTGGAAGGAGGTTAAGATGAGGGCGATAAGGTCCCTCCCCCATGTCCCTCCTCCCTACCTTTTGGCACACTTTCCTCATTCCTGAAGAAGGGCTCATGCCCGAAACGTCGATTTTCCTGCTCCTTGGATGCTGCCTGACCTGCTGCGCTTTTCTAGCAACACATTTTCAGCTCTGATCTCCAGCATCTGCAGTCCTCACTTTCTCCTAGGTGTTGGAATACACAAGACATGATCATATGTGGGCCATTGCTTAGTTGAAGAGAGCTTATATGCCAAACCACTTGGCCTGTATGTGCTTAAGTAATTATTTTCTCTGTAGACCAGAACCAGGCAAATGAGATGCTAAAGGAGTAAGTTCTGAAGTGGGTTCTTCCTCTCTTTCTCTCCCTCTCTCTCTTTCTCTAGATAACTTCTCTGTTGGTATCGACTATCCAGGCAAAAATTTTAAAAAGAATTTAACTCAGTCTCCAGAGGAACAAATACATTATCCAGCTACATGCTTAAACCAGCTGGACACAGAAAGCAGCAGGATCCCACCAGTTCAACCAGAAACCAGTCACATCGCTAACCTACAAGAGCTGTATATCCTTCTAAATTGCTTAAATTGTTCACACGCTCTCTAACTGATTTGTGGGAGTGTGAATTTAGTATTTGTTGGAGAAAGAGAAAGTTTGGGCCTATTTCAATTATTTTTACTCAGACTGGATTAGATACAAAACTATCCACTTATCTTAAAAAAAACTCAAGAGATGTTGGTGAGGCCACATTTGGAGTACGATATGCTGTTCTGGTTACCATACTATAGCAGATTTAATAAACTAGAAAAGTGCAGAAAATATTTACTAGTATGCGACCTGGACTGGAAAGTTTGAGTTACAAGGACAGGCTACATAGGCTGGGACTTTTTGCAAGGAGTGTAGGACACTGAGAAGTGACCTTATAGAGGTATATAAAATCATAAGAGGCATAAACAAGATAGATAGCCAAGAGCTTTTCACCACGGTAGGCAGTCTAAAACTAGAGGGCATTGGTTTATGGTGAGAGGGGAGAGATACAAAAGTGTCCAGACGGGCAATTCTTTCACAGGGAGGTTGATGACAGTCTGCCAGAGGTTGTGGTGGGGGCAAGTACAATGTTGTTATTTAAGAAACATTTGGACAGATACACGGATGGGACAGGTAAGGAGGGATATGAACCAAACACAGGCAAACGGGACTAGTTTAATTGTGAAAACTGGGCACATGGACAAGTTGGGCCGAAAGGCCTGTTTCCATGTTGCAAACGTCTCTGGGTCTAAAACCTAACTGATTAAGCCTGCTTTGATTGTAGCAGAGAAACAGATAAAAATTTGCTAAGTTGACAGCTAAATCCTTTTCAAAAAATCTATTGCAGTCAAATGAGAAGTGAGAGAAAATTTAGCCCCTCCTCACTCAGTTTGAATATATTTCACCACTGTTACAATGGTGTACTTTCTGAGTCAGTTCAAACCATCTAATCTAGCTGGCAAAATTGACTAAATGGTGTAAGTGAACCCAGGAATCAACTTCTTGAGTCTTCATATGGGAAACTGTCTCATTAGTGTGCTGCTCAGAACAAGGACCCAAACAGTATTCACCTACTGACTAACACAAACACTTTATACAAACTTCAGTAATTAAAACTGAATTGTTTTGCAATTTTCAAAATAAGCACTGCCAGTTTGTAGAATACATTTAAGGTAAAGAAATACTTATATTTGTAGATTAGTAATGACAATTTTTAATATGTTGGTGGTTATCAAGATGACCTTGCTACCTGGCACGGGCAGCTCTGAGGAAATGAAAATGAATTTTCTTTAGTTATAAGAGATTATAGAATTCAAGGAGGTTAAATGTAAATCGTTTTATGAATGCGTTTTTCTTCTTTTTAATTAAGCATGTGGTTGACATTTAAAACTTCATTTTAACTCAGCATGGGCACTGAGATTTGGCTGTGATGGCTGCTCGGTGAGTTAGCATGATTAGGTGAAAGGAAAATTGATGGTGGGTGGGGCATGGGTTGGCACTAAGCTAACATAACACCCTGGCATAAATGTCTACAGAGGTGGCACTTGGCAATAAAGATTCTGCCCACTCCTTTTAAATTAGGACTATGAGTTTGAATGCTTATTTCCATAAGGGATTAAAGGAAATGAAAAATAGGAATGGGTTTTGTAAATAAGAGATTTATTTTTAAATACCGAATTCATCAATAAACATTTAAAGAATGTAATTTAACCTCAGCATGGGTCCAATTGTGTGCCAATGTGGGTACTGAGTAACATGGCATGGAAGAATAAGGGCAAAAGCTTCTGGGGGTATGCGTTGGCATACGTTAGCACTGGGGCCAAAAAGAGCAATATGAATAGGTACAGGTGCTTAGGTTTGTATGGATGTCAAGGGGAGCATGGAGGTTGGGTACAGGCTGGTATGGATGGAGCATGGGAAGTCTGTGAGATGTGAGAGGATGTGTAGGGTGAGGTCTAGAATTTGTTTAAAAATTGATGTTTTTCATATCTTGAACAATAAAGTGCCAATATACCAAGGTAGGTCAATCCCCACCCCCCACCCCCACTTCCCAAACACATAAACAGTCCCAACCAACTAGTCTCTGTACCCAGCAGCCTCCATGTTGATTATGGGAATGTTTGTCATGACTCTCATAAAAACCATCTGCCCTGGAACAAAAATACCAACATCTGGGGTAGTTTTGTATGGGTCAGTTTTGCAGAGGCAGGGAATGATCCGGATATATACTGACATTCAGGTTTAATAGTCAACTACCCACTGAATTTGGAGTCAAACATTAGTGTGACTAGGTAGGTGTTGCTTTCACATTTTCCGTAGAACATCAGTTATACAAGTTCAGATTGTAATATCATGGCCGTCATCATTTGGTGTCAGATCACAAATTGACATTTGTTGAATCAAATCAGTGTCACTCTCCATCCCATCCTTCACTGTCAATCTTGGCACCTACCTTACTATCCTTCTGTTCTGGAGACTAAATTGAGTGCAGGAATTTAGGAATACAAAACCATAAGATATAGAAACAAAAGTAGATCATTTGGCTCATTGAATCCACTCGGCCATTCATTGAGATCATGACCTTTTTTTGCCATGATTTATGCAGGATCCAAATTCCCATCTGTACTCTGTAGCTTATTTCAATTCTATCAGAGTAACAGTCTCAGGTGAATGGAGTAGGGTTTAGAGGGCGGACAAATGTCAACGTGGTTGATGGAGGGGGTGGGGGGGGGGGGAGAAAGAAAAGTGTGTCACTGCAGAAAACAGACCAGGGAAGACAAAAGGTACCATTTTGGATAGTAGTGGGGAGGTGGTAGACTGCGTTCAGCCAAGATATGGGGGTGGATGGTACTGGGTGGAAGCGTGATTATTAAGAGGAGATGAATAGGAGGAGGTGAACGAGGGAGTGGGAAACAGCAGCACTAAGCTGAATGGTAGCAATTATTAAAGATTGTTACTTTGAATGTAGGTAGAGAAGAAAAGAACCAGTGTAAACACAATTGCAGTATACTCAAAATACATCAAAATGCATCAAAAAATCAGTGTTCTGATGGACTTTGTGCCGATGAGTACAATCCTCAATCATGGAACATTTCAAAATCTGCCACTGCATACTTGTTCCTATAATACAAGTGGAATATTATGTGTGTGTTTTTTTTATATATTAAAAATACATATCTATTATATGTACATTATACAGATTAGATTATGGGAAGCTCATTGTCTGCTCTACTCTCACCAAAATGTGACATGTGTATATTATGAGTGAGACCACTTGATCCATCTTGCATCAAAAATAAATGGAATTGCAGAACATCATTACAAAATACAATTACATTCCAGCAGTGATCTTTCTCAAGGTCCTCTATTTTATGCTATTTTGCAGTTATGCATTTTTAAAAATTATTTTCAGTTTTTTAAAGTTGTCCTTTTTTGGGGGGTTGAGTCTGTCAGTTTTACTTCTTTCTGAAAGGGTGCCAGCTAATTTTCTAGTGATTTGTATGTTGGCACATGTACCACAATACTGCAATGTAATCCCATGGGGTAACTGGCTTAGTTACAAAGGGTGACCAAGGCTTACAATGCTTTAATGAGTTTCCTAGTAAAAGCCACCACCAACAAAAGCAATTAAAAATGACAACGGACAATGGTGCACAGATACACTTGGAATCAATTTCATAACTAAATTAAAATGGAATGTTATATTCTTTGTTCAAACTATGCATTGTCTCTGAATGATCCGGCTCGCTCACACATTATCTACTTTGTGTACTGAGAGTTATTGGGAACACCAGAAAGTTTATGTCACTGACCTGTGTCTTGCGTATTCTTAAGTCAGCTGAGGATCTGTTCTGACCCTCCTCCTGTTCTATGCTCTGTTCAATACCTGGAGAAATAAAATAGAAAGATTGGAGTTACCGAGCAAAGAACAAAGGCCAGCCAATGGCCCAGTAAAAGCCTTACTATTAATAAATAATACCAATACAAATGTACAGTACGCAAAATTCAGAGCACATGGTTACATAGTGTTAATTGTCAGTTCATTAACAGTTCACAAGACTGCATAATTCAGCCCTTTTCTTGTATATACAATTGCAATGACAGTAATAATGTCATACGATTATTCCAAAAATACAGTGCATTGTAACTCATACCTCAATGGGATCTCACTGTCACAGTTACCTCTCAGTAAAGGGATTTGGTGCGTTGTTGGAAGAAGTCAAAAATTGTGGTGCTGGAAAAGCACAGCTGGTCAGGCAGCATCTGAGGAGCAGGAGTGTCAATGTTTCGAGCATAAGCCCTTCATCAGGAATGATCTCCAGTATCTGCAGTCCTCACTTTCTCCTCCATGGTGTTGGAAGGGAACTGCTGGAAATTGGAGCTGTAGAGAAGCTGCATTTTTGAGCAATTCAGCAACAGAATATGTAATTGATCCAAGAGGCATATAAGAAATCAAGGCTAAATCTTACTTTTTTTTTGCTAAACGGGAGTTGCATCAAGTGTTATGGAGGGATTCTCACCATGAGGTCCAACACCTACTTACCCATCTCTATGCTGCCTCTCACATCCAGCTCTATCTCCTTTTAGCACATACCATTCTCGGAACAGTCACCACTCAATGGATAGCCACCGAAACCAAACCTGCAATTCTTGTGTCTATGCTATCTTTGAGAGCTTGTTCCAAACACTGCAATATCCCTCACCAGTAAATTAACAGCACAGTAACCACAAAGCCATGGCACACAGCCAGTATGCTGATATTCCCTCGCACATACAATCCCATTCCCTCACCGGAGCTAGTTTATCTGTCCTTAAACACATCTCTTCTGAAGATCCTCCCTTAGACACTAATATTTTTCCCCCAATGCCCAGTGGTCACCTGCACCTTGTTGGTGTTCAAAAGGGAAACATCATGTGCAGGCATGATGTACATCACAACATTCAGACATGTCCAGATGTGAGCTTTTGTTGACAGCCAGCATTGAAGAACAAAAAGGACATGAATCCATGCTGCAGTTTGCCTCCCACAATGCAAATCAAATACTGGCATCCTGACCCTGTCCGTCTAAGATGGTCTGTTGCACCCAGCTCACACTGACTGGAACTGGCTGTCTGCCTTGTAGCACCCGACACAGCTGAGCTCAGTCATTTAAAAGGACACCTTCCTCCAGCTCAATGTCCCTATCCTTCTCCTCAGACAATTCTACCTCAGCATCTATCCCATGGACTCCAATTGTGTGGAATACAGCCACCAGGATAGTGTGGCATACTCTGTCCTGGTTATACACTCAGGCCTAGGAGAAAGTGAGGAGTGCAGATGTTGGAGATCAGAGTGGGAAAGTGTGGTGCTGGAAAGGCACAACTGGTGAGGTAGCATCCGAGGAGCAAGAGAGTTGACGATTCAAGTGTAAACATAATCCATTCCTGATGAAGAGCTTATGCTCGAAACGTTGACTCTCCTGCTCCTCAGATTCTGCCTGACCGGCTGTTTTTCCAGCATCACACATTTCAATACTATAGGGCCTCCCAGAATGCTCCAAACAGTGGAACTGTATGTTCAGCAGCTCTATTATAATGTTGTACAGCACAACACAGGAAGAAACCCTTCAGCTCATTGTGTCAGTGCTGACCATGATGTCATTCTAAACTAATCCCATTTGCCTGCACATGGTCCATATCTCTTTATTCTCTACTTGTTCATATGTCTATCTAAAAGCCTCTTTAAACTTATCATAGCTGCTCCTACCATCTCCCCGGGCAGTGTGTTCTAGGCTCCAGCTACCTACTGTGCAATAAAAAATTGCCTGTCATATCTCCTTTGAATTTTCCCCTGTCATTTTAAACCTATGCCCCCTGGGAGAGAAACTCTGACTATCCACCCTATCCTTGCCTCTCACTATACTTCTATGGGTCACCTCTCAGCCTCTGATGGCCTAGCAAAAACAATCCAGATTTGTCCAACCAACAAACATCAAAACACACTAATCTGAACAAGCCTGCAGTTCTGAGATGCAACCTGATCCAATCTGTGAGGTGGTGCCTGTCCACGCACATAAGCTATCCATGCTGCAACGTTTCAATGCTAGTTACCAGTGAACGCTGCAAATGAATATCTATGCTTCCTAAGTGACCTGCAAGTGGATTGGAGAGGTGCCAGGATGGTCATGAGAGGTTAGTAAATGCTGGATGCCAATGGTTGTCGGTGAGGAATGCATGCAGCCATGGCTTGTGTCCTGAAATGCCATTTGGTTCTGAGCAACATGGAGATCCTTTCAAGAAAGCGGTGAGCTGAAGTTGTAAGGTACATGCTGTGGTTTCCATCATGACATTTCTAGATATCTGGCTTCCTTGGCAAGATGCAAAGTTAAATATTAATGACGTGAATTGGGTCTTTTACAGTAACAATCCTGCTCAATTGGCAAGTCACTGCTGCTAGGCAAGAAACTTGCTTCACCACTGAGCAATAGCATAAGAGATGGCCTAGCATGCTACCATTGCCGAGACAGACCATGTCAGATTTCTCTCCATAGCCCACATTGCTCAGACCCATATAAAATTCCACCCCAAGAGATTATCATTCTGCCATTGCTGCAATAAAGACAAGTTAAGTATACTGAGGTTGTGGTTTGCAGGGTTCATGATCATAACAGGGAATCATCAGCAAGAGATGATGGGGTCAGTACAAAAGAGAAGAAAAATCCAGAGTTAATAGGAAGATTCATTTTTGCAACTTGAACATAGCTTTCATGAATAGGTGTCTGATTCAGAAATGCCAACTGTCAGACTCTGCCAAAGGCTCTGAAGATGTGCAAGGTGATATATCACCACTGGGTCCAAGGCGAAGGATACATGCAGCAAATTCAGCAACAGAGCAGCCATGCTGAAACCCATACTGGGATCATGAGTTTGAGGTGATGAATGTCCCATGACCTTTTGTAGTTTCAGATAACACCAAGTGTACAAGAGCTCTGATGTAAAACTGAGACCAACTTCGAACTGTAGAACAAGCACGAAACAGGATTCAGTTAAATGTTATGAAAATGCAAATAATCAATGGACTGAACATACCTTTAATAAAAACTTTTAAACGTCCACTTGGTCCCTGGCCTTTCCAGCATAATGACTTCAAAACCTTTCTCCTCATCTTATGCTTTAATGATACTGCTGCTTTTGTAATCTAACTTTTTGCCATTTAATGCGCTTATTTACACAATTCACGATTAAGATTCTGGGCATCGCCTTTTATCCCACCCTCAGTTTCCGCTTTGCTCGCAGAACCATTTGTTTTAGTCAAACAAATTGGCTGGCTAAGTTTATTGTGATTTGCTGGTCATTGAGCTGCCATGAAACCTAGTTATGTAATTTGGTTTCTTGAAAGACATTTACACCATGGTTACCAAGACCATTTTACCTGGAGAGGAAGCGCATCTGCCCACAACTGCATAAACTGTTTCATAATTGAATCACATGAGGCAAAATACAAACTTTTGCATTCTTGGAGGCATTCTTGCAAGTTCCTTCTCATCCAGTATGGAAGTTTGTAAGTAATTTAAATGGCCATTTTCAGATTACTAACATATTCTGAAATTCTCTTGCAAGCCCATGTAACCAACAGAGCTTTCTTCTTAATCACAGAATAACATGTTAGTGTATCAGATAATGCTCTAGCTGCATTACAGACTGGTTTGCAACACCCAACTCCTGGAAGTTAACTGCTGCTAAACCTGTAGCTGAAACATCAGCTGCTATTTTCATTGGATAGGAAGGATTATGTTCTGCTAAGGTATCTGTAGATGTCAACATTTCTTTAATCTTCCCTAAAGTGTTATCATGCTGAGAAATCCAACACCATATTTATATCTTCTTGAGCAAGTGGCTCAATGGCATTGTAGGGATTACTGGTTAGGTACAAGTTTTGATGACTAATTCACTGTACCCAAGAAATCAAAGCCTGATTTTGAAGTTGGGAATTTTGAGCTGGCTTCAGTCTTTTGAGGATCCCCCATTATGACTTTAGAGTTGACAAGGCCTTCTTGGAACCATCTCAATACTGCAGTCACGTGCTCTTCAACTGTTTCCTGATCAAACGCCACATGCATGTGGCTACAACTCTGTAAAGACCTTGCAAATGTTGGACCCCATTAGTTAGAAAACCTCAGGGCCAAGTGCAATTCAAAATAGTAATGTATTAAAACAAAATCTTCCCAGAAGGGTTATAAAGATTAATTTCTCATCCAATAGCACTTGATTTATAATTGGCACATCTACCTAGAAACAGTGAAAGTACTATATTCAGTGTTAACCAAACAAGTCATACCTAACGTCAGTACATCAGGATAAAAGAACAGAATGCAGAATACAACGTTACAGCTACAGAGAAGGATCTAATATATGAGGGTTCTGTTCAAAAGTCTGATAACAGCAGAAATAAAATGGTTCTTAAATCTATTGATATGTGTTTTCAAACTTTTGTATCTTCTTTTCAATGGCAAAGAATGGAAGAGAGTATAACCAGGGTGGGAGGGTCTTTGATTATGTTGGCTGCTTTACTAAGGCAGTGGGAAGAATAAATGGAGTCCAAGGAAGGAAGGTTGGTTTTCTTGATGGATTGGGCTACATTCACAACTCTGACATTTCTTGCAGTCTTGAGCAGAGCATGTTGCCATTGCAAACTCTGCTGCATCCGGATACGATACTGTGGTGCATCTATGAAAATTGCTAAAAGTCTTTGTGGACATGCTGAATTTCCTGAGCCTGCTGAGCAAGTAGAGGTATTTGTATACTTTCATGATGCTGCGTTGACATGGATGGAACAGGATAGATCATTGATGATATTTACTCCTTGGAACTTGAAGGTCTCAACCACCTCCACCTCAGCCCCATTGATATAGACAGAGGCATGTGCTTCACTCTGTTTCCTGAAGTCGATGACCAATTCTTTCATTTTGCTAACATTGAAGGAGAGATTGTTATCTTTATACCATGCCACTGAGCTGTCTATCTCCTTCCTGTACTCTGTTTCATCGTTGCTCGAGATTTGACCCATTATGGTGGTGTCATCAGCAAATTTGTAAATTCAATGAAATCTGCTACTTGTGTCCTATTTTATGTTAATTTTGCTCTTGCATAGTTTAACTAGATCCTTTCAACATTGGAAACAGGGTGAGTTTCTTTCACCACTGCCGTATTGAGGTATATAAGGTCTACACAAATATGAATAGCACCATTATACCTGGGTACAGTGACCTGTCCAAACTCTGCTTTGTTAGTATCATGAGAGGAGAAATGACTCCTGTTTGTGTCATCTCAGCAAGTTGGTTTTAAATGTATTTCATTCAGAGAGCTGCCTAAGTGTATGAAGGCATAAAGGTGAGCATTTTTCTTTAGTCTAATGCTGTATTCAATTTTTAACATTCCTAACCTTTGAACAAATTGGGATATCCCTGTCAGAATAACTTTAAATCTTCTGTTGCTTGAATCTTTCCACCTTTTGATTGTGACTGAGGTCAATATGCACACGTCTACTGAGAAGGAAGTACTCATAGTTGTTAAGTAGATGAAGGTTTTTGAGTTTTTGTTAACCCCAATGTTGGACAGTTGTTCATAGTATTCTCTTAACATTAATGCAACGACTCTCGAGAGCGAGAGTGTGTGCACATGTGCACACGCATGAGAGGGTGTGTGTGTTCACATAAGAGGTAGAGACTGTGTGTGCACGTGTAAGCGTGCGCATGCAGATGTGTGTGTGAGAGAGAGAGGGTGTGTGTACACAAGAGGGAGAGAGATATATAGAGATAGGTGAGTATGAGTGTGCATGTGTGAGTGGGTCTGTATGAATGTGTGTGTGAGAGAGAGAGAGAGAGACAGTGTGAGAGAGAGAGAGAGAGAGAGAGTATATAGTGTGGTGGGGTTATCTGGAGCATGACATGAACCCAAGTTCACTGTTGAGGCAGTCTTCATGGATACAGAACTTAGCTATCTGCCTCTGCTCAGTGATTTTGCATCGTTGCATATCTTGAAGTCTGCTTTGGAGGATACACCCAAAGATTGGAGGCTGAATGTCCTGGACTGCCAAAGCGATCATATTGTGACAACATGCTTCCATGTCTAACTTGATATTTGTGGCATAACGTCTGCATGTCAAATGTTTGGTTTGAGCTACTAGTTTCTACAGGAAACTGTTCTACCTCACGTGTAGATAATTCTTTGATCCTTTGCGTTTTTGTGGCTACAAATTGCCACAACTGTCTCTAAGTCATCTACTATCTTTGAATGACAGCATTCAGATTTAAATCTAGGAATGTTTCTACCTTTGAAGCCTCTTTGCTCCATAGCTTTGGTGAGGACTTTTATTGTCTGGTGTTTGTCATATACCACTGTACTGGTGAATGTGATGCATCATTTGTGATTCTGCATGTTAACAAATGAATAGGTTCTGTGCTAAATTTTACGTTCTCCTCTTAGAATTGATCTAATTTGTTTCCAGACCTCTACTTCACCTATCACCTGAGTGACATTTTTTAAAGTTAGGACTTCTTTGGACTGTAATAAATCTGAAAAAGACTAGCAGTAATGTCTCCAATATTCTGGTCTCTTGGAAATTCTGACCTTGTTTCTAAATTCATACCTCTCCATTAGATAAAGAGATAATCAATGAAATTAAACATTGATTCATCTGGTTGTTGCATTCTTTCATTGAAACACTCCGGTTGAAGAATTTTCTGAAATTGAAATAATTGTCAAAGGCTTTTGAATTTGAGTGATGCTTCAATGATTCCTTGGCGAGCAATGTCATTCTTAAAATGATATACAGAAGTACATTTACTTGTTCATTGTCTGTCTTTGTGGCCAGTTTATAAACCACCCTGAATTGTTTTCTGAGATGACCAAGTTTGTACTAGTTCTGAAGAAGGGTCACTGGACCCAAAATGTTACCTCTGCTTTCTCTCCACAGATGCTGCAAAACCCGCTGAGTTTTTCCAGTAATTTCTATTTTTGTTTCTGACTTCCAGCATCTGCAGTTCTTTGGGTTTTTTTTTAATGACTAAGCTTGTATTCTATTTGGCCCTTTTCTGAAATTAAATCCTGCTGGCAACACTACACTTTTGATGCCACAGCTTCCTAATGTGATTAAATACTTTATCTTCTTGAAAGCTTTCTATTCTGCAGTTCTCCCATGCATTACAGCTGTATGAAGGATCTTTCTGTGTTTGCGACTGCAATGAAAGTTTCCCTAAATTTTGCTGTAATGGAGGTCCTGTATGCTGAAAAATATTTATGATAACCAGCATCATGCACTTCTTTAAACTGCCCAATTACCCCATTATCTGCTTTAAATGGCTTGGCTAGCAATTTCTTCTGACCCTCACTCCACGAATATGCAAGCTACTCTCAAGACCCCGTAGGTTCTGTTTAGCTAGTCTTGGCTTGGGCTATCTGTATTTAGTAAAGACTAATTTGAGCAGCAAACACTTTGTAAATTACTGTCCTTACTGTGTTGTTTAAGGTTTCTTCTTGTGTAGGAGGCATATTTTGCTTTAACTCTCAGAATCATCAATAAATCCTGGCTCCCCAGCTCACCTCGAACACACAACAATTCCCATAAATCAGCGCCATGTGTTGCAGCCTTGGACCTGCAAACTCTGCACTTACTTATACCTGAAATGTCGAATTCTCCACCTCCTGATGCCTGGTTTGCTGTGTTCTTCCAGACCCCTGCCTGTCAACTTTGGATTCCAACATCTACAGTTTTGTTTGTCCCTAATCTTGCATATCATCTGTCAGATCTGAAATGCTTTCTGTGTAAATCTCAAGATTCTCCTCTGTTGAGTATTGTCACAAGGTTTTTGGGGTTCCTTGTCATTAACAATCAGCAGGATCAGTTTCTTTTGAAGTTCTCTGGGTCACCAACACTATTTTTCTTGATTTTTCTAAAGGCTGACCTTTCTTAGTTGGCACAATTTAGAAACAGTGCTGGTCACCACTGTTCACCACATTGTAGCAGCCAAATAAAATCTTCAGAACCCATCACTGATCGCCATGTTGTGTGTGGGGGTTTCTTTGATCCCTATGTAATATGTCAAGAGTGAGGACAGCCACTTTTCTGGTCTAACGAAAAGAGACGTTTTGAGTAAACAATAGGAATTTGTTGCATTCTTGCAACTATTTACAGGACACAGATCATTACTACAGAAGCTGTTAGGAGCATACTAACCTCAGGCCTGTCTCCTAGAAGTTCCTTCTTATTCTGACCAAGTGGTCTCTGTAGGTGCTGTTTATTGCACTCAATTAAGTATTAATCTTTTCAGGCCCTTATACAACCATTATCAACCCACTAAATCACATTAAATATTGCTGAAATGGAACTTTAACCAATATCTTTTGGCTCAGAATCGGGGGCATCACCTACAAAGCCCAAGACCTCATTGGTTTCACTCGGTGGCCCCTTTAAGACTGCTGTGTAGTTATGCATTTGGACATTGTATTGGACATATTGACTGTACGCAGCTGGTTGTTGGCTGAGTGAAGTTTTCCAAATTGCTATGGCTAAATACATACAGAGCTTAGGACTATCATTGCTAGCAGTTATCTTTACTTAAATAGAAAATAGTTTGCACAGGATATTATAACAAAGTCTTGGGATACTTTATTATTTGACACACCGCATGAAGGGAAGTCTTGGGATGTTTTGTTACGCTAAAGGAACTATATAAAAGAATGGCTGAGTTGAGACAAGATACAATTGACTGATAATTGAAACCCTGCTGAAGTCAGCAGTCATTGGTTCCAGTAGTTGATTGAAGGCCCTGGGATGAAGATTTTAAATGTGGTCTGGTATAATATTAATTCTTGTCTGGAATGAAATAATTAAATTGAAATTTAATCACAACTTAACTTGGTTTCTCAATCTGTTAATTATTAACCATTTGATAATACCATGAAACGGGTTTTTGAAAGAAATGCATTTTAGATAATTAAATATACAATGGAAGACTAATTTAAATGCATCAAATTGTGACAAATCTTTTAAATGAACAAACTGTTATGTAACTTCATACTGTATGCTAATTTAATTTGACAGGATTTTAAATGTCTGTCTCACCTGAATACAAAATAGCTTTCCCACTTCTATCTGATATTCCAATAGATCGCGATGACACTAATGTTTTGTATTGTGGAGAGAAACAGAGTTAAATTGTTGGGTTGATGACTTTTAATTAGATGTTCTGATGAAAAATCTTTGATCCAAACTGTAAACTCCATTTCTCTCCACAAATACTGCTTTTGTTGTTCTTAATTCAGATTTCCAGGAACTTGAAGATGGTGGTGTTCCTATGTATCTGCTGCTCTTGTCCTTCGAGACGGAAGTGATCATGGACTTGGAAGATGTTGTCTGAGGATCTTTGATGAATTGCTGCAGTGTATCTTGTAGATAGTACACACTGTTGCTACTGAGCATCATTGGTAGAAGGAGTGAATGCTTGTGCTTGTAGTGTCAATCAAGCAACCTCCTTAGAACTGGATGGTGTCAAACTTCTTGAGCATTATTGGATATGCACCCGTCCAGGGAAGTGAGAAGTATTCCATCACACTCCTGACTTGTGCCACGCACATGGTGGATAGGCTCTGGGGAGTCAGGTAGTGAATTCCCCTTATTGAAATATGTGTTGCTGGAAAAGCGCAGCAGGTCAGGCAGCAACCCTTGTGGTTGGAGGGTTCCTAGGCAGAAGATGACGAGGTCCACAGCCCCCCACCCAACCCAACCTCCAATCCCAGCACCTTCCCCTGCAACCACAAGAAATGCAAAACTTTGCGCCCACACCTCCCCCCTCACTTCCCTCCAAGGCCTCAAGGGATCCTACCATATCCGTCACAAATTCATCTGCACCTCCACACACATCATTTACTGCATCCGCTGCACCCGATGTGGCCTCCTCTACATTGGGGAGACAGGCCGCCTACTTGCGGAACGTTTTAGAGAACACCTCTGGAACACCCGCACCAACCAACCCAACCGCCCTGTGGCTGAATACTTTAACTCCCCCTCCCACTCCGCCAAGGACATGCAGGTCCTTGGCCTCCTCCATCGCCAGAC
>NC_057737.1:31800214-31870223 GCF_004010195.1 Chiloscyllium plagiosum
TGAAGAAGGGCTTATGCCCGAAACGTCGATTCCCCTGCTCCTTGATGCTGCCTGACCTGCTGCGCTTTTCCAGCAACACATTTTTCAGCTCTGATCTCCAGCATCTGCAGTCCTCACTTTCTCCTTCAATTCCCCTTACTGCAAACTAAATTTTAAAAGGGGATTTAATAAGCTGTTTCCACAACAGGAGGGTCAGTAATCACAGGACAAAGTAACTGACAAAAAGAAACAGCAGGGAGCTGTTTGTTTTGAGTTTTTAATTTTGAGTTTTTAATCACTTCAAATGCAGTGGGTAGGTGGAAAGAGATTCAAAAGCAACTTTTAAGATGGAATTTGTTTTTTATTTGAATGGCTGGAGGACAAAAAAAGGGGGAGATTAGATTAGATTAGATTAGATTAGATTAGATTAGATTAGATTACTTTACAGTGTGGAAACAGGCCCTTCGGCCCAACAAGTCCACACCGACCCGCCGAAGCGTAACCCACCCATACCCCTACATTTACCCCTTACCTAACACTACGGGCAATTTAGCATGGCCAATTCACCTGACCTGCACATCGTTGGACTGTGGGAGGAAACCGGAGCACCCGGAGGAAACCCACGCAGACACGGGGAGAACGTGCAAACTCCACACCGTCAGTCGCCTGAGGCGGGAATTGAACCCGGGTCTCTGGCGCTGCGAGGCAGCAGTGCTAACCACTGTGCCACCGTGCCGCCCCTGAGATATTTCAGCGAATTGGCACAATCACAACGCATGACAGTTCCCCGTGCTTTGGCACATGGTTCTTTAGTGAAGTTTGAAAAAGAAGGAAAACAAGACACAGGTTTCATACAGGGGAGTTAATGAAGCAGAATCTGAAGTGCTGAATCATTAAAAATTTAATCACACTGGTGCTGGATTCCGTTAGTTCTTTTTACTTACTCTTTAACTTGGAGCGAACCTTATTTGCTGTCTTCTTGATATCCGTCATCAGTTCTTCCAATTCCTCCTTTGTTTCTGAAAAGACAGAGAATATTAACCATGAGAGCATGACAATGCTGGAGAATACAGTGTATCCTTATTAACTCAAACATTCCAGAACACAGACTCAACAGGAAGAATAACGAATTGCTAGAATGGAAAGAAGCCAATTCATCTCTTTGATATTCCTTCACAAGGTTGAGTATAACCTTGTGTGAATTCGCAAAATGTTCTTTCCTAATAAATAGCATTAGCAACCACAGTCAAACATTTGAGTGATGGAGGTAGTACAATAAAAGTCACTAACCATAGCATTAGCTAACCCAAACATAAATACCGCAACTCAGAAATTCAAAAGAAATGTTGCCATTTAAGACCACAATTTAATCTCAAGATATGTCAATAGATTTTAGCCTGTAACTAATTCAGAGATCTTAAGCTGTATTGGGTTCTGGTAGATTTGCAGTTGGAATACTGTTTCCAGTTTTGGCCCCCTTAGAAAATGATGGAAATCAAAGTATTAGAGAGATGTCACTGACAACACCAAATTTTATAAGAATGAGGTTTCAAGGATAGAGCAGGGGAGTCTTGTTGGAGCTGTACTATTGATGGGCAATGGAATGTGAAGAATAAAACAGAAGAAATGGAAGGAATCACTTCAATCTTAGTGAAGTGCTTACACTCTATGTACTCATTGGAGGCAAGGGTCAAACAGCCAGTAATTAGTAAATAGAAAAAAAATAAGCCATAGTCTCTTGAAGTTTACTTGATTGCCAAAGGGAAGAGGCCATTAATCCTATTTGTGCTATAGGCTAAGCCATTGGGTTATGAGGTCCAAGGTAGCATTGGTGAATAGTGAGCAGAGAATTTTGACACGTAAACTCTTTTTGTTCCAACAGATTGGCTGACTGGAAATTTCCATGGATGTGCTGATAATGGAAGAAGCATTCAGATTGCAAACTGTTGCAAATAGGGTGCCGGTTTTGAGGTGTTGAGGCTTGCTAACCACGCGCTCACATTATTCTTAATGCCAAGGCTCTATCAGAGCTTTCAAAAGAGCTGTTGGTGAAGTCACTGGCATCCATCCCTTGTCTCCCAACCTCTAATCTCTCCTCAAACACTTTCATCTACCAAATACAGAACTCTCTCCACCCTGCCCCCGTTCACCACACTGCCCATTCTGACTGGGATTGCACCACATTTCAAACATTAAAATGGGGTCACAAAAAGGTTAGGAAGCACTACTCTCTGCATGTCAAATAAATTTCTCTGAATTGATCACAGGATTTTTGCCTCTCCCAGGAGTTGGTACGAGTGGAGTGGAACTCAGTCCTGGACAAACTGTTATTTGAATATACAAGCTAGCTACCTTCCTTGCCTCGAATCCAGACTGTAACATATTGCTGAATATGGCTTACCTTTTGACATAAACTACCCGAATCCCTTTAACTTCTAATCTTAACCCATGATGTATTAGATCTGGGAGTGTTTGACGTTGACACTGGGTGCAAAACTTCCTCTGTGGTGCATATTTCATTTAGATCAGCACAAACATTTAAATTCAACAGACAATTGGGTGGTTCAATCAATATGAGAGAGGATTGGAAGGAATGAAGAAAGTGATGACTAGAGTAATAAATTGGTGAGACAGAAGACGGGTCGATAGACTGATTTACAATCGGCCAGTTGAAGATTGTATTGTACTGGTGAAACCTGCATTTGCAGTAGGGAATGCGATAAATCTACTCTTTCCTATATCCTAGCAACCATTTCAGTCCCTGACTCTGCTCCATATCAAACTCCTCTGCCATTCTCTTTCCCTCCCCATCCTCCAGTCGTGAGTGCCTGCTTTCAAACTTGACCTCTTTCCTCCTGTGGAATTTGCTAAAACAGATCACGTCATGACAAATCTACCAAGAATATCTGATAAAACAAAGGGATTGAGTTACAGGAGCATATTTTGTGTTTACTCGAAGAGTAATTTAGTCAACACATGTCAACATGGATTCTGAATGACAATTAATATATATATTGTGCCTTAACATAACAGATCATTCCAAGGTGTTTCATAGCAGCATTTTAAACAAAGGTTATTACCTAGTTAGGTAAAATGAATTATGACAGGTGGCAAAAAAGCTGTAAGAATCACTTTAAAAGGAAGAAAAAGAGGCAGAGACACTTATGGAGGGAATTCCAGAGCTCGGAATCTAGGCAACTGACAACACAGTGAGCAATGATGGAACAACTAAAACTGAGGGTGTACAAGAGTCAAATATTAGAGATGCACAGATTTATTTGGAGGGTTGTGGAGCTGAAGAAGTTTGGAGAGATAGAAAGGGAGCTGAGGCTTTAGTGGGGTGGAAAATAAGGATGAGAATTTTAAAATTTAGTCTTTGCTTAACCAGAAGCCAGTGTAGATCAGCAAACAATAATAAAATGATCGGTATATGTAAGAACACGCACAACTGTATTTTGGATGGCATGAATTTTACAGAGAAAGGATGGGACATTCAAGGTATCAAAGATACAATTAAGGCAGCAGATGTGCTGAGACAGTGGTAGGGACAGGTGATATTATGGAGGTGGATATTAATGGCAGCAAAAGAATTTGGTTAGAAGTTCTACTCAGGTTGCATGAGGAAATATGAAATCAAGGTTGTGAACAGTCTGGATTTGAGTCAATGATGAGGGATTGGAGTTTGTAATGAAAGACAATGGTTTCAGCCCTCCTAATATTTAAGTCAGTACAAATTTCTGCTTATCTAATACTGATGTCAGGGAAATCGTTTGATAATTTTACAATAGTGGAGAAGTTGTCAGAGATGATGGTAAGGTAAAGCTGGATATCACAGCATATGTGAGAAAACTAACACTACTTTTGTATGATGTTACTGAATGACAGCATAAAGATAAGAAAAATAAGTAAGCCAAGGATATATCTTTGGAGTAACAGAAGAGATAACATTGTAGCATGGAAAGAGAAACCATTTTAGAAAGTGCTCTGACAATGATTAGATAAAGAATGGAGCTAAGTGCAGTCCCACCTAACTGGATGACAAAGGTATGAAAACCATGTCAAAGGTTAAGAACAGCTTGTGAATGATAATAAGGGAAAGATTGCTTTTGTCATTGTCACCTAGAATGTAATTAGTAATTTTTATTTGAACTATTTCTGACCTGGTTGGAAGGCTTCACACATGCCATTGTGAAAAGAAGTGGCGTTGGAGGCAAAGATACATTTAAACGTTTAGTAAAGGAAAAGGAGTTTGGAGACAGAGTCAAGAGTTGGTTATTTAGAGAGATGACAGACATTGGCAAACAAAGGACAGATGGATAGCATTTGGAGAGAGTGAACAATTGACAATATCAGCTAATCAGGAAGGGTAGAAACGAAAACAGAAATTGCTGGAGAAATACGGTAAGTCTGGCAGCATCTGTGGAGAGAGAAATAGAAATAAAATTTCGAGTCCAGTGACCCTTTTCAGAACGGGACAGGTTGTTGGGTGGCGAGCAATTTAGTGCCCACAGGATGAAGGATGGACGAAGTAGATGTCATGGACAAAATTAACCAATGGAAGAGAGGGATAAAGCAGAGGAGGGTTTCCTATTCTTATTGACAACGATGTGTCTGGAGCTCCACACACTTTTTGTTGGAGGCAAGCATGGAGTTAACTTGGAAGAGCAGTTTAAAATGAAAGAGGAAATGATTACTATGTAACTCATTTTCTTAACTCTTATTTTTGAGGAAGCAACATCAAGGCAGCTACTTTATCCTCAACCTTCAGAAAATAATTATTGAAGCCCTGCATGAAAAGGTGTTGGAGTAGGTGAAGGGATACAGCCTTTGACAGACATGACCTAAAGGGAATTTCATATAGCACGACCCACAACATCAAAAATGTTGACTTATAACATTATTTCAAATTAAACCATCACAAATGCAACTACACCTGGAAAAGCCCAGGTTTGGGTTGATAAATGACAATAAACATATGCACCACACAAGCGCCAGGCAATGTCCATTTTCAATAAGAGTGAATCTAACGATTGACTCTTAATCTCACTGAATTGCCATCACAGAATTCCCCCAGCATCAACAGCCTGGAGGTTACCGTTCACCAGAAACTGAATTAGACAAGCCACATATATACTGTCGCTACAAGAGCAGAGGAGAGGCTAGGAATTCTGCAGGGAGTACTTGGTGCTTAACTCCCCAAAACCTGTCCACCATCCACAAGGCACAATTCAGGAGTCTGATGGAATACTCCCTACTTGCTTGGATGAGTGTAAATGCAACAACTTCATCTAGAACAGAGCAGCCTGTTGATCAGCATCCCATTCACTATAATACACTTTTACTCCTTCCACCACCACTGTACAATAGCAGCATTGTGCACCACAAATCAAGATGCATTGCAGTATCACCAAGACTACTTTGAGAGCACTTGCCAAACTGAAAGCTCTGCCATCCAAGCAAAGCAAAGCTGACACTCAGGAACACCATTACCTGCAAGCCTTCTCCACGACACACACTATCTTGTCTTGGAACTATATCATTGTTTTGACACAATTGCAATGTCAGAAACCTGGTAATAAGTTCATAACAGCTCAATGGCCTACACTTTATAGACGTCAATGGTTAAATAAGTTGGCTCACAAGAACCTTGTCAAAGGCCATTAGGGATGGACAACAACAAATAATAGTATTGCTGCATTCCAGGAATGAATGATAAAAAGTATCAGGAGGACAAGAGCCGCAACAGTTAAAATTTACTGAAAGATGAATGTTACACAAGTATGAAGAAATTCTTCAGAGGACTCAACATTAAGAATACGCAAGGTATTCAATGCAACCATTTAAGGTGTGGCCAAAGGGCTGATTTGAGGGCAGTGACGGCCCTGGATGAATAAACTAAATGGTCTCTTCATCTGTGCAGGTCATTCTCTTGCACAATCACCACAGCATTTCCTTGATTAAAACTGCTGATAAAACCATTTATCAGGCATTTCCCACTGACAGTCTTGATTCCCTTCAAGGATTTCAGCCACCACAAGATTTGCTGCCTTTCTGTGAATGTTCACCTAAGCTGTGCAGTTAAATACCCATTGAAATCAGGCACTGTGCTTCATTCAATATCACTGTCCTTAGTGTCTACCATTAAGAATGAGTTGGATAAAGTGTGGCGCAAGAGTAACAAAGTGGCTGTCTGAAGAAAAACGTGCTTCAGTGCTTTTCTTTGAACAAGATAGGAAATTGACAACAACTTGCAATGAAACTGTGCCTTTAGCATTAAAAGAAAATCCCAAAATGTTGCGTGGTTTGACATAAGGAAAACAGATGTTGTCAAACAAAAGGTCTTCAGAGGTGCGAACAAAAGCTTAGACAAAAGACGGATTCTTTGAAGAGAAGGAATGTTTCATGGCTGGAAGTGCAATGCACAGTATTTAGATAATGAAAAGCTTTGCTGCCAGTCATGGGATGAAAGGAGGTGGGTATACAGCAGATTATTTCGGAGACGATATCGCCTTGGAGAACATTGCAGAAATTGAGTCAGGACTGATCACAAAGGGACTTATTGAGAAGGAGAGATGTGTGGGGGATGAGAGCCGGTGAGGACGAAGATCATGGATAAGATGGACAGTGTAGATCAGAACAGAAATGGCAAAATTTTGGATCAGTTAAAATTTATGGATGGAGATGGGAGGCCAACAAAAGCAAAACAATTATCTGGACTAGAGGCATTTCAGCAGGAGCTGAGGTAGGATGAAGTAGGAAACATCGTAGAAATGAATCCAAGCAGTCTTGGCAATGAATGAAGGGCGGCTTTTAAAACTCAGGATTTATCAAAAGGCAAAGACGGAACAGTGTGGGTCAGCCCAGGAGAATGCTAGTGAGTTGGATAACATCAGCAGAATTGTAGCTGATGGCTTTGGTCTTCTCAATGCTGAGCTTAAGGAAGCTGTGATTCATCCAGGGTTTGAGGTCACTGGTAGACTGACAAAACAGTAGCGGTAAAAGGTTTGGGGATAGTGATGAGGAGATATAGATGAGTAATGACAACATGCCTAAGAAAACTAATCTGCTGAGAGCAGGATCGAGAATCGAGAGACTTCCAGATACAATAAAACATTTTATTACTGTTTTAATTGTATTTCAGCTGCTGAAAGATTTGGTGATTTCCCATAGGTCAATGACGTAGGTCGTTGACAATACTCTGGAATTAGCATTGGGAAGCAAGTGCAATTCAAAACACAAGCTACTTCGAGGCACACATTGGTAACTATAACTACATAACTAACAATGCATATCGTCAGCTCATAATTTGTGTCAGAGTTATCAAATCTTGCCAATTCACAACCTCAACGCCTCACTTCTCTAAATTGCAGATGGTGTTATCTCGGCAGAAATCCATAGATCACCTTATTGCTTCCGTCAGGGTTCTCTGTCTTCTTTCTATCCTCATGGTGATAGCTTCCCCATAGATTCTGTCATCAGGAGACATATTTATGGAAAGTGGAAAGACAGGTTAATTGGAGACATAGCTTCTACACATCACCTACTTGAAAATATCAAAGAGCAGTGTGCTCCATTGACAAAATATTAATCTGGACTGAACAAATTGAGTCCATTTGGTGTGGATGTACTGTCAGCAAATTAATTCCACGTGAGTGACAGAAGCTAAGTAAAAGCAAGTGGACATTATTCCTGGAGTGGGATAGATTTGACTCTGAACATTGTTGCTAGTCCCAAGGGTGGTGGTTGCAATCGATCACTGAACCTGACACTTCCTGCTTATGAAACGTGGCTCAAAAATTAGGAGTGACATTCCGTGCTCTAGAGGCAGATCAGACAGTCCAACAGATTTTTGCTGGTATCAATCCCTCTCATCTTACAATTGTGGCAAGGATCAAAATCTCTTTGATTTGTATGTCATAACCTCTCTAATATATACAGGTGGAAAGCTTGTACATCAGCTAGATCAGCTTGATGCAGAGAGCCAGCCCAATAATATGAACAACCCTTTCAATATATCAGCCTTAACTCACTGTGAAAACTTAACATCCTTACATTCACTGTTTAATGTGCTCAATTTATGCTCAATCCACACTCAAAAGTGCAGGAGACTCCTCTACAGCAGCTCTGAATTAGCACAAAATCAAAGACTGACAGCCTGGAGAATATTGCCGATATCCAATCGCCAAAAATAGCTACTTACAGAAATTTTTGCACCAAATTCAGCAGCTATTGAGGTGACAGGAAAAGCAATAAACGCAGATTCAACCGCTAGATCCAGCCAACAAAATGAAGACACACTGCAGGAGGCTGAAAGCTAAATTACCAGGACTCACGGCTGAGTAAGCCAATAGTCTTACAATGGTGTCAGCCTCCACACTTCAACACAGCAAACTCAGCGATTGATTAAAAACAGCAAACGATGGTCGTGGTAATTAGAGCAGATCCAATCCTATGCATTATATACTGCAGCTGTTCACAAAGGTTGGCAACAATCCAATTCAGTACCAAACTAACATTCCCATTATGTAACACCCAGTATCAAAAACATTCCACACAAACATTTAGTACAACTTCCTCAGGCAGTTTTAGACCAAGTTAATTGTGTGATAGCAGAAAGGAAACCAATTTCTCACGGGTGACCAGAGCCGCCTAACACTATCTGCATTGAGAGGATTGTGAAGTACAGAACACAGGCTTGTCTAAGCCATCCACTACTAAGTGTAATTATCACTGACACACTCTGTTGTCAAACATCTGTCAAGTGAGACCAAATCATAGCGACTAGCAAAGAAATTCTCTTCAACAGACAAAATTTCAGCTGACTTTTTCTGTGCCGGATATTGAACCATTTGCTGCTTCAAACAGCATTTCAGATGTTTGTTCTTTTGTGACACAAACTTCAATGATGTCCTTCATTCACAAGCAAAAAATAACCACAACCCAGTGCATGTATTCCAGTGTGAAAGCTCTGCAATGAGTTGGATTGGATTCAAATGAAATCTCCTACTTCTACTGACAGCAGATAGAAAACACAACATTGTCTCATGCCTGACATGATATTCTCCAAAGCTTTGGACAAAGAATGGCCATGTGCATTTCTTTACAAGTTAACGTCATGTGCTATTCAACACCATCTCCAAGACTCTCCCTTTACTCCATTACTGCATATGATGACTCTCCCTTTTTTCTTGTTAGCCTGAAGAATTCACAAACGTCTGTTATCACCTCCGCTTGGTACCAGCCTTTTCTCCATAGCTCTTTCCCTTCTGGTTAAGAACCACTCCAGAATTAAGCAGAACATGTTGACCAATGGGACAACACAGTAATGGGGAAGTGCTGCATTTTCACAGTGTAGCCTTTGGGAGGAGGATCTGTCTGTTCAAATGGACGTGAAAGATTCTGTGCCATCATTTGAAGAAAAGGAAGTGAGTCCACCTGGCATTCTGGCCAAGTTAACCAATGGAAACAGATCATTTAGTCATTTGTGGGCTCTTGCTGTGCAAGCCTGCCAACAAAACAACTATGATCATACTTCAAAAGTATCCCACTTTGCGACATCCCAATGGCATAATAGATGATGCATAAAATGAACCTTTTTCTTACTCTACAATGAACACCTCCACTCATATCCAGCACTCTTAAATCTTTGGCAGATGATTTCAATATACATTAGTCAGCTCTCTGTAACTACTTACTTCAAATGCTTACAAACACCAGTCCTCTCACAGTGAATCACCATGGGCAGAACTTTCCATTTCCTGAAGTGCCATGAGCAATGGCAAAAAATGTAGGAAAATAAGTGAAAATAAAAAGTATTAGATTTTTAAGATCAAAAAAACCTTATCCCAATCTTTCCCTCACACCTTCAATAGTGACTTCAGAATCTAACCATTAAGTGGTTACTCCCTTATTTCCATGTGCTTGCATCTCATTAAAGCCACCAACTTACCTTTTTCATACATCACTTCTGATTTTCCTCTCCATTGAGAAACTTGATGGCACTAACTCCCAACATGAAAGTCAGAGTGGGCACCTGATGGTTGAGGCTCGCTGAATACTCGTCCTATATATCACTCAACTGCATCTCCACAACAGTGTTCCACTGTGGGCACCATCCTCCTTAGCGCTTGGTCCATGAAAGTCAGCTTCAACAGACCACCAGCCTCAGCACATCATGTCTGCTCTTGAACCAAATCAATCATTACCTCAGCCCTTCAACATTTCACTCTGCATGTCAGGGACATTTATGACTTGCATGCTTCTACTGGGCAACTTTGTGTACACACACACACATATACACACACCTCATTCATCTTATGGGTCTTAGTTTGTTTTCTTAGTGCTTGCTCACTTTACCACTTACTCAGCTGCTACAGCCTCTATATACTTCACATTGCTTTCATAGTGCCAGTCACTCTCTGCAGCACTCACTCACTCTGTGTCCGCTTCCGTGTGGGCCACAATCTTTTCTTAACTCTTTGGTGCTCAGTTACAGGCTGTCAGCCATTGGTGGGATGAAGGGGGATCTACACATATTCAGTAAAGGAACCAGTCCTACTCCAGTCCAGGGCATTGGTCATCATCAGTCAAGTGCTTGATCGGAGCCTGTGTCCTTGCAGTCCAGTTACGAGACACCACAGTCAGTCCTGCAGATAAGTGCAAACAGTTGAGGGGTTAAAGCAAAGATAGTTGGGGTGCTATTAAGCCAGCTGTTAAGGGGGAGGGGAGTGCATTAATTTTTCCTGCAATGAGACAAAGCATGGAAGTGGATGGAAGAGTACTGAGATAAAAGATCCATCTTCAGCTGTGCCAATAATGTCCTTCTTTCTATCATCACTTCTTTCTATCAGAAGTGGGGATGTTTGCTGATGACTGCACAAAATTCAGCATTATTCGCGACTCCTCCAATACTGAAGTGACCCATTTTCAACTGTGACAAGATCTGGACAGTACCCAAGCTTGGGCTGACAAGTGGCAAGTAACATTTGTGCCACACAAACGCCAGGCAATGACTGTTTCTAATAGGAGACAATCTAATCATCACGCCTTGACATTCAACGGTGTTACCATCCCTAAATTTCCCACTATCAGCACCTGTGGGGTTATCATTCACCAGAAATCCAACTAGACTCACCACATAAACACAGTGGCTACAACAGCAGGTCAGAGAGTAGGAATACTGTAGCGAGTAACTCATCACCCTGAGTCTACAAAGTATGTCCGCCATCTGCATAGCACAAGTCAGGAGTGTGATGGATTACTCCCTATGTGCTTGGCTCAGGGCAGCTCCAACAATAGTCAATAAACTTGACACCATCCAAGTCAAAGCAGCCCACTTCGTTGGCATCACATCCACTCCATCCACCACCAATGCTCAGTAGCAGCAGTGTGTACCATCTACAAGGTGCTCTGCAGAAATTCACCAAATATCCTCAGACAGCACCTTCCAAACCCATGACTGCTTCCATCTAGAAGGACAAAGGGTAGCAGATTCATGTGAACACCACCACCACCTGCAAGTTCCCCTCCAAGCTGCTCACCATCCTGACTTGGAAATATATCGCTGCTCCAACACTGTTGTTGTGTCAAAATCCTGGAATTCCCTCTCTCGTGGTATTGTAGGTCTACCTTCAGCATGTGGACTGCAATAGTTCAAGGAAGCAGCTTACTACTGCCTTCTCAAGGGCAACTAGGATCAGGCAATAAAATGCAGGCCCAGCCAGCCATATCCACATCTCACAAGTGAATGAAAATAAGAGCAGTTGGTGGTGACGAATGAGCAGGGTGGCAATGTGTGAGTAGCAGGGTGGGAAGAGAGGACAGAGTTTTTGAGAAAGGTGCCTACCATATCCACATCTCACAAGTGAATGAAAAATAAGAGCAGTTGGTGGTGACGAATGAGCAGGGTGGCAATGTGTGAGTAGCAGGGTGGGAAGAGAGGACAGAGTTTTTGAGAAAGGTGCCTAAGAGCCCAGTCGCATAACTAACAGGCAGAATATTGCATAAGGAAAGTCGCTCCGAGCCATGTAGTCAGGACACTTAGAATTGTACTTGAAAAACACTTCAAACAAAAAATGTGAAATTTCTTCCTTCACTGTCTTTGACTATGTGTCTTCATGGGTTAGAAAACATGCAGTTTACTTCAATCACTTGAAGACTGTCGTTATTTTATGTTTCTCAAATCTAATTTACCACATCCACTTCACAAGGGCCAATAGAAAATCATGTCAAAGATGCCTGGGCCATAAAAGTGATGGGTCCTGGGACCAATTGCCAACACTTGACCATTTTGCAGAAAACTAATAGATTCACAAGAATGCAATCCTATATTTTTTGAACAACAAATATCCCCACTACTCCCTCTTCAACTGCAACCCATTACATTTGTAGTGAGCTGTTGGTGGATATTCCATTTGTTTCATTTTTCATGAAGCAGCTTCATATTTCTCTGTGACTATTGTTTTACCAACCATAACTACCTTCCTTTTAAAAATGAATTATCAAACTTAGTTCTATTTTTTTAAAAAATCTTTCAAATATACAAAGACTAAACAAATGCCATCACTGTAATTACTATAAATTAATGTCAGTTGTGGTGGTTTTGACAAGGAAAATTACAGTATCTCCAGTAACAGTCACTGAGTCAATGCACAACTGCCAGTGACTTTAATAATGCACTTTAGTGGTTCTCAAAGGGAATATGGGCCTGGATGATCTTTAGTAATGAGTGACAACAAAGCAGGCATGTATATCCACCTACTCAGGCACACCCACAACACACACACATATATATAAAGCACATGGATACACCATTGCACATATACACCTATTGAACATGTATTGATAGGATCAAAATAATCCACTTTAATCACTCGATGTGGTAGTCAGTTCCACAATTCTAACTACTCAAAAAAAAAGTCCTAATCACTTTATTGGATTTATTAGGAACAATCCTGCATTTGGTATTATTTGCTCCATGCCCTAAACATCTAAGTTAACCAGCCGCTAGTCTCAGTATGATGAATGTAACAATTATCAATCAACTGTTGTAAAAACCCAAACACAGACTCAATGGGCTGAATTGCCTCATTCTGCACCATAAAATTCTGGTTCACTAATGTCCTGTAGAGAAGGAAATCTGCCATTTCTACCCAGTCTGGCCAACAATGTGAATTCTGGCTCATAGTAATGTTGTTGACTCTTACCTGCTCTCAATAGTGGCTGAGCAAGCCACTTGATTCAAGGAAAATTAAGGCTGGCTACTAAATGTTGGCCTGCCCTGCAATACCCATATCCCGTGAAAGAATAAAGAAAACAAATATATCCTGTATTGATGACCCCTAGACTTTGATTCTCCCGCAAATGGAAACACTTTCTCTATTGTATTGGGTTAAAAATATTGATAATGTTAAAAACTCCTTTCAGGATTTCTTTAAACCTCTCAGTCTCTAACTCACCTACAGTAAGTCAATGGAGACAGGAATAGTTAAAAATATACACAGACATACATACCGCTATATCCCTGTCTGACTAACTTTGTGGAACCTGAAACCCCAATTAAGACTTGTAAGTTATATTTAATTTGAAAATGTTTCAAAAAGAACTTTTGCAATCAATCAGAGATGGCTTACTCCTGTGATAGAGACTTTCCGACTTCAAAGATCAACATAAGCTATTTGTCTAACTAGCTGAAGGGTAGGGTTCTGATTTTGACCATTCCCATTCAGCCAATGGAGAGAAAAATGTAATAGGGTATAAACAGATATTTGATTTGACCTTGTCCATTTTTGCCACAAAGATTTAAAGTTACTCCCTAACTTTCTTTACTGTAACTCAGAAGCAACATCCCTATTATGTCAATATACCTTTTTAATTTCATACATTGACCATCCATGTAGAGCTCAAAGTGGAATTTCTAATTTACTGACAATATACTTAAATCAAGAGCTTGTTGAAAAAAACCAAGTGCATTTTATTACACTGCATCTCACAGCTTTACAGGTGCTGAATGAAACTGTCTAGAGAAAGCTCTACTCTTTATTTTACCCCTGCTGTATCTGAGATGGGAGCCCCTGATGGAAAATGATAATGCATTAAACTCGTCTATTAACCAGTATTACTATCATTTGCAAAAAGATATCAGGAATGGCTCAGTTGGTAACAATCTCTGAATCAGAAGATCACAGGTTCAGAACTCACTCTCCACTGGTGTAATATAGATGGTTCCACTATGTGAGCTAGGCAAAGAGATATTAGTGGGTATTTTAAACCCTCCCTACAAAAACAGGACAAGATCAAATTGAATAATACTCTATTTTACCTTCCATTGACTTAACTGATTCATGCCAAATGGGTTCGATTAAAATCTAATCTGACACTAGTCCATTACCTAGGGAGTGCTGCACTTTTAGAGGGGCAATCTTTCAAATTAAACCGAGGTCCCAATTTGCCCTCTCAGACAAACAAAGAAGAAGCACGGGACAGTAGGAGAATTTTCCCTGCTTTACAGGCCACAAGCTATCTCTTACCAACGCGTAATTAAAACTGATTATTTTATCATTATTAATTGGCTGTTTGTGGAACCATTGTGTCTTAATTCGTTGCTGCATTTACAAAGGTGACTACACTTCAAAGTACTTCAACAACTTTGGAGCATCTTGGAATGAGCTGAGATGTGCATCTGCCACATAACGGCAAGACTGGGATGTGTTTGTTGCAGTATATCCTCTATTAGGTGTGGTCTGAAGCATTTCACATAAATTCCTATTCAACATTTTATTGAAAAGGAATCTCACTCTTACCACCCACACAATCTCTCCTTTTCCCCTGAGTCAGCCTATCTTGCATACTTACTTTGCTTGCATTCTCTTGATTATTTTAATATGAAATGTGCACAAGGCCTTTTTGGAAATTGACCAAATACAAGCTCTTAAGCAAAGTTAATTCAAAATTTTGCCTGATGAGCCCAAGCAAATTAGTGGTTAATAAGGGGATTTTTGATTCACCAGGCTGATTTGTGATGGGTACAGAATTGGCAGGTAATTCAAACAAGAAATAATAATCTCTTTATTTCATCCTGGCAACAATCCATAGACATAACAAGTTGTGAAAGCCAATCCCCAATAGAATGAATATTGACTGCACAGTCCAGGCATTTGGCCTAGAACGCGAGCTAACACTGGTTCAGTTCAAAATGACCGTGAATACAAGCGCATGTCAATGTCGAAAGAAAATAATTACACTGGAAATGAGGTTGTACTTGGTTTGTAACTGTACAAGGTTCAGTTAACTACTCAGAAAGGAGACACGACTAAATGTCAAGTGTGTCAAATGTTTTACAGAGTCTTCCGCCATGATGCCTCGTGACATTTCTCACTAAATCTTACCAACCTTGTCTCAGTAACTACCCACCCGCCCTAGGTGGTGCCCCTATTGTTGGATTCAAGTCCTATTTTACCATAGGACTTTCCCAGAACAATTTGCCAATCAGCGGACACCCACTTAAAGGCAGGTATTCTTGGCGCAAGCACTATTTACAAAAGGCTGCTCAGCACCAAGGGTCAGCAATCCAGTGCTACTCCTCATTAGCAATATACTGGCACAGCAGTCTCAAAGCCGCACTGCACGTGGCACATAGCTGTCATGGCCGATACTCCTTGCACATACCAACCCCATTCTCACACCCTGTGTTTAACCATTAGGCCACACACCTCGCTCTATTCTGTCTAAATACCCTTTCTAAAATACTGGAACTACATAACCACTGTCGACTGGAGATCCGCCACACATCATCGTTCCAGTATGGGAACATCGCAAACAGGCAAGCATTGAGACAACTCCAAATATGAGCTTTTATTTCCAGTCAGCAAAAGAGAACTCAAAAAAAGAAGAAATCGAATAGAGGTTGCAGTGGGGCCCCACATGCAAGACAAATGCTGGCAACCTGGCCAATGACTAGTTAACATTCCATGATGCTGTTAGCCTTCTGAATAATTCCAATGTCAACGTTAGAGTTGCAAATGTCAATGGCACAGAGCAAAAGACCTTTGACCAGCATTTGAAGAGATGGCAATGGCATGGGTAGTAATGTCAATGAACTATCTATCCAGAATCCAGGCCAGTGTTTTGGGAACATGGGTTTGAATCCCACCACAACAGTTGGTGAAAGCGGAGTTCATTTTTTAAAAAATCTGAAATAAAAGTCCGCCTAATGGTGACTGTGTATCTATTGTTTATTGTTGTAAAAGTCTATCTGGTTCTTGCCCTTTAGGTAAGCAAATCTGTCATCCTTACTTGGGCTGACTTACATGAGATCGCAGAACCATAGCAATGTGTTTGACTCTTAATTGCCCTCTGGCTGGCTTGGCCAGAGATGCCCACACCCCATGAATGAATTTTAAAAAAACTGAAGCCTTAAGCACATTCACTCTGCATGCATTGCAAATGTGTGAGGAAGCAATTACAAATTATATCTAGTTGGAGTTTGTAAATGCATGCATATCGTTTCTTCTATATCCTACAATTCAACAATCATGGATTCTGTTCTTTTGCCCATCAAAATTACACTGACTGGACCCACCCTAGGTGTTAATAATATCCACTTTGCTTCTCTACACTTCCCTGTTGGAGGCCATGCTGTGCGTCCATCTCAGTAACACCCCTCCTGCTGCCCACCACACCCTCCAGTGTTGTTCCCCCACAAGACCATATACTTTGGGTCTGCCCTCCTCACTGTCCTTCCTTTCATCTCAACTCAGGCCTAGGCTTACTCCATTCTTGACTCCTCCATCCCTTTAGACAACGATCCCTCCTTCCATACAGTCCCTTTAGCACTCAAACCCTCCTTTGAAGTCTCCTCACTGATCAATGCACACACCTTCAGAACGTATTTACTCCAGACCTCTGACCAACTTCACCGAGCAGCCCCTAGTCATGACTGAGCAGACCCCTGACTGCTGCCTTTGCAGCTCCCTGTCTGATGGCTCGAAGGACTCACCATTGCCCATTTCCTAGACTGTAATAAGGCATATTCCGCTGACTGTGCAACTCGGAGACGGCTAAGTATTACGAAACCCCTGCACTGTGTGCAGACTGTGCCTAATGGTCCCAGGAACTCCTAACAACATACCGATTCTGCTCCCTCCAATCAATGACTGGAATGAGGACTATCCCTACCCAGTCTGACAGATTCATACTGGAAAACTGCCCACCTGAATCAGAAGAAGACATCAGTGTGACAGTATTGATACGCTTTTGGCTCGACACAAGACCAGACATAGCGTGGCCGGACAAGGCAAAGGGGCCATGAGCATGCAGGTAGACATGAAGTGAATGAGATCTGTGACACAGCCTGATCCAGTCCACAAGCTGGATGCGTGCCCCTGCATACAAAGTGACCCCTGCAATAACCTTTCAATTCCAGGTGCTGACACACCGTGCAATGTAGGCCTGAGCTTCCGAAGGGTCCACAAGAAACCCTTAGGGGTCAGTAAATATCAGATGCCAATGACTGCAGATGGGGATGTGCAGCTTGTGTCCATGGATTGTGCCCGGAGGTGCTGCTTTGTGCCTAACAGTACGGAGGCTCCTCGTAGCCAGCAGAGAGTTGACATTGCCAGGTACCCATTCTGACTGCCATGTTGAAAATTCTTGATGTTTTACTTGCACGGCATGTTTGGTCAAATGGGAAGCTGCATATAAATGAGGCAAGATGTGCAAGTAACAGGATGTTTAATAAGCCTTAATCCCTCTTAACTGCTAAATCGCTGCTGCCACAGGAGAAACTCAGGTGGCAGATGCATAAAAGATACAGACTGCCAGATGAGCTACCAAAGTCATGATGGATTGCATAGGACATCTCAACACAACTCTAACACAAATCCCGCCATAGCCCATGACTCAATAAGATTCTGCTCAACGTTTATACTGCACATTTTCCAGCATTTTGAAATATGTAAAAAAAACAGTCATTGCACTTTACATCAAAAAGGAATGGACTGTTGCTGAATGATAAACTGATTTCTCGTTGTGATTTATTGAAGTTACTGTAATTTGTTTTGTTCATGTTTTGTGTCTTAATATCAAGTAATCTTTTTATCAGAAAGGAGTATTTTTAGGAACAAGCATGGGATACAAACATGGTTACATTCACCATGGGAATATTCTCGCTGGTGTTAATCCACAATTATCAAGTATGAGGAAGCGATTTTGCCAGCCTTGAGCTCACACTGCTGTTATGACCAACCTACTGTGATGGGACATGAATCTTCTGGGAAAACTGCCTTTTACGCCTTGTGCGACATCTCTGCAGGAGTTCCTCAGGGTCATGTCCCAGGCCCAACTGTCTTCAGCTGCTTCATCAATGACCCTCCCTCCATCATAGGGCTGAAATGGGGATGTTCGCTGACGTTAGCACAACTTTCATGACTATTCACAACTCCTCAGATATTGAAGCAATCCATGTTCAAATGCAACAAGATCTGAACAGCTTCTGATGACAAATGGCAAGTATAATTCATATAACACAATGCCAGGCAATGACCTTTTCCAACAAGGGACAACCTAAACTCTGTCCCTTGATATTCAATGGTATTACCATCATTCAATTCCCCCAGTATCAAGATCCTTGGGATTACCATTGATCAGAAACTCAACTGGACGCGCCACAACAACATAGTGCCTATTAGAGCAGATCGGACGCTAGGAAACTCATTCCCCAAACCCTGCCCAACACCTACAAGGCACACGTCAGGAAAGTGGTGAAATACACCCCACTTGTCTGGATGGGTGCAGCTCCAATAACACTCATCAGTCTTGACACCGTCCAGGCCAAGGCAGCCCACTTGATTGGCACCACATCAACAAGCATCAACTCCCTCTACCATCGATGCTGAGTAGCAGCAATGTGTACTATGTACAAGGCGCACCACAGAAATTCACTGAATTCCTTAGGCAGCACCTTCCACACCCACAACCACTTCTATTCAGAAGAACAAGGCAGCACATACATGGGAACACCAGAATCTGCAAGTTCCCCTCCAAGCCATTCACCATCCTAACTTGGAAATACATCACCTCTCCTTTATTGTCACTGAGCCAAAATCCTGGAATTCCCTCCCTAAGGGCATTGTGTGCCTACCTATAGCACATGTACCCACCTCCAAGGTAAGCATTAGGATGGCATGGTGGCTCAGTGGTTAGCACTGCTGCCTCACAGCACCAGGGACGCGGGTTCGATTCCAGCCTTGGGCGACTGTCTGTGTGGAGTTTGCACATTCTCCCCGTGTCTGTGTGGATTTCCTCCAGGTGCTCCCGTTTCTTCCCACCATCCAAAGATGTGCAGGTTAGGTGAATTGGCCATGCTAAATTGTCCATGGTGTTAGGTGCATTAGTTAGAGGGAAATGGGTCTGGGTGGGTTACTCTTTGGAGGGTCGGTGTGAACTTGTTGGGCTGAAAGGCCTGTTTCTACACTGTAGGGAATCTAATCTGATATATATCCTTCTTTAAAGTTTTGTACAACTGTAGCAAAACTTCTGAATGCTTGTGCTCTATTTCCCTCACAATAAATGCTAAGATGGAATTTCCCTCCCTACAATAATGGTTTTGTGGCACAGTGGTAATATCTCTACCTTCTGAGGCAGCTGAATCCAGGTTCAAGACCCATCTGTTATGAATGTGAGTCATAAAATATACACATCAGTTAGATTAAAGAAACATGCAGGTGCCTTCTTACTTGCATAATCATATTAAGACTGCCTTGTATGAGGACACCAAAATCTCTTTGACTATCAACATCTAAAGGTTTCATGCTCGTAACAAGTATACAAAAGCAGATCAGGCCCAGTGCATACAAACAGATTGGTCAGATTAGCAAGTCCACATAACTAGTTAACCTATCAGGAGAGATTGGCGTGACTGGAGAGCAGAGAGAGACAAAGGAAAAAACTAAGTAAGCAAGCCATAGGGTATCTTAAATCAGGATGACTGGGCTGTGAGATCATGTTCAATAACGGCCAAAATTGGTGAGTGGCGAAAATAGTCTCTTCATTGAGTATTCGCAGTGGCACATTTTGAGATGGCAATGGAATCCAAAGTACAATTTTACAATAGCCTCTTTCATACACAGTTTTTTACATACATTAAAAATTTAGCACGATGGTGTCACATAGTTGTATCAATTCTACACAAGTTTGCATGACATATGTTCTTGGGAAACAGGAGATAGTTTAAGCAATTGCTAAATGGTGGTTGTTCCACCTGGTGGGATTAGAATGTCCGTCCAGTCTGAGCTTGCATAATTAAGGGGTGCAGTACAAAATGGTAGTCCTAAATAAAAGTTAGAAATAGGAATTACAGTGGTATTCAAATAGGTAGTGTTATTTGAAACAGGAAATTTCAAAGAGATAAGAGGCAGCAGATTATAGGGACATGCTAGTGAAGGAAACTGTTTGACGTCCTGCAACCTATTCAGGTCCTGCGAGATTGCTACTAAGGGTTAATTAATATTATAATCGCTCCATAGTTTCGAATGAGTTATGGAGACAAGATGGCAGAGAGAGCATTGTTCTGAGAAGGTTACAGTATGAACAATTATTCAGGGGTAGCCGTTGATACAGAATCAGGTCTAAATGCTGTTTGAAGCATGGGGCTGATAATAACTGAAAGGTGTAAAGAAAGAGTAATGAGTAGGAAGGGATATTTAATTTAGTTTATTTTGTCAGAATAAAAATGTGGTTTTATGAATGAGTGAATGGAAACAGTATAGTAAACATAGGGTGATTGTGAGTGAGTTAGTAAAGAGAATCATAATACAAAATCTCACAGGGCCCGAGACCAAGTGGTGACAGTAATGCATCTGAAGAGACTGTGAGGAAGAGTGACAGTGGGTGAAGTTGCCAAACGCAGGCAAGGAACAGGCTGCTGGGGGAGAGAATGGGAATTAACTGGGATTCGATGTGGGAAGTGGTCAACAGAAAGACTGCTGAGGATGGAGGGGCTGTATGGAGAGAAAAGGGGAAAGATGTAAGGAGGAGAGACTAGAACCAGGAAGGAGAGAGGAAAATACTGCAAAACGATTGAGAGATGGGTACATTGCAAAAGGAGAATAAAGAAGTCTGCAGGAATTGGAGAGGGAGAGTCTTCATATTAACAATGGGAAAGAAGGCTTCAAGAACACCTCCTTCCCCACTGTTATCAGACTTATGAACAGCTCTCTCATATATTAAATTTGATCTTTCTCTGCACCTTCCCTGTAGCTGTAACACTATATTCTGCATCCTGTTTTATTACCCTAAAGTACTTATGTAAGGTGTGATTTGATTGGACAGCATGCTAAACAATACTTTTCACTGCAACTATCTATATTTTTAAAACATTTACATTTGTAGGATGTGGGCACCATTGGCTGGGCCTGCGTTTATTGCCTATCACCAGTTGACTGTAAGACAGTGGTGTTGAGCTGCCTTCTTGATACACTGCAGTCCACGTGCTTTGGGTTGACCCACAATGCCATCAGGGAGGGATTTTGACCCAGTGACAGTGAACAATATATTTCAAACTCAGGATAGTGAGTGGCTTGGAGGGGAACTTGAAAGTGGTGGTGTTATCATATATCTGCTGCCCTTGTCCTTCTCGATGGAAGTGGTCGAGGCTTAGAAAAGTGCTGTCTAAGGATATTTAGTGAACTTCTGCAGTGCATCTTGTAGGTAGTACACACTGCTGCTACTGAGTGTTGGTGGCGGAGGGAGTGGATGCTTGTGGATGTGATACCAATCAAGCCTGCTGCTCATGGATGGTATCAAGCTTCTTGAGTGCTGTTGGGGAGTATTCCATCACACTCTGACTTGTGCCTTGTAGATGTTGGACAGGCTTTGGGGTGTCAGGAAGTGAGCTACTCACTGCAGTATTCTAGCCTCTGACCTAGTCTTGCAACCACTATGTTTATGTGGTGAGTCCACTGGTCAATGATAAGTCGCAGTGTTGATAGTAGGGACTTTAGTGATGGTAACACCATTTAATGTCAATGGACAGTGGTTAGATTGTCTCTTATTGGTGATGGTCCTAGCCTGGCATTTTTGGCGCAAATGTTACTTGCCACTTGGCAGCCCAAGCCTGAATATTGTCCAGATCTTGTCTGCTTCAGTATCTGAAGAGTTGCGAACGGTGCTGAACATTGTGCAGTCATTGATGACCATCCCCACTTCTGACCTTCTGCCGAGAAGGTCATTAATGAAGCAGGTGAAGATGGTTGGGCCCAGCACACAGGCCTGAGGAACTCCTGCACAAATGTTCTGCAGCTGAGATGACTCACCTCTAACAACCACAACCATCTTCCTATGTGTCAGGTATGACTCCAACCATCAGAGAGTTTCCCCCTTGATACCCACTGATTCCTTGATCCTATTCTTGGTTGAACGCAGCCTTAATGTCCAGTTGCTGTCACTCTCATCTCACCTCTAGAATTCAGCTCTTTTGTCCATGTTTGGCCCAAGGTTGTAATGAGGTCAGGAGCAGAGTGGTCCTAGCAGAACTCAAACTGGGCATCTCTGAGTAGGTTGTCATTGAATAGGTGCTGCTTGATAGCACTGTTGATAATACATTTCATCACTTTACTGATGATCAAGAGTAGACTGATGGGACAGTAACAGACCGGGTTGGACTCGTCCTGCATTTTATGAACAGGACATGCCTGGGTAATTTTCCACATTGCTTGGTGGATGCCAGTGTTGTAACATGTGACAATAACAAATCAAATCGAATCAAGAACAGGGATATATGAGATGCAAAGGTGAGGAAGTGAATAGAAAGGTAGCTGCTGGGGGAGATCAGGATAGGTTGCAAGGAAACATGAGAGAGAGGCTGCAAGTTTTTGAGAATGGGAGATTTCCCAGGAGTGAGGAGTGGCTGTGAGAGGTAGGGAAGAGGACTGGCTGCAAGGGAGAGAACACAGTTTTAAAACTGTTAACAATGGAATATTCAGCTAACCAGGAGTCTGCAAAATCTTGAAACCACTTATGTAATGAATTCATTGCAAATAATGTAGAAGAGCTGACTTAAGGTTGTGTAAATCAAGATTTAGTATGTGGGGTAAGTATAGTGGATACCATTATAACGAACACTGTGTCAATTGCTTAATTCAAGTCAGAGATAAAGATCTGAAATACAGTGAGAAGGATAGTAATTGCCTGCTTACAGTCATGTGTGTGTGTGTCATTTCTTTTATCTTGCCCCAATTCAAATACCATGGGGGTCTAAGAACTTAATGTGTGTGGTTTAATGAGAGCTGATAATTTATGAAAATGCTGATCAATTCTTGTAATTTTGCTTCTGAGTGTCCAATTACCACGTATATCAATGCAAATATGGGAGGCATTTTCACCAAGCAGCTGCATTACCTAAAAAATGAGTTAATGAGAATGAAAGAGTCCTTGAAAACCAAAAAAAAGTCCCTAAACTCTAAAGAACTCTAAAGAATAATTCAAGAACATCCTTTGAAAAAGAAAACATTATTTTGTACCCTACGTGGCAGCAAATGAATTGGCAAAGAGTGAGATCAGGAAGAAGAGGAGCTCAAATGCAAGGCTGCTGAACCTTGAAAGGCACGCCTAGTCTGGACCAGTTCGAACAAATGCATTTGTTGGAACCAGTCCTACATAAATCTATCTTTTTTATTTTTGTGCCATCAAATTAATTATATTTTCTTCTTAATGGTGCAATGAGATCTTTTTTACATCATAAATGGTGCATTTTGGCTAAATTTAAGCACTTTTATATTTTATAAAAGATATTGGGGTTTTCAGCCTACCAAACAAATTCCAATTTCACAAAAGCAATCCTCTTCTCTTTCTCCACTTTATGATTCCCACCCAAATGTGGCAGTTTGATATTTTCTATTGTTACCTCTCTCTCCCTCGCACTGTTTTTAGTCTCTCCCTCTTCCCCTCCTCATGCTGTCTTCACTCTCTAATCTCGCCAGAACTGCTCTGAATATTGGTTAGCCATTTGAGAGGAGAACATAAATTGCTAGTCCCTAGTTCCTTTAAGTCAGAAGCTTCTGTAAGAGGTAATTTCGGTTTAAACTTTAAGATGTGCCTGGACCACAGACTGATCTATAATAAAAGACAAAACCTTTGTTTCTTTTCTAACAACCATTTTATATACTCAAAAGTAGAGTAGTTTAAATTGTGCAGAATGCTGACAATTTGTGAGCTATAGTGAAAGCGAGCAGGCCCTTGATTAATGAAGCCATACACACAGCAGAGAAGGATGAGTCCTTTCTTGATAAGACTCCAGGATGGGAGTACGACTTGACATCTGTTTCAGATTAAAGCTTTTGACTGATAAGACTACAGGGTGAGAAAAACAACAAACTTTGGAGACTCTGGAGCCTTTTGTTGCAGACTTTGTGATAAAAATAATGATGTTTTTAAGAATGTGAACCTCATGGCTTGTTGGAGCCAAGGAGAGGAGGGACTTGTCCTATAAATAATGGAGACTTTGTAAGCCTCAGCGCGCCTTTTCTTTAAGGGTGCCCGACTCTGCAGACTTGACTTGTTAATAAAACTTTGTTTTCCTGAATTTGTCTAGAGTGATTATTGAGAAGCGATTTTCGTTTCTAACACTTCAGAATGAGATACAGATTCTTGTTGTACCAATTTAGAACATCTCTAGTTGTCACATTGCTCCAACTATCCGATCTGGCTTTAATGTGCTAATTCTCTCCCTTTACAGCAATGCAGATCATCTTGTTTTAATGCACATCATTCAAGGATTACACAATCTCATACTTCTTTCTATTAAGAAAATGAACACAAATCTCAAATAAGACAGCTGCATGCCCTTCAGCTTATCAACTCAGTGAATTAATTCAGAAAAATCATTGTGAGTTGTATTCTCCAGTTCTAGTACTATATATTGATGTTACATATTGCTGAAGGTAGACTAATGAGCTGTATTGGCATAGCTGCATCTAGGCCAAGTAGACAATCAGGCTTTACATGACAAACATGACTTAATTGCCAGACTGGATGTGAGGAAATGTCATTCAAACACCGAAAAAAAGTGAAATTTGTAGCCAACAGAATGAACTGTATCCACATGTAGTGGATTGTCGTCTGGCTTAACATAGGAGTAAAACAGAAAATACAATGGAGAATCAACAGGAATACTAAAGATTTGGGGGAGATGTGGAAAAGCAAGTTAGAGAGGCAAAGACAAATTATGAGAAAAGACCAGCTAACATCGGTATGTAAACAGTGGGAGTGGTTAAAGGAGGAGTAGGGCTTATCAGAAATCAAAAATAGGATTTACAAATGGAAGTAGGGGGCATAGTTAAGGTGTAAATGAATATTTTGCACCTGTCTTTACAAAAAAAGGACAATATTACCCAGACCACAATGACATAAAAATAATTAACGTATTTATATATATCAAATATATTTAATTTTATAGCAAAAATGCCGTCAGTAGACGGGTTGTGGGGCACTAACCATAACCTTTCAATCTTCCCTGGTCTAGGGAGAGGTCCCAGACTGGAGGATTGCAAACATTATGGCCCTGTTCAAAAAAGACTGCAAGGATAATCCCAGCCATTACATACCCGTTAGTTTAAGTTGATATTGGAGAAAACCTCCAGAAATAGTTATTCAGAATATAATCAGTAATCACATGGAAAAAGAGGAGTTGATTAGGAAGAGTCAGCATGGATTTCTAAAGGAGAAACTCCATTAAACTAACTTGCTGGTGCGTTTTTTTTTACAGAGGTAACAGGCTTTATGTGGAGAATGCTGTCAATGTGTTATACCTGGACGTCCAGAATGTGTTTGATACAGCGCCACACAATGAACTTGTAAGGAAAATTACAGGTCATAGTTTAGTAGCAACATGGATACAAAATTGACAGTTGTTGGAAACAGAGTTATAGTCAATAGGTACTTTTCAGGCTGGAGGCAGGTTTGTAGTGGAATTACCCAGGTGCCGGTATTGGGATCCATGTTTTTCCTATAATACATTAATAAAAAGGGTCGGGTGTGCAGGGGACAATTTCAAAGTTTGCAGATGACATGAAACCTGGAAAAATCGCAAACTGTCGAGGAGAAGCATGTCCAAAAGGACAATTACAAGCTGGTGAAATGGGTGAATAGGTGTCAGATGCACAGAAGTGTGAGGTAATGCAATTTAGTCATAAGAGTGTTGAAAGACAACATATAAATGGGATGCAGGAGCACAGGGATCTGAGTGTAGGTATGCATAAATCATTGAATATGGCAGCACAGAGATGGAGAGCAGTTAATAAAGCATACAGTGTTTCTGCTTTATTAATTGAAGTATAAAGTACAAGAGCAGGGATGTGATGCTGAATTTGTACAAAAATTAGTTTTTTTTAAGCTTTAGTGTATAGTGGTGGGTGCCACATTACAGAAAAGAGGAGAATGCATTGGAGAGAGTGCAGACACAACTTACAAGAATGGTCCCAAAAATGAGAAACTTCAATTACAAGGATAGTTTCAAGAAGTTGGGACTGTTCTCCTTGGAAAGATGACGACTGACAGAAGGTTTGATAGAAGTTTTCAAAACCATGAGTGGGCTGGACAGAGTAGAAATGAAAAAACTGTTCGTGTTCGTAAGAGAAAAAAAGAGCGAGAGGCCAGTGCAAGCAAAGCAGGGTGATGTGAGAGAATATTTTTTCACACAGTGAGTAGTTAGGATAGACATATGGAGGTCTACTGCATAAAAGAGGCCCTTTGGCCCATCAAAATGAGTACTTAAATAACTCTACAGAAGCCAGTATCCCGTCACCAGGTCACCCTTTATTTACACCTGCATAGTACTTGACACTGGGTCCGGCTTCCTCACGGCTAGGTCTCAGAGTGAACAGAACCTGTTCTAACCTGTCAGCCAGGGCTCCCTGAGTGGACAGATTAACAGCCCCAATCAGGGAACTTATTCCGTGAGGTGTTGTTACAATCACTACAGGTATGGATGCACTACCTGGAAATGTGGTGAAAGTAGGTTTAAATGAGGTATTCAAGAGGGAATTGGATCATTATTTGGATAGAAATGGAATGGAAAAAAAGGCAGACAATTGGCACCATGTAACAGAATCAGTGCAGACATTTTGGGCTGAATGGCCCCATTCCATGTCTCAGAATAATTTGAGTTTCACAGCCAGGAGAGCAATGAAAACGTGGTTCATTGATAATAGTGTACATCAAAAAGAAGTCAGTCAGTTGTTATTGGTTCATTACTGACCAGCGCATTGATGGTGCATTGGAACTGCAGAAATAAGGTTCTATTTCCATACCTTAATGCACATTCTGCTCTCTTTGTCAACACTTTTTTCTGTGGACATGTACCATAAATTTTTTACGTAATGTATCTAATCTCTGCCACAAACTAAAGTGAATATATGACAGCAAAGGTAGAGGTCACATTGAATGTCTCAGCATAATGCAATACCTGATCTGCTCTCTATCAATACACTCTAGCTGATGAATGACATGTACAGCAGTGAGAGTGTCTAAGACTTTCTTCAGAGTATGCTTCTCCTCTCTCAGCAGACATACCCTCAGAGGGAGATCTGTTATGCCTAAGACAATCCTATCTTTGATGCAATATTTTTCATTGTCCAAGCTCTCTGAATTCAGCTGGGTGTCTGTGTCAACCCACACTGATTACAATTCTTCCTCTCAACTCATACACAAAACCTACAAACATTGACATTAGTAAGGTGTTCAAAGTAGTCTTTATGTTCAAAATCTCTCCTGCCTGAATTCTCTGCTTCTCAGTGACAGTGTGTTACACAGTTTGTTGCGCTTTCCTGCAACAGTGTTGCTACTCTGTTTCCTCAGTCTTTCATTAAATTTTGTACCTGTCTCATCGTGTTGATACTAAGAATTGAAAAAAAATCTAATTCTGTTTCATATCTTTCATTTCCACAGAGGTTAGAAAATTCATCGCCATTCTGACTCATCTCATACTTCAATGTAGAAGACTGTAGGTCTAATTCTTCATTGCTTGACTTGTTGGAATTGTTGGCTATCCTATATCTCCAAAAGTTCACTCAATCTCACGTTCGCATTTCAGGAGTGATGTGTCAAGTGATGTGTTGCACGGATGGCACAAATGAATGTGAAAGCACTTCAGCAAATATGGAGGTCATATGACTATGGCAAACTAGCTAGTATACGGTGCACAAATGCATTCATTTTTTGCTGAATACTTTTGTAGAGCTGTGTTTGCACAGCTGGTGGAATTTGGAGCTAGGGCAGTATCTGGACAGAATTTAAGGTGTGGAAAGAACATGGTGTTTTGGATGAGCTCAGGTGGAATCCAGCATAGAAAACATTAAGTTTAAAAGGCATTAAATAGGGTAGCTACTGACTCCATTCTTCTCCCTCACACCAGTCTAGAACTAAACCAGTACACCTGCAACCTTGGTACTGTATCTGACCTCAAAATAAACTTCCAATCACACACACATTATCATCATTAAGATTGCTTATTTTTATTTCACAACATTATCTGGCACGGCTACCCAGACTAAAACCCTCATTCGTGTCTTTGTTACTTCTCAACTTGACCAATCGTAACTACTCTCTCCCCTTCCCCTTTTGTAAACTTGACAATCTAAAACTCTCCTGCCACTGTCTTATCTGACACTTTATCATCCCTGCGCTTGCTGGCCTACATGAGTTCAAGATCCAAGTTTCAAAACTATCAAGTGATTTACTACTTTCAAAATTCTCACTCTTTTTTAATTCCCTCCATGACCTTGCTCATCTCTATCTCTATGATCTCTTCTAACTGTACAACCTTCCAAGATATCTGTGCTCCTTTAATTCTGACCTCGTATACATTCCCAATTATCATAGGTGGCCATGCATTCAGTTGTCTAAGTACCAGGTTATTGAATATACTCTTTAAACCCTTCTGTCTCTCTGCACTGCTTTCCTTTAAGTTTCTCCTTAAAACGTATCTTTTAAACAAAGCTTTTGCTCATCTAATCTAATTTCTCCTTGTGTGGCTCAGTATGCATCTTATTTTTGAGTGTGGGGTGCTGGAAAAGCACAGCAGGTCAGGCAGCATCTGAGGAGCAGGAGAATCAATGTTTCGGGCAAAAGCCCTTCAGCAGGAATGAGTAATGACCTGGGGGTTGCAGTGAGAGAGAGACTCACTGAGATATTTGAAGAGAGAGGAAGAGAACTTCTTCAAGGTAGGCATCCTTGGAAAAGGCTTCGCAGTGGGGTTAAAATCAACCTCATTACTGATGAAGGGCTTTTGCCCAAACTGTCGATTCTCCTGCTCCGCAAATGTTGCCTGACCAACTGTACTTTTCCAGCACCACACCTCGATTCTAATCTCCAGCATCTGCAGTTTTCAATTTCACCTATGTGCCTTACTTTGTTCCACTACATTCACGTCATCACTAAGGTTGCCCATTTTCACTTCTATAACATAATCTGATTTTACCCCTACCTCAGCGCATCCATTGCCAAAACCTTCTCAGACATAGAGCTTGAGTTTTGACTTCACCTGAGTGTGACCAGGGTAGAACATGGACTTAGTGGCAAGGATATTATTTCCAAAATGCTGTGTTTGTAGAAGTAGGCACTGATTAATGGGAAGGCATCCTTGGGAAGACATCACAAATAGAACAATGGAAAGATGGTCTTTGTTCCAACAGTAAAATTCACAATCTGGCTTCACTGCCTGGATGAACACCCTGAAACATAACATCCAGAATTGAGAGTTAAAGCTCCTGGCTTTGATGCATGTGTACCCTTTTATAAGGCAGCAGGTCTGGAGCCTCAACACTGAGCATCAACATCAGTAACACACCTTCACCCACTGTTGTTTCCCTGCTACCAGCACAAGACAATGTTTGGGACACAGGGCTTCTCCATATTCAATAGCTGACTCATGAATGGTGCAAAATATACATGTCAATCCTGTTGCTCATATCCTTGTTCATGTCTTTATACTATTCCAATACATTTCTCTCTGCACTCCTACATTTCACTATTTTGTCAACTTGGGGTAATCTATAAAATATTTTGGCTTCTGTCTTAACTCTCACCAAGTCACATTCACCCATCACACACATGCTGACTGACATACATTTGTTCCCAGTCAAGCAACATTGCAGTTTTAAATTTTGTATCCTTGTTTTAAACTTCCTCTCTGGCTCTGACCCTCCCTGTCTGCAATTTCCACTAACCTCAATCCTCTGATGAGTCAGTGATCATTATATCCTGCCTCCATGAACAACCCCAATTTTAATTGCTTCACCATTAGCTGCCATGCTTTCAGTTGCCTTGGCTCCTCACGCTTGAACTCCCCCCAGAACCAGAAGTCTCTCTGTTTCTGTACCTTTTTTTTCCTTTGCAAAGCACAATCCTTAAAACCTAGCTCTTCAATTGAGCTTTTGTCACCTGCTGTAACAGCTCCTGCAGTGGCCTGCTATCATATTTCTTTTCCTAATGCTCCTGTGTACGATCCTGGGATGTTTCATGAGGTCATTGATTAAATTGCTATTCCAGCATCAAGTGGGATGGAATTGGCTGAAGAGAATACTGGCTCAGACATTGAGCTTGAGCTCCGCTTCACTTGAGTGTGACCAGGGTAGAAGATGGACTTACTGGCAAGGATATTGTTTCCAAAATGCTGTGTTTGTATAAGTAGGCTCTGATAAGTGGGAAGACATCCCTGGTTGTTACAAATAGAACAGTGGAAAGATGGCTTTTGTTCCAACAGTAAAATTCACAATCTGGCTTCACTGCCTGGATGAACACACTGTAACATAACATCCAGAATTGAGAGTTAAAGCTCCTGGCTTTGATGCATGTGTACCCTTTTATAAGGCAGCAGGTTTGGAGCCTCAACACTGAGCATCAACATCAGTAACACACCTTCACCCACTGTTGTTTCTCTGCTACCAGCACAAGACAATGTTTGGGGCACAGGGCTTCTGCATATTCAATAGCTGACTCATGAATGGTGTAAAACATATATGTCAATCCTATTGCTCATTCAACCAGTCAGGACTGATAACACACCACCAAATGAAGGAGAGATGTCTGTGCTTTCCTGTGGTTTTCCAACAGAAAATCACTTCGCATCGACTCAGATTCTTCATGGAATTGCTTACTGCTCCAGAGTATTACAGCACGGAAACAGACCCTTTGGTCCAATCTCTCATATACGTCATGCAGCACAGAAAAAGGCCCTTCGGTCCAACCAGTCCATGCTGAACATAATACCAAACTAAACTAGCCCACCTGCCTGCTCTTATAAACATTGGAACTGTACCTGCATCCACCAATTTCCTCTGGCAGTTCATTCCATGCACTTTTGGTGTAAAAATGTTGCCCCTCATGTCCTTTTAAATCTTTCTCCTCTCACCTTAAAAATATGCCCCCTAGTTTTGAACTCCACTACCTCAGGGAAAGGCCCTTTGCTATTCACCTGATCTATACCCTTTATGATTTTATAAACCTCTATAAGGTCATCCCTCAACCTCCTACACTCCAGTGAAAACAGTCCAAGCCTATCCAGCCTATTTTTAGAATTGAAACCCTGCATTCCCAGCAACATCCCAGTAAATCCTGTTCTATGTGCTTTAGAGAACCTTATTGCTTAATTTCCTCGATGAATTAACATCCACACGTAATTTCCTATGCATTTACAAAGCAATGAGAAATGTATGGTATGCTATTGACACATGTTAATAGTGACTCAGATGCTGTGAATGAATTGCAAAGTAGAACTGTTTTTTGACTGGAACCAAAGCAGCGGTGATGAGCAAGACAGCATCAGCAGTATAGAAATCCACATTGTAAATGCCCTCTCAATCTGAGGAGGGCGAGTATTAGAAAGAAAGATGCGTATTTAGAACATTTCACAAAATGGTTTACAGCCAGTGAGGTACTTTTGGAGTGGCCATTTCTGTAAGATAACACAGCAGCCAATTTGCACGCAGCAAACCACCATCACAGACCGCAGTGCTAATAATGGCCAGATAATCTACTTTAGGGATGTTGACTGAGGGGAGAAATACTAACCACACAAAAGGGTAAACTCCTCTGCTCTCCTTTAAAAGCATACAATAGGATCTTTTACGTCAGTACAGCAGGCGGGTGGAAGGTTCATCTGAAAGATAGCACTCTCTAACAGCTTAGTACTGCAATAGAGTGTCCAGCCTGACTTCTGTGCTCAAGTCCTGGGATGGGACTTGACCCTGAACCTTGACATGCAAAAGCAACAATGTTATCAACTAAGCCACAGCTAAAACAAATGGTGAAACATTCTTACAGATAGTCACTTCAACTGAGAGAAATGCAAGAAATAAACCTAGGTCATAATCTTATCACCAATTATGCAATTCACATCCTATAGTGGAAGAAGTAGGCTGTGTTTTGATGATTAGGATTACTATTTGTTGACAAGATTCTCTTTGTACAGGTACAATGTGGTTGACAGAACTATCCCAGTCTGTCGTGGTAGTTAAATCACATGGAAAATCACCCACCCATGTTTGCTTTAATCTTTGTTTTGGTAACATAGTGCTCCTGTAGGTGGAAAATGAGTTCGCTGCAACAAGATGCTCTGTGAGTAATGAGTCTTTCAGTTTCATCTCCACAGAGAATTGTAGCTATTTCAAGTGTTTGCTTCAATCAATCCCTCAGAAGAGTTGTAAAATTGACATGTGTTAACAGTGCACTCAATGGGAATTTGAGCATTCAGTTTCTCTCACTAAATCCGTCTTCCTTCCATCCCCCACCATTCGCTTCTCTAAACCTTTACTTTCAGGTTAAGGACAAAATGGCAGCTTTACTAGGCAGAAACCGCTGATTCACTACACAATGCGTGTATAGATTAGTTTGCGTATCACAGGCTTATAGTTGCCAATCTACCAGCATGAAGAACAGGTATTACTGCTCACTCCAAAAGAAAGAAGTTTCCACATTCTCAGTCCATATTATTGTTAAACACAGCAGGAGAAATGATTTTATAGAGTTTAGAATTGAATAAGAAAAACTGGACAGTAAATTCCATCATACAAAAGCATGAACAAGAGAGTATCTGCAATTAAAAAGGCTAGTTCTGATGAATGGTCATTGACCTAAAGCATTAGCACTTTCTTTCTTCAGGAACCTGTCAAATAGATTGTATTTGCAGTTTTATACTGTAATTCAATGCTGAGTTTACATGATCCTTCTAACCGTGTCAAAAATATTTTTTAATGTTCAGTCTTGAAATTCAGATGACAAATTCAAATCAGTCTCTGACACTTTGTTAGATCCTTGAATTTTCTACACAATTTCATTTTCATAAGAAGAAGACAATTCTGGCAAATGGCTAGAAATTTGGTGTCTTGAGGTAATGATGTTTATTGTGACCATATAAAACTTATTTGTACAGTAACTTATTTTCTTCCATTAGTATCCCAGCAATTAACTACCTGTAAAAGTTTTTTTTGTTTGATCCAAGTTACGGAATGCCATTCTCTCCCATATTAAGGTGGAGTTTGCCAATTGGAACTCTGGGTTTGCAAAATATGCTTACAGCCAATTTTTTTTAATCCTTTTTGAGCGGCATGATACTTCGAGGAAGGGAGAGATCACTGCCAGGCACAAGGGAGGCCACATCTATAAGAGCTCAAGGCACTGGTCAGTAGAAATGAATCAACTTCTGTTACTGCTACAATGCATCCATTGACAAATCAGCACTATTCATCATTCTCTTACTAATACATTACTACAGTGTCTTAGATCAACAGCTCAGTGTCTTCCAGCTGGACTAGTAAAGCACAGTGAGGCAACTTGAGGACACCTCATGATGGGGTCATTAATCATCTGAATCAAATGGCAGGAAGAATCTGTCACATCTCAGCAGGTCAACATTTGCTACTTTGTCCGCAATCTGGAATCACTGCTCCTTAATATAGGCAACCAGACCAAAAATATTTAATCCAAATTGTCCTGAGGATTCATTCTTTCTTTCCCCAGCAGGGATAATCCTTCAGTCCCTTTTTTGTATAATTATAAATAGCAACAAAAAGCAGACACAGCTTAAAGATACACAACTACTCAATCAGCTGTTTTAAATAAAATAACAATAAATATAGATGCTACATGTATACAGTCAGATATAGCAATGGAAGCACTATTTTTATTCAGTCATGGGAAGAGAGCATCATCGGCTATTTACCTTCCATATGAATATACCTTTAAGCAGATGGTGATGAATGAACTTGCTGGTCGAGGTATACCCACAGTGCTGTTAGGAAGATCCAGGATTTTGACTCAGCTACATTGAAGGAAGGGAAATATATTCAGGGTGGTGAGAGATTTATCAGTGAAATTGGAGGTGGAGGTGTTATGCCTACCTTGAAAGGATATGGTCATGGTATCAAAACTGTATCATAGCAAGTAACCTCACTCAGGCTACTTGAAACACGATATGCCGATGAAAGCTCACTGCTGTTGGTAATCGAATTGCCTCATACTAACCAGGATTAGTACATGAAAACGAAAGATTTGGAGGGACATTAGCGAGGAGCAGGCAAGTGGGACTAGTTCAGTTTGGGATTATGTTCGGCCTGGACTGGTTGGACCAAAGGGGGCTGTTTCTGTTCTGTATGACTCTATGATTACGGGTTTGTGTATGTAATATTTGTATAAAGCAGTGAGCTGCGATACATGTTCTGTTCAATTCTTAATACCACATAATACATTTCCAGTTCTTATAATAAGAAAGAGAACACAATCAATGCTGCATCAAGTACAAATACCCTGCTGCAGGCAAACCACACATTGGGTGGAGCTCACATGTGCCTGTTCCCTGGTTCTTCTAACTTGTAGAGGCTGCAGACTCGGATGGTGCTCTCAAAAGGAGTATTGATGAATTTGAGACAGTACACCCTGCTGCTGCTGTGTTGATCATGGAGGGAGTCAATGTTTAAGATGGTGAATGAAGGACCAATACTGTGTCCTGGATTTTGTAGGGCTTAAGTGTTGGGACTGTTCTAGACGGGATCATCCAGCAATTTTCCTTGCTGTACAATGCTGATGATAGCTTTCAAGGGTGCCATTTGTTACAGTTTCCTCCAGGCAGTGGTGACAAGGGGAACCTGGAAACTTGTTCTGCTGCTCTTTGAGTATCTTTAGGACCTGTGCATGCACAACCTAGCCCACTGCCCACTCATCTGCGAGGGAGCTTGTGGCTGGTCATGGCTTTGACTCACCCACTGTCTCTGAAAATTGTTTGGCAGGTAGGTAGTTGGGAGATGGGGGTGGTTGAACAGCAGGCCTGACTTTGTGGGAGGTGTTTGTTAGCAGACTTCAATCAGGGTCGGGGGGGGAATTCCATCAGCAGGCCTGAGACAAAGGTGGGTGTCTTATGGCAGGCCCACTGATGTTGTGGGGTGCAGGGCAGGAGTAGTCTAATGACATGCCTGAAAGAGTGGGGGAGAAGGGGTTGATGAGAGAGATTTCAGAATGAATGAGAAAAGAGGGCTTGGGGAAAAGGACTTTGCATGGATTTCTGATTGAGTAGAGTCATAGAGATGTATAACTCGTCCACGCTGACCAATTATCCTAAATTAATCTCATTCCATTTGCCTGCACTTGCCCATATCCCTCTAGACGCTCCTTATTCATATACCCATCCAGATGCCTTTTAAACATTGTAATTGTACCAGTCTCCATCACTTCCTCTGGCAGCTCATTCCATACACACATCACCCTCTGTGTGGAAAAAGTTGCCCCTTAGGTCCCTTTTAAACTTTTCCCCTCTCATCCTAAACCTATGCCCTCTAGTTCAGAACTCCCCCACCCCAGGGAAAAGACCTTGTCTATCTATTCTATCCATGCCCCTCATGATTTTATAAACCTCTATAAAGGTCGCCCCTAGCTTCTGATGCTCCAGGGAAAACAGCCCCAGACTATTCACCCTCTCCCTATAGCACAAATCGTCCAACCCTGGCAGATCTTCGTAAATGTTTTCGGAACTCTCTCAACTTTCACAACATCATTCCTATGGGAAGGAGGCCAGAATTGCATACAATATTCCAAAAGTGGCTTGACCAATGTCCTGTATAGCCGTAACGTGATCTTCCAATCTCTTACTTGATGCTCCGACCAAGAACGGAAAGCTTATCAAACACCTTCTTCACTATCCTATCTACCTGCGACTCCACTTTCAAGGAGCTATGAACCTGCACTCCAAGGTCTCTTTGTTCAGCAACACTCCGTAAGACCTTACCATTAAGTGTATACGTCCTGCTCCGATTTGTCTTTCCAAAATGCAGCACCTCACATTTATCTGGATTAAACTCAATCTGCCACACCTCAGCCCATTAGCCCATCTGATTAAGATTCCATTGTACTCTGAGGTAACCTTCTTCGCTGTCCACTACACTTCCAATTTTGGTGTCATCTGCAAACTTACTAACTATACCTCCTATATTCACATCCAAATCATTTATTTGAATGACAAAAAGCAGTGGACCCAGCACTGATCCTTGTGGCACACCAGCAGTGAGGAGATTAGGGAGAGGAGTTTCTGAGTGAGTGGGGAGAGGGGATTTAGGGAGAGGGATTTCTAAATGTGTTTGAGGAGTGAGTTTGGGGAGAGGAGTGTTTGATTAAGTCTATCAGGGGAGTGGAGTTTGCAGGGGTTGTTATTTATGTGTACTATGAAGCAATCTGGATGACTACGAGCTATATGCTCAGTGTTGATATTTTAAATGTGGAATGTTGTGGTGGCATAGTTGTATATATGGGCAATTCCTTCATGCTGGTGACCACCTCCTTGGTCACTGGTCTTGCCAGCAACACATGCTCCATCTACCGCCTTGCTCTATCTGATCACCAACCCTGTCAGCAGCTGACACCAACTACCCAACCCAGCCAGTGTGTGCCTTCCTTTCCCTTCGTGCATTGCACTTATCCAGGCAATTGATGAGCATTGTATCACATTCCCAACTGTGCTTGATAGGTGAAAGCCAGGACAGGTGTTGAACAACTCACCACCAAAATTTCAACATTTGACCAGCCCGTACAGTAACAATATTTGTACATTTTGATCCAGTTGAATTTTTAGCAATGATGATCCCCAAAAATATTGAAGGTGGGGCATTCAGTGATGGTAATACCTTTTAATGTCAAGCAGAGGTGGTTACCCTCTCTCTTGTTGGAGATGGTCATTGCCTTGCACTTGTGTAGCACAACTATTACTTGCCTTCTTTTTAAAGCAAAAAAACTACACGTTGTCCAGTCCTTGCTATATGCAGACATGAAGTGCTCAAGATTCCAAGGAGTGACAAATGGTGCTTAATATTGTGCAGTCATCAGTGAACATCCCCGCTTCTGACCTTATGATGGAGGGAAGGTCAATATGAGGCAGCTGAAGCTGGTTGGGCACAGGATATGATACTGAGGAACTCTTGCAGAGATGTCCTGGCCTTGAGATGGTTGACCTCCAACAAATTTTCTTTGTGCTTGGCATGACTCCAAGCCACAGAAAGATTTACCCCTTATTTCCAGTGATTGAAATCTAATTCAGAGATTTACACAATTGCGTAACAACTGAATTTATTACCATGACCTTATGCTCAGCCTTAAAATTTGAGTTTGTTCCATATTCTGTGACATTCAATTGGTAATGTTTTTATTAATCTGTGCTGCTCCAGTGACTGTCTGTACAGCTATGTTAATCACCACAACCAAACAATGTCTAATAACATTTTATCACCATTTAATTAAAAAACAATCAAGCAGCAAAATGGGGCAAATGTCCAAAGAGCTCATCAAATGTGCCATATCCTGGAAAGTTTTGTGTTCCATTGCTTTCCAAGTAAAGTTGTGTGTGAGTGATTTATCTGAACAATTGGAAGATGCAAATGTTCTCAACCACTTGTGCTTCAGAGATCCCTCCATTCAAACGTTTGGCTACTCACTTATATCGCTCTGCCGTAGCACAAAACAGTTGCCAGGATTTACCTAAAGAAAATGGCACAGGCTTTCACCCTGAATTTTCAATACAATGCAGTTCAAAGTCAATGTATCAAAGTTCAGGAATTGGCAGCCACTTTCCTGTACTTTTCTCAATATTACTTATTGAGCCTACAACTTAGGTCCATTTACCGAGGAAGCAACATATTTTTGAAGCAGTTTAGAGAACAGTCACTCAGCTGATTCTTGGCACAATAGGGTTGTCATATCAGGGAAGATTCAGCAAATTGTGCCTGTAATCCTTGGAAGTTAGAAGAATCAGAAGTGATCGTATTGAAAGATAAGACTCTGGACGGGTCTGACATGATAGATGCAAGAGGATGTTTCCTCTCCTGATTGGAAATATACTGCTGTTCCTTCAGTCTTTGGGTCAAAATCCTGGAATTCCCTCCCTACCGGCATTGTGGGTCAACCCACAGCAAGTGAACTGCAGCGATTCAAGATGGCAGCTCATGGATGGGCTGTCAATGCTGGCCAGCCAGTGACACCCAAGTCCCACAAGTGAATAATAAAAAAATCTAAAACTAAGGGACATAGTTTTAAAATAAGGGATCTCCGATTTAAAACTGAGATGAGGAGGAATTTCTTCTGAGAGTCATGAGCTTTTAAAATTCTCTTCCTCCGTGTTCAGTGAAAGCTGTATTGTTAGAATCATAGAGATAGATGTCCACAGCAGAAAAAAAAAAGGCCCTTTGGTCCATCTAGTCAGCACTGGGTAAAAATCACCATTTCACTATTCAAATCTCGTTTTCTAGCATTCAATATATTCAGGACTGAGTTTTACAGATTTTGATCTACATGGCAGTCAAGGATTTTGGGGAGTAGCCAAAAGGTGGAGACAAGTCTATCAGTGGAGCCATGATTTTATTGAATGATGGAGCATGCTCCTGGGCTAAATAGCCTATTCTTGTTCCTATATCTGATGATCTTACACTAACTGGTTAACCAGTACACTAATCTCAGTGCTGCAAAATTCTTTGCACACATACCTGTCTCCTCCTCAAAACTTCTTGAAGACAAAATAGCTTGAATAACCATCTCAATGGGATCCATGCAGCAGCAGAGACAAGGGTCTCTGAGGTCACATTGCAAAACGTGCAGTTATTGCTGCTGTTGCACTTCCAGTTGTTATTAGCAGATGTTTACTCTCTGACATAGGCAAATGAGTTGTCCAGACATTTTCAGCAAATGTTCCAGTTGGTAGGGAAACTGGCTTAAATTCTGCCAAAATATTTGTGCAGTTGTGGTCCAGCAGTTTTGGTTCAATAACTCGGAACAATTTAATGATTTAAAGCAGTTTTGGAAATATTACAAATGTGTTAAGTTGCTCACACTGTTTCTTCAGCTCCTGCCAACACCTCTGCAACTCTGGCTTTGATTCTAACAACCTACTATCACAATGGAGTCTTTGTTTCGCTAATTCCAAGATACAACTTTCATTTCCTTTCCATTTGCAGGTCCTTCCATATCCACAATAATGCTGCAACTGCCTCTCCTATTTTATCTATGCCAACTCCTCCCATGTCTGAGTCACCATGACTTCATAAGTTCATAAGATATAGGAGCAGAACACATTCTCCCCGTGTCTGCGTGGGTTTCCTCCGGGTGCTCCGGTTTCCTCCCACAATCCAAAAATGTGCAGGTTAGGTGAATTGACCATGCTAAATTGTCCGTAGTGTTAGGTGAAGGGGTAAAAGTAGGGGTGTGGGTGGGTTGCGGGTCGGTGTGGACTTGTTGGGCCGAAGGGCCTGTTTCCACACTGTAAGTAATCTAATCTAATCTAATCTAATTAGGCCATTTGGCCCGTCGAGTCTGTTTCACCATTCAATTATGGCTGATCTGCTCCTCATCCCTATTTTCCTCCCTTCTCTCTACATCCCTTCAATTTATTAAACGCGATCCCTTACTCCCAATTCCTCTGCCTCTGCCATATTGGCTCCCAGGAGAAGCAATTTTTACTCCAGCTCATTCAAGATGGCCTCCTATTTTAGGGACCACAATTTCCCTTCCCACATGATCAACAATGCCCTCCAGCGCAGCTACTCCACTTCCCGCACCTCCGCACTTGCATCCTACCCCTCCAACTGCAACAACGATACAACACCCAAGTCCTCACCTTCCACCTCACCAACCTCTGTATACATGGCATCATCCTCCGCCATTTCCACCACCTCGAGTCAGACCCCACTACCAGAGATATATTTCCCTCCCCACCCTATCTGCATTCCTCAGAGACCATTCTCACCGTGAATGCCTTGTTAGGTCCACCCCACAATCAACCCAGCCTCCACACCTGGCATCTTCCCTTGCCACGCAAGAAACAGTATCAGGACATTTGGGGATGCTGTAAATATAGATGCGCCCACACCTTCCCCACCTCCCCCCCCCACCCACTCCCCTCACCTTCATCCAAGAGCCCAGGCGATTATTTTAAATCCGGTGAGACCTTCCTGCACATCCATCTACCTTATCTACTGTGTCCATTGCTGTCATTGTAGTGTCCTCTACAATCAGGGAGACAGGACACAAACTCGTGAAGCATTTCAGGGAACATCTCTGGTCTGCCGCACCAATCAACCCCAATGCCTTGTGGCCGACCACTTCAACTCCCCTCCCACTCCACCAAAGACATGCAAGTCCTGGGCCTCCTCCACTGCCATATCAAAGCCACCTGACACCTGGAGGAAGAACGCCTCAATTTCTGCCTTGTGACCCTTCAACCACAAGGCATTAATATCAACTTCACCAGTTTCCAAATCTTCCTTCCTCCCACCTTATCCTAGATCCGTCCCTCCAACTCAGCACTGCCCTCTTGACCTGTCCATCTTTCTTCCCACCTATCCACACCACCCTCCCCACCGACCTATCACTCCCACCTATAGTCTTCCCACCTACCTTCCCCACAGCCCCAGCCCCACCTCCTACACTTCCCCCTCCCTCCCCCCCAACCCTGCACATTGCTGATGAAGGGCTTATGCTCAAAATGTCAGCTCTCCTGTTCCTCAGACGCTTCCCCACCTGCTATGCTTTTCCAGCACCATCCTTTTCGACTCGTTCTCCCAATTAAAAATCTGACTAACCCCTCCTTAAATTTACTCACTGTCCCAGCATCCACTGCACTTTGGGGTAGCTAATTCCACAGATTCTCCTTAGGGAGCAGTAGTTTTCTCAATTCTGTTTGAATTTGCTAACCCTTATCCTAAGACTATCACCTCTCATCCTAGAATGCCCCACAAGAGGAAGCATCCACTCCACATCTATTTTATCCACACCTTTTATCATCTTGACTACCTCAATTTGATCTCCCCTCATTCTGCTAAATTCCAGAGAAGGCCTAAACTGTTCGATCTCTCTTCATACGACAAATCCCTCATCTCTGGGAAGAATCCAGTGAACCTCCTCCAATGCCATTACATCTTTCCTCAAATAAGGGGACCAAAACCGTGCACAATACTCCGGGTGCATTCTCACCAATGCCTCATATAGTTGCAAAAATTCTTCCTTATGTTTATATTCTATTCCCTTAGCTATAAAAACCAACATTCCATTCACTTTCTTTATTTTCTGCTGTACCTGCATGCTAACGTTCTATGACTCATGAATGAGTACATCTGGATCCCTCTGCACCAAAACACTCAAAGTCTCTCGCCAGAAAGATAGGTCGTCTTTCCATTGTGTTGACCCAAAGCATGACCTTGCACTTATCCACATTAAACTATCTGCCATGTTTTGGCCTACTCTCCTAACCTATCTATATCTATTTGTAAGGTTCTTATTTCCTCATTGCAATTTACCATCTGGCCTATTTTTATGTGGTCCGTAAATTTATCTCTACAGCTTTCTATTCCTGTATCCAATTCATTAATGTGGATTGTAAATAGCTTGGTACCAAGGACCAAACCCTTTGGCACCCACTGTTATATCTTGCCATAAAGAAAAAAAAACATTTATCTCAACTCTTTTTTTGGTCCATCAGCCAGACATCTATCCAGGCTAATTAATATCCATAATCTCATATGATCCAACCTTGTGAATTAACCTTTTGTGCGGTACCTTATCAAACACTTTCTGGATGTCTAGATAAAGTACATCTACAGCATCCCCATTATCCACTTTGCTTGTTACTTCTTCAAAGAACTTCAGCAAATTAGTCAAACATAATTTGCCCTTCATAAAACCATACTGACTGCGATGGTAGTTTTTTTACTTTCCAAATGTCCTGGTATTACTTCCTTGATAATGGATACTTTCCCAACAAAAGATGTTAAACTAACTGGTCTATAATTTCCCACATTTTGCCTCCCTCCCTTTTTGAATAATGGCGTTATATTAGCCATTTTCTGATCCACAGGAACCTTTCCAGAATTGCAGGCAATATTCCAAAAGAGACCTAACCAATGTTCTAACCAATAAAGGAAAACGCCTTCTTCACTATCCTATTTACCTGCAACTACTTTCAAGGAACTATGAACCTGCACACCATGACTTTTTTGTTCAGCAACACTCCCCAGGACCTTACCATTAAGTGTGTAAGTCCTGCTCTGAATTCTTCAAGATCCCCTTGTACTCTGAGGTAACCTTCTTCGCTGTATACTATACCTCCAATATTGGTGTCATCTGCAAACATTTCCAAAATCTCCAGGGAATTTTGGAATATCGTAACCTATGGATTAACTATGTCCGCTGCCACTTCCTTTGATACCCCAGGATGTAGGCCATCAGGTCCAGGGAATTTGTCTGTCTTCAATTCAAATAGTTTGCTTAGTAGCTTTGTACTATTGATGTTGATTGTTCTAAGTTCTACCCCATCTTGCCTCTGATTTGCCCATTCTAACAGGAGTGGTACTACTGTCCTCCACCATGAAAACTGAGGCAAAATATTGATTCAGCATCTCTGCCATCTCAGTGTTCCCCACTACTAAATCTCTGGTTTCATTTTCCAAGGGACCAACATTCACATTAATGACCCTCTTTCCTTTTATATATAAATAACTTTTGCTATCCTTTTTGATATTTTGTGCTAGTTTTTTTTCATAACTTACCTTAGCTTTATTTATTAATTTTTTTAGTATCCCTTTGTTTATGTTTTTTCAATCTTCCGTCTGCCACTCACCTTTGCAATATGATATACCTTAGTTTTTGACTTGATATTGTTCTTGACCTCCTTGTTTAGCCATGGATTTTTTTTAAACACCCCTTACCATCTTTCTTTCTTACTGGGATATATTTTAGTTGTGAGGAATTGAGTAGCTCCTGAAACAACTGCCACTGCTCAACCGCTGTCTTTCCATTTAGCCTTCCTGCCCAGTCTACTCAGGCCAAATCTGTCCTCATGCCAATAAAGTTTTCTTTGTTAACTTCCAGGACACAACTGTAGGGCTCCACTTCCGCGCCCCCAAACTGAATTTTGAATTCTATCATACTATGGACACTACTCCCTAAAGATCATTAACTATACGTGCATGTTATAATCATTCATGATTATTGCTGTATCTTTCTTGCAAGCCTCTGATATTTTCTGGTTTATATAGTGCCTCACTGCAGAACTTCTTCCCTTTTCTATTTTGTATTTTTAGCAAACTGATTCCACATAGAGTCATAGAGATGTACAGCACGGAAATAGACCCTTCGATCAAACTCGTCCATGCTGACCAGATATCCTAAATTAATCTAGTCCCATTTGTCAGCACTTGACCCATATCCCTCTAAACCCTTCCTATTCAAATTGCCATCCAGATGCCTTTTAAATGCTGTAACTGTACCAGCCTCCACTACTTCCTCTGGAAGTTTATTCCATACATGCAACATCCTGTGTGTGAAAACGTTGCCCCTCAGGTCCCTTTTATATCTTTCCCCTCTCACCCTAAACTTATACCCTGGATTCCCCCACCTCAGGCAGAAAACCTTGTCTATTTATCCTATCCTTGCCCCTCATGATTTCATAAACCTCTGTAAGGTCACCCCTCAGCCTCTGACACTCCAGGGAAAACAGCCCAGCCTGTTCAGCCTCTCCCTATAGCTCAAATTCTCCAACCCTGGCAACATCCTTATAAATCTTTTCTGAACCATTTCAAGTTTCACAACATCCTTCCGATAGGAAGGAGACCAGAATTGCACAGGATATTCCAAAAGTGGCCTAACTAACATCCTTTCAGCCGTAACATGACCTCCCAACTCCTATACTCAACGTCCTGACCAATAAAGGAAACATACGAAATGCCTTCTTCACTATCCTATCTACCCACGACTCTACTTTCAAGGAACTATAAACCTTCATTCCATAGTCTCTTTGTTCAGCAACACTCCCCAGGACCTTACCATTAAGTCTATAATGGCTCTGATTTGCTTTTCCAAAATGCAGTACTTCACATTTATCTAAATTAAACTCCATCTGCCACTCCTCAGCCCATTGGTCCATTTGATCAAGATCCCATTGTACTCTGAGGTAACCTTCTTCGCTGTCCACTACACCTCCAATTTTGGTGACATCTGCAAACTTACTAACTATACCTCCTATGTTCATATCCAAATCATTTATATAAATGACAAAAAGCAGTGGACCCAGCACTGATCCATGTGTCACTCCACTGGTCACAGGCCTCCAGTCTGAAAAGCAACCCTCCACCACCACCCTCTGACTTCCACCTTCGAGCTAGTTCTGTATCTAAGTGACTAGTTCTCCCTGTATTCCATGAGTTCTAACCTTGCTAACCAGTCTCCCATGGGGAACCTGTCGAACGCCTTACTGAAGTCTATCTAGATCACATCTACCATTCTGCCCTCATCAATCCTCTTTGTTCAAAAGACTCAGTCAAGTTTGTGAGATATGGTTTCCCATGCACAAAGCCATGTTGACTATCCCTAATTAGTCCTTGCCTTTCCAAATACATGTACATCCTATCCCTCAGGATTTTTTCCAACAACTTGCCGATGTCAGGCTCACTGGTCTATAGTTCCCTGACTTTTCCATATCACCTTTCTTAAATAGCGGTACCACGTTAGCCAACCACCAGTCTTCTGGCACCTCATCTGTGACTCTCAATGATACAAATATCTCAGCAAAGGGCCCAGCAATCACTTCCCTAGCTTCCCACAGGGTTCTAGGTACACCTAATCAGGTCCTGGGGATTTATTCACCTTTATGTGTTGTAAGACATCTAGCACCTCCTCCTCTGTAATATGGACATTTTTCAAGATGTCACCATTTATTTCCCAACATTCTGTATCTTCCATATCCTTCTCCGCAGTTAACACTGATGCAAAATACTCGTTTAGTATCTCCCCCATCTCTTGAGACTCCAAACACAGGCTGCCTTGCTGATCTTTGAGGGGCCCTATTCTCTCCCTAGTTACCTTTTTGTCCTTAATGTATTTGTAAAAACCCTTTGGACTCTCCTTAACCCTATTTGCCAAAGCTATCTCAAGTCCCCTTTATGCCCTCCTGAATTCCCTCATAAGTATACTCCTCCTGCCTTTATACTCTTCTAAGGATTCACTTGATCTATCCTGTCTATACCTGACATATGCTTCCTTCTTTTTCTTAACCAAATCCTCAATTTCTCTAGTCATCCAGCATTCCCCACACCTACCAGCTTCCCTTTCACCCTAACAGGAATATACTGCCTCTGGACTCTTGTTATCTCATTTTTGAAGGCATCACATTTTCCAGCAGTCCCTTTACCTGTGAACATCTGCCCCCAAACAGCTTTTGAAAGTTCTTGCCTAATACCATCAAAATTGGCCTTTCTCCAATTTAGAACTTCAACTTTTAGATCTGGTCTATCCTTTTCCATCACTATTTTAAATCTAATAGAATTACAGTTGCTGGCCCCAAAGTGCTCCCCCACTGACACCTCAGTCACCTGCCCTGCCTTATTTCCCAAGAGTAGATCAGGTTTTGCACCTTCTCTAGTAGGTACATCCACATACTGAATCAGAATTTTCTTGTACACACTTAACAAATTCCTCTCCATCTAAACCTTTAACACTATGGCAGTCCCAGTTGATGTTTGGCAAGTTAAAATCTCCTACCATAAACACCCTACTATTCTTACAGATAGCTGAGATCTCCTGACAAATTTATTTCTCAATTTCCTGCTGACAATTAGAGGGTCTTTAATACAATCCCAATAAATGATCATTCCTTTCTCATTTCCACACAAATAACTCCCCTGGATATATTCCCAGGAATATCCTCTCTCAGTACAGCGGTAATGCTATCCCTTATCATAAACGTCACTCCCCCTCCTCTCTTTCCCCTTTTCTATACTCCCTGTAGCGTTTCTATCCTGGAGCATTAAGCTGCAAGTCCTGTCTATCCCTAGGCTATGTTTTTGTAATTGCTATGATATCCCAGTCCCATGTTTCTAACCATGCCCTGAGTTCATCTGTTTTCCCTGTTAGGCCTCTTGCATTGAATTAATGCAGATTAATTTATCAGTCCTATCTTGTTCTCTGCTTTATTCCTGACTATTCGACTTGCTCCTTTTCCCAACTGTACCTATCTCAGATTGATCTCTTTCCTCACTATTTTCCTGAGTCCCAACTCCCGACCTTACTTGTTTAAATCCTTCCAAGCAGCTCTAGCAAATCTCCCTGCTATATTCATCCCCTTCTAATTCAGGTCCTTCTTGTACAGGTCACTTCTACCCCAGAAGAGATTCCAATGATCCAAAAATGTGAATCCTTCTCCCATACACCAGCTCCTCAGCATTCATCTGCTCCGTCCTTTTATTCCTACCCACACTAGCTCGTAGCACTGGGAGTAATCCAGATATTACTAATCTCCTTTTTAAATTCCTGCCTAACTTCCTATACTCTCCCTTCAGAATCTCATCCTTTCCCCTTCCTATGTCGTTAGTTCCAATACATACAGTGACCTCCTGCTGGTCCCACTCCCCTTTGAGAACATTCTGCATCCTCTCTGAGATATCCTTGATCCTGGCAGCAGGGAGGCAACACACCATTCTGATTTTTCACTGCTAGCTGCAGAAACATCTGTCTGTGCCTCCGAATAGAGTGTCCCCTATCACAATTGATCACTTGTGACCCAATGTACCTCTAATTACATTACAGCCAGACTCGATACCAGCAACTTGGCTGTTTGTGCTACATTCCTCAGAGTCCATCACCTCTTATATTTTCCAAAACAGCATACTTGCTTGAAATGGGGATAGCCACAGAAGGCTCCCACACTACCTGCATACTCCTCTTACCTTTCCTGGAGTCAACCCATCTATCTGACTATATCTGCGGCTTTTCTCCCTTCCTATTGCTGCCATCCATCACACCCCCTCGCTCTTGTAAATTCCTCATTGCCTCTAACTGACATTCCAACCAATCCATGTGATCTGATAGGATTCACAACTAAAGACACTTCCTGCAGACATAATCCTGAGTAACATGGAACCTCTCCTTAATCTACCACATCTATGAGGAAGAGCATATCACTCCACTAAAGGCCATCTTTGCTCCTTCACAATCTACAGAGCCACAAAATAGCGCCATCTTTTTGCTGTAAACAAAGAGTACTCCCGGCTAACTTAGTACTTATGGTTTATACTTTTAAAATTTAATCAAGTGACAGATCTCAATAAAACATACAATTAAGAAAGAACCCGCTCTACTCATTGCTATAGACTTACAGCAAGGTTACATGTTAAAAAACTATGCACTTATCTGCTCCTGTGCTGTGAGCTCACCCACAATGGTTCCTCCAAGGTCAGCTGTGAATTTCTCTGTTTGTTAACTATTCCCGGAGCCACTCCGATGTCCACAGATACATGAGCTCAAACAGCAAAGGCAGTGACTGTGCAGATTTACTGCTGTGGAATTTAGCAGTGTAGGTTTCTTTCTCTTTCTCCCTAACTGACCATGTGGTTGCTGCCTTTTGTGTCTTCCTCCTTTTAAAAGAGCCATTGTTTTGATCTTTTTTCCCCAAAGTTTCAAAACAACGGAACAGCATATAAAACAGTAATTGCTGCTTCTGGTGATGGAAGGTTTCCATCACTGAAAATACCTCAAAAAGATGCAGCTCTTACAGCCACAATCTTTTCCTGTCCTCCATCTTGGGTCACCATATCTTGGTCTCCCGTGTTTATGTCATTTCTCATTATAGCACTGATCCCTTCCTTCATCAGCAAGGCCACACCACCACCTTTTCCTTTCAGTCTATCTTTTCAAAATGCTGAATACCCCTGGATATTCAATTCCTAGATCTGGTTTCCTTGTAAACATGGTTACCATGTTTCGGTAATCACTACCAAATTGTAGCCTTCTGTTTCTTTTTGCGCGATTAACTTAATTTTGTTTTGAATGCTTCGTGCATTTACATACAAAGCTTTGAAATTTGTTCCACTGTTAAAATTCCCTACTTTTTTGATAACCTCTTAGTGCATAACAATATTCACTGTTCTGTTCCTCACCGTTATGGTCTGTAACCATCCATCACATCGCTAACCTGCACCCTTACCTCTTCCTTTAAGTTTTTAAAAAAATTTCCTCTATAACTGAACCACATGATCACCTTATTTATTTTAAAGCCCTGTCTACAATCCTAGTTATGTGATTCACTCGGACTCTGGTCCCAGCACCGTTCAGACGAAGACCATCCCATCGGATTGGATCCCTTCTTCCCCAGTACTGGTGCCAATATCCCATGAATTCAAACCCATTTCTCCCGCATGAATTTTGAGCCACACATTTACCCACTTAATCTTGTTGACTTCGTGCCAATCAGCTCGTGGCTCAGGTAGTAATCCAGATAGTATTACTTTTTTGGCTCTGCTTTTTAATTTAGCTCCTAGCTGTTCTTACTCCCTTAGCAGAACCTCTATGTTGTTGTTACATATGTGGATCATGACCACTGGATCTTTACCCTCCTATTCCCAAGTTCCTCTGCAGCCCAGATGAGATATCCCGAACTCCAGCACCATGCAGGCAATACAATATTCGGGATTCTTGATCCTAGTCACAGAGAGCAATGTCTATGTCCCTAACTATACTGTCCCCAATTATGAAGACATTTCCCTTCTCTTCCCCCACTTGAATAGCTCCCTCCATTGCTGTGCTGCGGTCAGTTGACTCACCCTCCCTGCAGTCTCCATTCCTGTCCACACAGGCTTAACTCTGAGTACAAAAGCAGTGGCAAAGGCTGGAAACACTCAGCAATTTTGGTAACATTCATGGAGACAGAAATATTTCACTCCAGCCAATTTGCAAATATGATCCAGAAATTCTAAATCTCCAACTTGCTCATTCTCCAACCTTTTCCGTCCTTGACCTACAATAGTTTTCTAACAAAGCTCAATGTATGTTTGAGAAAATGGCATCTTTTAGTTGGGAACTTAACAGCCTTCTGGACTCAACATTGAGTTCAACAATCTTTGATCATAACCCTGACCCATTTTGTTCCATTTTTCTTTGCTGATTTGAATTTTTAAAAATAATCTCTTTTTATTCCCTCTTTTTCCTTAGCTTTTGAATGGTTGCTCTTCAAGATCCTCCTTTGGGCTTCTCTGTCACCGTTTCCTTTGGGCTTGCACATGAAAACTTGTTGCTTTTTAAGCTCTCCTGCCCCCCAGCCTATCATAGGCCTTTCCCCTTGCTTTATTTTCCTCAAATATCCGCCCCTTTCATGTGCTGAAAGCCTTACATTTAAATTTTTTCCCAGATCTGATGAAAGGTCATTCACTCATTACTTTGTTCTTTCTTGCCACAGATGCTGTCAGATCTGTTGAGTATTTCCAGAATTTCTGGTTCTAATTTTTCTAGCCCTCTTCTAACTGACCTCTTCCAATCACTTATCCACAAATTACAATGAGATGGAGAAACTGTGACATGACTTGCACCAAATCTCTCACCTACATTACCACTGCCCACACAAAGTTCCACTAGCTCCTTTTTTACTCCAGTGATTGTACTTGAAAGTAACATTCCTAATTCAACCATGCCTCTTAGACTCAGTATAACTTTCCAACCTCTTCCAACTTGAAAGGACCTTCAGTAACTCTGAAACCAGGCCATTCATTCTTAACTGCTCTTTCAATCCTGCCACAGTGCTGACTTACTACACCACTGGAACTCCCTGGTTTTGCCTTCAATGTGAGCACCGCAAAAGCCTTTCAAAAGCATCTCAAAACTGTGCTATATACCTTCATCCTTCAATCTCTCCTTATTCTCTCTTCCCTGCACTGATCACTAATGTTTCCACAGAAATAGTGTGGAAATCTTATAGTTCATAAACTGTGCAAGCTGTCACTCCAATGAGTTGTCTTTATTTGAAGTAGCTTTATTGTCATATTGGCACAGTGAAAAATTTACAAGTTGTCATTTGCGGTACATAGGCACCTCGGTACAGATTCTCGAGAACAAACTCTTTGGAAAAACGATTAGAAAAAATAAAGAAATAAAAAGACCACCATGACAGAAATTCAAAAGTATAAAATTATGGTAATAAATTAGAAAAATAAAGGAATGAAAAGTTCAGAATAACAGTGTTGCTACCATAATCTAATAACGAGAAAACAGGAATTTGACACACAGTCTACACAGTTCATTTCATGGCGTTGGGTGCGAGGACCTTGTTCACTGCCCCCTTCTGTTGGAATTCTGGGTCAGATCCACCACGATGCTGATGAAAACATTGCATGGAGTCACAGACTGACTGAAGCTGCCACAAGGAGACCCAATCCAATGTTGTCAAAAACAGTCACCAAATCAGCCAAAAGGACTCCCAGGCCAGACCAGACCAACCATGTAGACCAATTCAGATAGTGGCTACTGAATTGTCAATGGCTTCACCAATTCAAATAGCAATTGTTCCACTCTCCTGAAGGAAGTATTTGAATATCCTTTCTAGGATATAGTCAGCAGCACCATGTAGGTGAAAATATATTATTGACTCAGAACAACCTCATGTTTAATGCTTCGTTCCAGCCATTCATAGGGCAAAACTGTTAATTGCAAAACTCATTAATTCAATTCAGATCACCATTAATGTTCACAGTTTGATCTGAACAGTAGAAAAATAATAAAAACACAGCTACCAGAGTTCATGTGAAAAGTTGCTTTTATTGATAGAAAACAATTCCACAAAAACTCAAAATTGTAACAAAAAGTAAAAATCTGAATGGGGAGGGGTTCAAATTTCATTACAAATTTCAAGCCTCATTACAACTGGTTTCTTGAATTAATTTCACTGGAATCATGTTGGGACTATAAGTGTTACATTATGAAGACAGTTTGCAGGGACTTGTTTGCCTTGAATATAAAAGATTAAAAGGTAACCCAGTTGACAAACTTAAGTTAATCAAAGCTAGTGTTGGTACCGATAGAGAAAAAACTATCAGTATGTGTAGACCAAGGACATATAATTAGAGCTCAACCATTCAACAGTGCTATCAGACATGTTATGTACTAGGCCAGGCCCCTCAAAACATTTTTAAGCAGGTAGCCCAGACCGTAACTTTGTTTTTTGTTTTGGGTAAGTGTATAGTGAATATTCTTGGACTAAATTAGCTGGTTTGACTGCCAAGTTTTAAACAAACAGAATTTATTTACAAAATTACGGAATGAAACATGAAGAACAGAAAATAGAATACCGGATCATTTATTCTATCGAAACCTGACTTAATGATGCTGTTCCGAAAATACATGCAACCGTTCCATTACACACATCCCTTAGCATAAAAAGTAAAAATGACACAGACAGCTTATAGTTTGCGAAGTCAGAAGGGCAGAAGGAGAGAGAGAAAATCCTGTAGCTTTTCCACACACAGCTGCCACTGAACTCACTAAAGTTCTGAACTGAATTTTTAAAAACGCTTATCTAAATGAAGGCTAGCTACTGCAGCTAGCTGGCAACTCCCCTTTGATTATATCAGTTTATTTTAAGACATGAAAGTCTTAGGTTGGAAGTATTATCTGTTAGGTTAAACAAAAGGGCCCCAATAAAACTTTCAAACCCAGCCTAGTTGGAACCTTGGGTCATTAGAACTTCTCTGAAAAAAATTCAAGGCCATAGTAACTTTGTAAAAAGAACCAGTATTGTGACAGACAACATTTCCTCACACAAAGGATAGTGGAAAGCAGGAACTCCTCACCAGTTGTTTAAGAGCTCTAAGTCTCTGAAGCAATCTTGCAATGCTGTGACAGGACGACTCCTCACTGGGAATAAATAGCGCAGTGTGGGGTGGAGTTAAAGAATAGGAGAAAGAAACTTTTACAGAAAAGCATCTAGAGTAGACCAAATAGTATTTATGGAATTGTCTTTCAATAATGTATTGGACGATTAGAGATTAGTAAATCTCATTGTCATATAGAGTAGAGTTTAGACTTACTATGTAATAAAGTGTTATAAAGAAGCTTGAAGGCAGTCTTGGCCTTGTCTTCTCAACCAGTCTGTCATGAATCCAAACTCAGGAGTGGAGGTTTAACAGTATTAAAAAAAAAAATCACTCATCCAATCAAATTCATACCCAATACTTCCACCATTGCCTTTCTGCCCATCATCTCCAAAATCTATTGAGGTTAAATCAATTGAAAATGTCAAAACTAAGACTGCTTGATATCCTAACGAGCAAAATCAAAGTGTGCAGGACAAAGGCAGGTAAAGGAATTAATGTACAGAATGGCTACAATTAAATGTTGAATATACTCGAGAGGCTGAAAGGTGACCTCATCTTTCAAAACTCTTTACTGGATATGCTAGTTTCCACTGTTTGTCCTTGAAGCTATCTGAATCAACCTTAGTCAATTTCTAATTGAAGCTCCACTCCAATTCTTGTTTCATAAATCCACTAGATTTCATCAAACGCTATTAACATCTTAGCCAACAGTCTGTTGATCTAACAGCTCCTGGGTCCACGTCTTCACTAACATCTCCTAATGGGCCTTTTTCCTATTCTCCCACACCCATTCCATCTATAATTAAACTTCCCTCTTCTTCTGTCTCTCTGCTCTTCAGCTATCATTTTAGACTGATTTATTTTCACTGCTCTATGGCCTCAAACTAAAATCCCCAACTGTTTCACTAAACGTTTGACATTTAACTGCACACTGTGTACACTGGTTGCTGTCACTAGAAGACCATGCCTAACATCTCGTTTTCCAACTCTTGCTGACTACAGTCACCCCTCTCTCTCTATTCCTGATCATGCAACATTTCACCTTCTCAATTGAGCATGAAGCCCCCATTAATCCTTCCTCCCACTCTCTATTACTGCTCAGCGTACAGGTCTCTGGCTTGAGTCCATGATAAACTAAACACCAGCGTAAGACATTGAGGACAGCAGTGATTTTAAGAAGACTTAGAATAGGACTGGATCTGTACGTCAGAGTGAAGGAGAGGATATGAATGGCAATTTTGAAGGACAGAAAATCAGTGCCAATGTCAATCATGTCACACAGAAACTTAGGGGTTTAGCTCTCACTTGACAGACCTGAAGCAAAAAAGCTTGAGCTGACATCCCAATGCAGCTATGAGGGAGTGCATGCATTATTTAGTCAAAGCCCAGCTGCATCTACCGGTGAATGTAAAAGAATTCCATGCCACAATTTCAAAGAAAAGTAAGGGAGCTTTATACTCACTTTTACCTCAATAGACATGAATGTAGTGGTGATCGTCTGAATAGCATAAATTAGAGAGATTCAAGTTCATGTTGAGACAGATGTCTTGAAGTTTATTAACAACACTATTTGCATGGCTATAATGTTATAAACATGTGCAATAGTCTTGCCTTTATGTCTTCTGATATTGCTGTACATTACGCACACACAGCTACCTCATATTGACTTCATAGCTGAAGACACTGCACTGACTTCACTGCATAGAGAGAGTGTGTAACTGTACCTTTATACCAGGACATCACATGCTATGATATTATGTAAATATCTTCAACATACAGGTCCAGTTGGCCTGAAATTCATGCCCATAATACAACATTCCTCACTATAAAAAGACATCACAGAGGGCAGAGATTTCCAGCAACAGTACACTGCATCCCTGTGCTTTAGCAGTGCATTGACAGGAGTCTTGTTACCAATTCACAACACTCTGCAAAACATTTGGTGTGGCCTCGGAGCTGGGTGGGCAAGAGGTGTCCCTGCTGCAATTGGAACATGTTACCTGCTGTATGAGCAAGTTGTGGTATGTGTGCCAGCATATTAATGAACGTTAATAAAGCATTAACTAGAGAACACAAAACATACATCCACAATCATACTCAAACATCCACATTAACGGGTCGCAGTCAGCATCAGCAGTAATATATCAAAAGATGAAAGCTGCATTTGCCAACCTAGACTGGGAACTCTGCCAGGCCAGAACTAACTTCTGCCAACAAAATAAGCAGATTCTGAACTGTGTTAAATTTATCCTTTTGGTGACTTCACATTTGGTTTTATTCCATCCCCTCTTGATTTCTTTATTTTCAAGATCTGTGCAGTTATAATAATACTGAAAATACCTGAATTTTAAAATAGGCTAACTTATATTTAAAAAACTACCCTGTGACTTTAATTCAGTCATACTGATACCCAGGAATATTAACATACGTGTCCTCCTGTTCAGTTACATTCACACTAAGCAGCTACTGTAACTGATCCTTCCAGATACTTAGCCAAAATCACCATCAGTCTCCTGCACATCTCCAGCACTACCTCATTCACTTCTATTTTATCATTCATGTTAAATACGCAGTTATGTTAAAATTGATGCTTCCAATGCCCAATTACAGTAATTCACATTTAATAGGCAAATGCCAGTCATTTTAGACCATGGACATTGCCTTAAGCATGGTTCCATTTATAGTCTCACTCTAAGACTACATAATGGTTATATTCTCACCTTTGAGTCTGGTGCTGTAGGTATAAGACCCACTTTTGGACTTGAGCACAAAAATCAAAGGTCACACTCTAACATAGAATTGAGGGTATAATGAGTTGTCAAACTGCGGCCCTGTCCACAGTCAGATGGTCAAAAAATCCTAGGTGCCATTTGAAAAGAGCAGGAAACTTATCCATTTAGCTCCCATTCAAAATGACAAAATCTGATTATCTGGTCATTATCACATTGTGAAATGTGGAAGCTTGTTGTAGGCAAATTAGCTGCTGTATTTCCTAAATTCAACAATGACTACACTTGTAATGTATTTCATTGCCTGTAAATCCTGTGTTAAAAACCACACAACACCAGGTTACAGCCCAACAGGTTTATTTGGAAGTGCAAGCTTTTGGAGTGCTACTCCTTCATCAGCTAACTAGTGGGGCAGGTTCATAGGAAACAGAATTTATGATAAAAGATCAAAGTGTCATACAACTGATGCAATGTATTGAACAAATACAGATTATCTGAGCTGAGATGTCACTTTTTAAAAAAAATAAAGCCTTAAGTTATCTCAGGACTGTGACTTGAAAGAAATTCAGGAAATTCCATATTAATCCATCAAAACTGACATCTCTATTCTAAGTGATTAAAGACTTAACAGCAATCTAGCTTTGATCAATATATCGCATTAGTTGTGTGACACTTTGATCTTTTACCAAAAATTCTGTGTCCTATAATCCTGTCCCACAAGCTAACCTGAAGAAGGAGCAGTGCTTTGAAAGCTTGTACTTTCAAATAAACCTGTTGGACTATAACCTGATGTTGTGTGACTTTTAACTTTGTCTACCTCAGTCCAACACCGGCACCTCCACATCATGTAAATACAATGGAAGCCACAATATATAATGCAAGACATTTTCAGTACAAACAACTTGTTGCTTTCGAACTAATCAAGAACCATTAACTCTACTGAGTTGATTGCACTTAGTCCACACTTGCTTTACGAAGGGTATTTAGCCACACTAGGAAAGAATGTTTTAAGCCCCAGAAATGTGGATGAGGTGAAAATGGCCACTTGCTAAGTCAGACAGAGATGGAAAAAAATACTTCAGGAAACACTCTGAAGAAGAAACAGGGGGATAAGCAATGCTTGGAAGTTAAGGAAGAACTGATATCTGAGGTACTGAAAAATGAGAGAAAAGTTGTGAGGAGTAGAAAACAAGATCAGATACCAATGACAGGGCTAAAGTAGGAAGGCAAAAAGTACTGGCTGCAATGAAAGAGATCAATGATAAGATCAACAGATGAAAGGCTTTGCGGTGGTCTAGGTCAAAGACACAATGTCCAAAGAAGGCACATATGACAATCCTAAACATTGTATGCTAAGTTCCTTCCGCCATACATCTTAAATATTACTTGACATCATCAGTCAGAGGCTTATCCCCAATGTGAACAGAGAAGTGGCAGCGGAGCATCTTGGCTTCTTTCCTGGAAAGGGTATAACTGAGTGCACAATTGTGCTCAGAAATCTCATGGAAAAACGTGAAAATGAGCAGGAAGCCCTGCTTTGGCTCATCTGCTCAGACACTGTGCCAAAGCTTTCAACACTATCCAGCTTGATGCTCCATGGAAGACACTTATAAACTTTGGTGTACCCAAACATCTCATGTTACTAATCTGGAACCTATATAGAAATGCTTTGAAGAGTCATCAGAAGTGGTGACAGGCATACAAATCAATTCCAGTTTCACAAGGGCAGTCAGGCGGAGTGTCTTCTGTCACTCATGTGAGAGAGAGGATAAACAGATAAATAAATAAATAGATTCTAGCTACAAATAAACAATTATTAACCGCTAACATATAACTCAAGTGAAAACACTAACCCTTGTATAAACTTCCACTCTATACATATACAGAACAACCTCGATTATCCGAACGAGATGGGTAGGGAGTGTGTTGTTCGGATAACTGATTGTTCATTACCCAAAACGTCAATTTTCCTGCTCCTCAGATGCTGCCTGACCTGCTGTACTTTTTCAGCATCACACTCTCAACTCTAATTTCCAGCATCTGTAGTCCTTTCACCTGATTGTTCGGATAACAGATAACATTTTTACAGCTTCTTGAGATCTTGTTCAGATAATCAGAAGTTCAGATAATTGATGTTCAGATAACTGAGGTTGTTCTGTATACAGAATATGAGGATTTAATGGGTGGAGGAGTAAACTGGGAGGGTGGTTCACTGGTCCCTGCCCACAGGCTTCACTGGATGATTTTTGTGCTGATCAGTACGTTGCTCTTCAAGCTTTCTTCTCCCAATTGTTTCATTTATTTGCAAGAGGCACAGGGTGACTGGTTCACATTTATAAAGGTCTTTGCTTTAATTAAAAGTCACTGTTTGTAGCTATTGGAAAAGAGAAATAAACTGGTTACCTTCGAGCTTGAGATGCTGTTTTACTGCAGAGCTGAAACAGCTCCTTCTCCTCCAGGGATCTGATGATTTCTGCCAAACCATTTACACCTCCAAGCTATTCAGCTGCAAGCTATTCAGATCCAAGCTATTCAACTAATGACCATGTAGCTGTTGGCAGGCAGCAGGCCTTTGGGGGTCAGTTATCTGGACAGCTAGTTTACAATGCAGAGTGATGCCAACAACATCAATTCCCACATCAGCTGAGGTTATAATAAAGGTCACATCTTCTCAATCTCACCCATTGTCTTGCCTCATCTCATCAGTTGTCTCTCACTAATAAGAACTTTGTAAGTCTTTCTGTTTCTTTCTCCTTCACAGGTTGGCCTCTTTGTGTATGGTTTTTCTCATCTATCCTAATGTCCCATTCTTTGACTTAATTAGTCACTATCAAGCTATTTTTCTTTTCTCATTGCTCCATTTTTGTGAAGTGTCTAATATCGGTACCTTTCATATTCCTCTTAGTACTTATTAATTGCAGCTAACCCCATCTAGGCTTCAGAAGGAAGTGATTATCTTGTTCCAACAGAATGCTGTTATCGCCTCGACGTTATCAAAGGTGAATAATAAAATTCTCCTGATGAAACTAACTCTTGCTCTGTGCTGTGCCTTCTCACTATGAAAACATCATATTTCAGGTCTTTTCACCATTTCAGTTCATGGGAAAGATTCATATTTAAAAGTTTCATTTTAAAGGAAGAGCATACAATGTAGTCAGAGAAAGAGGAATGTTTGCGTATTAATGAGCCTGCATTGAAAATATACTTACTGGAGAATCAGTGATAATTAATTAGTTATCTTGTTTTAGATTTCCTGCAAACACCCCCATCTATTAATGTTATAATGATTCTTTTATTGGAGCACAGCTCATCATGTCTGTTGAGAATTTACTCCCAGTTAACTTGGCCAGGTTGGGGGTGGAGAAAGATCTTGGTGGCAGGGGCTGTTGGCAGGTAGACTTTCAACAGCAAGTCACTGAAGGCAGGACAATGGTCAGAAGTAATATAAGAGAAACATCCTCAATTGGTATTAGTAACTGGGATGTGTGTGGAGGTAAAAGCTAGAATGCTTTACACACTTTACTTAAAAACCCATGTAATCATTGGTATCTTTCAAAGCTGTTAGATTATTCTACAGAATAGTCAAATTGCAATATGGACAGGGCTCTATGATTTACCACTTTTGGAATACAGCATTCAGTTCTGGTGATGTGGTGAAGCTTGAAAGGGCTCAGAAAAGATTTACAAGGATGTTGCCAGGGTTGGAGGGTTTGAGCTATAGGGGACGACTGAATAGGCTGGGGCTACTTTCCCTGGAGCGTCAGAGGCTGAGGAGTGACCTTATCGTTTGTAAAATCATGAGGAGCATGGATCGGGTGAATAGCCAAGGTCTTTTTCCCTGCATAGGGAAATCCAAAAATACAGGGCATAAGGTTTAAGGTGATATGGAAAAGATTTCAAAGGGACCTAAGCAGTAACTTTTTCACGCAGATGGTGGTGCATGTGTGAAATGAGCTGCCAGAGGAAGTCTTGGAGGCTTGTACAATTACAACATTTAAAAGGCTGGGTACATGAATAGGAAGGATTTAAAGGGATATGGGCCAAATGCTGGCAAATGGGACTTGATTAATTTAGAATATCTAGTTGCATGGATGAGTTCAACTGAAGGGTCTGTTGCTGTGCTGTGCATCTCTGCGACTCTATTATTAAATTGAATTAAATTGAATTTACAACATAGAAGCAAGCCGTTTGGCTCAATTGGTCTACATAGGTGCTTATAGTCCAAATGAGACTCCTCCCATTCAAATTACCTCATTTAATGTGATCAACTTATCCTCCAAATTCCTTTTATCCCTCATGCACTTACCTATTTTCCTTTGAGTGAACTGGTGTTATTTATTTCAACCATTTCACTTGGTGACAAACTCTATATTTTCACCACTCACATGTTGAAGAATAACTAGGGATTTATAGTTAAGTGAAACAAGTGAGTTTTGATTACAACTGTCCACTTGCTCTCTGTAAAATCAAGTCACTATAAATTGCACTACTCTCATCTGCCTAATGAAAGATTGGAGTAGCAAAATTGACAGAATGCATCAAAATCAAAACATTCCATTCAGATCACAAGGTGATTCCTGGGAACATAAGAATAGCAGCAGATCTGTGAGCTATTCCAGCTGAAAACTACCTCTTTGATGAGGTTTTGGTTCCCTTACCCCATTAACTTAATACCTTTGGTTAAATATGAATCCAAAATCTTAGGTTTAACATTCGCAATTGTTCTTGCATAAACCGCTACTTGTGAAATAAAGTTCTACAACCCTTCCCATCTGGGAGTGATTCCTAACTTCCCTTCTGAAAGATTTTAGGCTGAGTCTCAGACACCATAACTAGCCAAAATAGTTTATCTCTATTGTTGCATGAGCATATGCTTAGATATTACAGCATAGTGTGCAAACTCCTGATTGTAAGATGAAAGGATTGTAAGATGAAAGGCTCTCACACGAGAGCCCCAGGAAATATTGAGATTTGGAAGGGGGTATTTCTGCAGTGAAGACATGAGCCACAGGAAAACTGCATCACATTGACTCTTATCACCAGAAGACATTTCTTTGTCTCACAAAAGTAGAAATCTGTTTGAAGAAGTTGAAGAACTGTGAAATAAGGGACTTTTGAGGAGTTAGAGAATAGGAAAGGTTTGGAGGGGTATGGGCCAGGAGCAAATAAGTGTGACTAGCTTAGTTTGGGATTATGTTTGGCAAAGACTGATTGGACTGAAGGGTCTGCTTCCGTGCTGTATGAGACCTTGGATTTTAAGAAAAGAGGGGTGAAGGGTGAGTTTTTTCAGTGGGTGTGATGTTGAGAAAGAGAAAGGGAAGAGTTTACTAAATGTCAGAAAAGTGAAACATGAAGCTGATGGACAGGGATTTATAAGGAACAGGTTCTGATAGATAAAAATGAGATAGTAAATGATATGAGAGCTTATGGAAGAAAAAGTGGATAAAGGTGCAGTTTCAGGATCTGAGGAAGGGGATGGTGAACATAGGGAACCAGAATAGTTAAGATAACAGAATGCATTATTTGTGGCAAAGAGATTCATAAGCTGCTGTATTTATTATAGATATAAGGATGGAATAGGCAGAGGAGTTTAAGGAACCAAGTTTACGGCATTTTAGAAGATGATGGCAGGGGTTATCATGGCTTTGCAGGATGATCTTGGAGTAGTGAGCAGTTCTGACAGAGCAGAGCAAGACCCAAGAGTTCTTGCTGTAGCCCAGTCAGGACTGATGATGGATGACAGCTGCAATCAGTTTGTCAACAAAGCCATTATCAGTGACATAAAATACATACTGATATAAATCAGTGTTAGGGTTTGTCAAATAACTGACAGATATTGCATTACTTTTCACACAAAAATAACTTGTTCAATTGAAAATCTAATTTACAAAGTAATTTACAATTCTGATCATTTCAAGAAACATGACTCTGGCCTCACCTTTCACCAAATAAATTTATTTTACAAAGTAACATCTTGCCATCGATTGATTGAGCAGAATGTTCAGGGAGAATTGAAATCTAAGTCTATCAGAGATGGGTTATCCTCTCATTGTGATGTATCTCATGCAGTTTAATATCAGTCCAACATTTATTTCATTTAAGTCTGGGTGATTTCACCTCCAACCCAGACACATTTCCACCCCACCACCAACTATCCACATTCTCCCTCCCCCATCTCTGACATGCATTCACTTTTTCAATTTGTGAATGTCTGTCTTCTTGTTGCCGAATTGCAGAATTGTCTGAAACATGGATTCTAGTTTTGCATTGTCTACAATTGCTGGTTCCTAATCTCCCCACACAACACTTACTTCTGACTTTCTACTAAGCATCACCCAGTTGGGTCCTGTACTGTAGATCTTATGGTACTGAATGAACAAACAAGTTCAATATCTGGAATAACAAATTGAAATCAAATTCAATAAATATGGTCACTTGTGGATTGACATTGTGAAAGGTAAGCAAACAAATTGCTAGATTCTCATAAGAATCCAACTGTTTACCAATGTCCTTCAGGAAAAGAAGCAAACACTATGTATGACCATGTAGTTGAGTCCATGTACCCACTGACATGGTTTAGCAAGCTAGAGTTGAAAACTGCATGTGTGTTATTATAATGCTTAATGAGGAAAATATTGGGTGGACCTTTCAGCAACAATCAACTTAGGACAGACTAGTTGACGATGAAAAGTCTTCCTAACATCTGAGGACAGGGGTCTGTACTTTAAGAGATGTCTTACAGAAAAACCAAACCACACCCTTATAAATTTATATTCACAGAATCATAACTATCAGTTAACATCCCCAAACTCTCCAGTAACATCAACGGATATGTCTCAATGATTAGATTACTAGATTACTTACAGTGTGGAAACAGGTCCTTCGGCCCAACAAGTGCACACCGACCCACCAAAGCGCAACCCACCCAGACCCATTCCCCTACATTTACCCCTACACCTAACACTACGGGCAGTTTAGCCAGGCTAATTCACCTAACCTGCACATTTTTGGATTGTGGGAGGAAACCGGAGCACCCGGAGGAAACCCACGCAGACATGGGGAGAATGTGCAAACTCCACACAGATGGCAGGATGTCCACTGGTAAGGCTACAGTGGTATACAGTTGAGTGGGCTTGACCCTGGGTATCTCCACCATTGACTGTGGACTCTGTAAATCAAATGGCTTCATGATAAAAGAAGTAGAAAAAAAATTCTACTGTTTACCACCTCTTCCCATAATGCAGTGTGTCATAAACAACAACTGGACTAGAACTGGGCATCTGTGAAGTGTTGTAGATCACAGACAGTTGCTGAATTGTATATTATCACAATCCACAATCTCAGGGTCTGGCTGAACACACATTCTTCCATTACTAGCAGTGTCACAGGGAGACCACTCTGGCTCCATTATGTAAAAGCACCACCAAACATTCCCTACACTGAGGCACTAATCTGGTATAATATTGAATCAACTGCATAACAGACAAAAAGCAGTGTGATATAGCAGAGATAAACCACTGTGAGAGATCATAACAAGGTATGAGACCAAAAATGTTTGTGCAGGATCAGGCAACTAGCAGAAGGAGGAAACTCCATGGGAACCTCTATTTTCAACTCACATGAAGAGACGCTGGGAATGCATGATATGAGACTGAAGCATTTGAGACTGAAGCATTTGAGAATGCTTTAAGTAAAAAAAAACAGCCATGTAAGCCCTCATTATTATAAGTACCAGTGCCCGTCAATTCACTTCACTCCAGATATTACAAAGTGACTGTGTACACAATGCAGTCAATATGAACCATAGGAGCAGGAGTAGGCCATTTGGCCCTCCACCCTCCTCTACCATTCATTAAGACCATGATTGATCATCCAACTGATAGCCTGCTCCTCCTTTTCCCCCACATCCTTTGATCTCTTTAGCTCCAAGTGCTATATCCAACTTATTCTTTAAATCTTCAAATGCCACCTTGGTTCTGGACGTCATCAAGTTCTTGATTTAGATGTAAATATAAGGGAGCTGAATGCCTAGCAGGAGGCAAGATTAGTTGCTCTTGTTTGATCAACTATGACAAAATACAGAAATACTGAGATTAATACATGGACAACATCAAATGTGGAGAGACAAGTGACAGACAGTTTCAAATCATCAATGAAATGAACGGATCATTTCAACAACCAAATACTCAACTACGTCCCCGACCTTCAATAAGTATCATCATCACCAAATTCATTGTCACCAACATTCCAGAGGGTACCATTGAACAGTGGTTTAAATGGATCAGTCATATCAACAGGCTGAAGAACAAGCAGAAGTTGGATGTTCATGAACAAATAACACAACTCATGACCCCTCAAAGTGTCTCCATCATCAACAAGGATCAAGCCAGGAATGTGATGGAATACTCATCACTCACTTGAATCGTTGTAACAACACTGAAGAAGCTCAATAATCTTCAGAATAATCTTTTTGATTGACCTTTGGTTTTGGTTTCAATATTTACCATGTTATCAAAATTTGCTTCCAGTCTGTAAGCACAAGTAGCACTTCTCAACTCTTGACTTCTCTCTCACAGAGGAAGGCAAGGACAGCAAAATTTCGAGAATATCTCCATCTGTAATTTGATAAATCACATGCCACCCTGATTTTAGGCTGTGACATAATTATTAAATTAAGTAAATCCTGATTATCACAACACTGTGGAAAAACCATTAACATAAGGACTGCAACTGTTTAAGAAGGGCAACCCAGAATTCAAAAACAAATTTGAAAAAACAAATTTCCTTCACATCCAGAGAAGATTTTGTTTTTAGAAAAAGTTGTCAAATCCTCTCTCTGGTGCTATTACACAGAAGCATCAATCTCGAGTTGCAATGCCACATTTCATGTTGTCAGTTTTGATACTTCCTGTTGCACAAAACCTGTGCCAACAACAGTACACCTACTGCCAGCATCTCTGTCTCATAATATCATATGCAGCCATCACTGATGTTAAGTTACTGAGCAGTGTGGGGAGCATCCTTTAATCTCTCTGCATTCTTCATGCATTGATAACAATGCAGAGAACTCACATCTGTCCTCATTCAACTGCTGCTCTGAAGTCACATTAGCCTCCAAACCGTACTTGACTTTATTTACAAAATCTCGATGGAGCCAAGCGTACGGGCAAGCAACGCTCTATCAGGCCTCTACGTCACTGCAGCGGAGGACTGCAGAGGGGTTAATGTGATTGATGTCAACAAAACCACTAACAGAAGGCATTTAATTACAGATTACAATACTATTGCAGTCAGAATTACTCCAAAAAGCCTTAACTCATAGGTGCTTCATTAATTGGACATTGCAGAGGGTCTGTTGCTAATGCAGTCTACCGCCTTTAAAGCTTTGTGCAGAAAATATGAATGAAGCAAGGCGGCTGGCCACCCATCCCCCCACACTCATGCCGCAATCTCCATTCACACCAGCAGTCCGGTCCTCATACGTGTTGTTAACCGCTCTTCCCTTGCGTGCAGCCTGTGCTGTCTCACTGCAGGAGATTGAGGATGCAGGAGCTGCCCTGCTTTGTTCTATAGCCGAACATGACATCTTTTTCAGCTCACTACAGCGACTGCAGTGAATCAGCAGGTGGTGATTACAGCACATCCTCTTTATCCTTTTCATCCTAGAAATATTTGTGCAGGAGATAATGATATCTCACCAACTGTAAACAGAACTTCAGGGTTTTTTTATGCCTAATGCAACATCAGTGCAGTAAACAGAAGTGCTGACCTTACTCAGGCCCATCCTTTCTCAATGCTGTTATATTGAAGATGCTGCTGAAGCTATGCCCAGATTATACATACCAATCTAATAACCAGCTAAAGCTGATCAACAAGACCACAAAAACACAACCTCACATGTGAAAACAAGTAGTTGCACTACTTTGTCTCTTAAGTTGCAAGTAGACACAATATTCCTTCAGTTCTATTGGACTGAAAACACTAATACATGAAAACAAAAGTACTGAAGGCATAAAATTGTTAATGAAATTCTAAATTTGTCCAGATGCATGAGATAATGGTAAATTTTGTATTTTTGGTTACATTAAAATGATGTAGTTTAAATACTTTAAAGCATTTTCATAATTTACAATTAGATTGTTAGGACAACAAAAGGACTTTAGGAATTTCGACAAAACAACCCATCCCATTTGTTCCCCATATCCATTCCCTCACTGCTCAGATTTATCAAAGTACTCTTCTCTCTCCAGACCTAGTTCACAGAGATATCCATCCAACTTTCCACAATTTCACCAAGGAAGACCTTTCCTTAAACTTCCCACTTCATACTGACTCTCCTCTCTTAACCAATCTAATCAAGCCAGTGTTCATCCCAAGTTGCCCTCAATCAGCAGTTTACTTTTTCCTCCTCTGTCCCAAAATATTGTTGCCCTCTTCTCACCAAATTCAGACTCCCAGTTAATTAGATTACTTACAGTGTGGAAACAGGCCCTTTGGCCCAACAAGTCCACACCGACCCACACCCATTCCCCTACATTTACCCCTTCACCTAATACTATAGGCAATTTAGCATGATCAATTCACCTAACCTGCACATTTTTGGATTGTGAGAGGAAACTGGAGCACCCGGAGGAAACCCATGCAGACCTGGGGAGAATGTGCAAACTCCACACAGAGAGTCGCCTGAGGTGGGAATTGAACCCGGGTCTCTGGCGCTGTGAGGCAGCAGTGCTAACCACTGTGCCACCGTGCCGCCCACTCAACACTTGATGACACCTTCATAGCCATCCATTCACCCCATCCCTTTTCCATTCATTGCCATCCCCCTCCCTTGACAGGCCTTGACTCATCCCAACCTTTTCCCTTTGTCACAGATTCTAAATTGCCCCAGTCTCCCCATATTGAGCACTCTGCCTTTCTGATTAGCATTCATTTCATTTTTTCTGCTCCTGCCAGGGCTGGTGCTAATGCAATGGAAAGGTCCTATTCCTGTTAGCTCCCAGTTTTGCAGCCTCTGCATGCTAGTGGATGTTGAAACTCCCATTTTCAGAAGAATTCCAAACTAACTGAAGTAGCACACGTATTTCTTACTGCTATGAGTATTACAAAGAGTACGTTAGCAATTGCTTGGTTGGAGCAACAAACAATGACACTTTCAGCATGTCCCAAAACCACAAATGTCAGCATGAAATAGATAGGCTTGCAGAGTAGGAAGATTAGATTTCTATAATTCCTACAAACATTGTACTAACAGCAACAGCTGACATTTTTTGTGTATGGCTACCAATCACCTGGAGTCTGTTCAATTTTGCAGACTACCCAGATAAATTAAGGTAAGTGGTCAAAAATCGACAAGTGTTGAGTGGTCACCCCTAAAAATGAGATTGCTCTTTGACCCAATATGATGTCTTAGAGACTTGAATTAACTGTCCTCAGAGTACGAGTAGAGTGATTGGTCACTGCTACACCCTGCACAATCACACTAAGCGATGATCTAACTCCAGCTGGAGTGATCCATTGAAATCACCCTCTGCGACCTCATGCTGTGACTATCCTCAATGACCTGCTCAGAAATTCTCAAAAATCAAATTCTTACTTTCATCTGGGTTTGGTGCAGCGAGGATTGCACTGTGTTTTCGTTTAACCTCTTCCACGTTCTCGGAGATCTTGTCTATGAAGCCTCGGATTTCTTCAACCTGATAATTACAGGAGATCAAAACATGTTGAAACACGTTCCTTTCACTATTCATTTAAAACCAGAAAATAAAAGAAAGCAGACTTATATTTAAAACATTACCATTATGCAATACAGTGTAAACAAGGACAGTGCAGTAAATTGAGCAGACTGGACCATGACATCACAGAATCATCAAGAAGAAAATCACCAATACAGGATTCTAATCCATACCTGTTTGTATGCCTGGAGTTGTATAGATAATTCCATTCAAGCCGCTCACTTAGACTGATCTTTTAGAATATTATGTATTACTCATCTTCACCCAGCTGAAACAATGCACTCTTGATCTTTTAATTCCACCTCACTGGTTGCCATTATGTGTAGTAAAGCACCTTGTTTGCTTTCATAATTCCAATGAAATTTGAACTATTCCCCAAAAAAATTCCACTCGGCATAATGATTTGAAACTTGGACCCTCAACATCGCTCTCTCGATTCTTTCCATCACATTGAAATTTCAGAGCTAAAATTAAAATTGTTTAGAAACACTATCTATGCATTCTAAGCAATTCTTAATGGACATCAGCAATATTCCCATAGATTTACACTTCTTGTGTCTGTTTACAAACCTAAAATTTATTTCCCATTTGCTGTGATCACAGTACTATGACTTGAACAATGACTTTTGTTAATTGCCCATTGTCTTTGCAAAACCATGTTCATGAACATTTTTCAATATTCAAATCAGCATAGTCTCTCCAAATGTAATCCTAGTCATCTAACATCCTGTTTTTTTGATAACTTTGCACCCTTTGCTAACTCAGGCATCTACTTTTCATTCAATCCTCATTTATATTTTGTTCTTCTAAAGACATGGGAGTAGTCTTGGGTAAAAGAATGCAAAAAAGGAGAGGATCTGTCGGAATTCAATTTTTTGCTGACATTTAACCAAGGTAGAAATCTTGACTGAAAGATGTTTATGTTGTCATTGTTTCTTTTATCAGTTAGGTTCAATTTATGCCCTCTGCTTTTCAATCCTTCTTCCAATGCAAATAGTTGGTCCCTACTCAGTCCAGACCATTTCATTTTAGCACCTTGCGCAGAGATGCTGACAATGATTAGAGTTTGGGGCTTGAACTCTTCTGTTACTTTATTCCAGTCCAGTGTGTAGAGTATGCAGAGGATCCTTTGGACTGACTTCCACAACTTAGCTTCACAGATTAAAGTTCAAACATAAGCTTTAATAAAACTTGGTTAAAAATGATGGTAAGTGAATTTACATTGACTTTTTTGTTTACTAACAGTGGAAATGCCTGGTGCTCTCAAGAAATCAGAAGCAAATTCACTGACAGAAGTGCTGAAAAACCCCACATAAAAGTGTTCTTGATATAGGTAAGGAACTGTTTTGATCTTGAGACTCAGACTCAGCTGTTTACAGCACAGAAGGAAGCCATTTGGCCCATCACATCAACAAAAATGCGATAACATTAATCCCATTTTCCAGCTCTTGGTCCATTGTCCTGGAGGCTAAGCAATGCAAGTGTGTATCTAAAAACTGATTCAATGCGACAAGAGTTTCTGACTCAACAACTCATTCAGGCAGTGACTTCCAGACTCCCACCATCCTTTGTGTGAAAACAATTCCCTCACCTCTCTCAACTTTCCACTACTTATCTTAAATTTAGGTCGTGTGGTTATTGAACTCACTGCTACTGGGAAAGGTGCCTTTCTATCCACCCTATCTACATCCCTCAATCTTATACACCTCTTTCAGGATCTCTCTCAACTTCCACAGCTGCAAAGAAAACAATCCCAGCCTCTTCAATCTTTACTCATAGCTCATACCTTCCAGTCCAGGCAGCATCCTGATAAATCTCCTCTGTACCCTCTCTAGTGCAATCACATCCTTATAAGGTGGTGACCAGAACTGATCAAGCACGCTAATTATGGCCTGACAAGTATTTTAAACAGTTCCAGCATACCTTCTCTGCTCTTGTACTCTATGCATCAGCTAAATAAAAAAAGGCAACTGTCTCATAGGTCGAACCACCTAACCTATTTGGCCTGCTACCTTCTGTTTGAGGGACCACAAGTTCTTCATTGTATTCCCCCTGGAGTTCTTGCCCAAAATCTTAACATTTGTGTTCCCTAGTTTTTCCACCACCAATTGCAAAGAAGAGATTTTCTTTGCCTACCTTCAGTAAATGGGTATTAATCTTGAGCAAACTGCTCTCTATCTCCTTTTTCCTTGGAAAATGACCCTTGTTTCTCCAATCTTATCTTTGGCTAAAACCCTTCAGTTCTGGAACCATTCTGAAACTTCTCAAGGACCTTCATGTGTTTTCTAAACTGTAATATTACAGACCTGGAAGTTAGGCTGGGGCCTAACCTAAAATTTATTCATGTTCAGCATTAATGACCTGCTTTTGTACTCAATATCTCTATTTATGAAGAAAAAGGTCCCATAAGTTTTGTTAACTGTCTTCTCATATATCATGCCATTCTTAAACATCTATGGACATGAACCCCGTGTGCCTTTGAAAACTTCTGAGAGCTATATGTAGTCTATATTGCCTTCTGTCAAAGTCCATCATCTCACACTTCTCTGCATTAATCACCATTTATGACTTGTATGGCCCTTCTGCAACCTTATCCTTTACTGTTATGGTAAATTGGTATATTCTCACTGTTAGCCAGACAATGTCAAATTTGGAATATTCTGCAAATTTTGAAATTTTACTCTGGATTCCAAAATCAAAGTCATTTACAAAAAAAAGCAAACAACGAAGCAAAACTCCTAACACTGACCCACAGTGAACATGACTATCTGCCATCCTCCAGTTTGAAAAATAACCATTATCCACAACACCCGGGTTTCTAACCTGAAGCCATTCATCATTCAAGCTGACACTGACTCTCCTAGTCCATGAGTGTCAGTTTTGATTTGACACCAAAATTGGAGGTGTACTGGACAGCGAAGAAGGTTACCTCAGATTACAACGGGATCTTGATCAGATGGGCCAGTGGGCTGAGGAGTGGCAGATGGAGTTTAATTCAGATAAATGCAAAGTGCTGCATTTAGATTAGATTAGATTACTTACAGTGTGGAAACAGGCCCTTCAGCCCAACAAGTCCACACCAACCCGCCGAAGCCCAACCCACCCAGACCCATTCCCCTATATTTACCCCTTCTCCTAACACTATGGACAATTTAGCCTGGCCAGTTCACCTAACCTGCACATCTTTGGACTGTGGGAGGAAACCGGAGCACCCAGAGAAAATCCGCACAGACCCGGGGAGAATGTGCAAACTCCACACAGTTAGTCGCCTGAGGCAGGAATTGAACCTGGGTCTCTGGCGCTGTGAGGCAGCAATGCTAACCACTGTGCCACCCACGGGGAAAGCAAATCTTTGCAGGACTTATACACTTAATGGTAAGGTCCTAGAGAGTGTTGCTGAACAAAGAGACCTTGGAGTGCAGGT
>NC_057737.1:31871166-31914408 GCF_004010195.1 Chiloscyllium plagiosum
GAAGGCTGGTACAATTGCAACATTTAAAAGGCATTTGGATGGGTATATGTATAGGAAGGGTTTGGAGGGATATGGGTCGGGTGCTGGCAGGTGGGACTAGATTGGGTTGGGATATCTGGTCAGAATGGATGGGTTGGACCAAAGGGTCTGTCTACATGCTGTACATCTCTATGACTCTATATGGTTTTTCTTCAAAGGCTTTCCTAAAATTCATATCAACAAGGTCCATGGCTTTGCCTTCATCAGGGGCGGCACGATGGCACAGTGGTTAGCACTGCTGCCTCACAGCGCCTGAGACCCGGGTTCAATTCCCGCCTCAGGCGACTGACTGTGTGGAATTTGCACGTTCTCCCCGTGTCTGCGTGGGTTTCCTCCGGGTGCTCCGGTTTCCTTCCACAGTCCAAAGATGTGCAGGTCAGGTGAATTGGCCATGCTAAAATTGCCCGTAGTGTTAGGTAAGGGGTAAATGTAGGGGTATGGGTGGGTTGCGCTTTGGTGGGTCGGTGTGGACTTGTTGGGCCGAAGGGCCTGTTTCCACACTGTAATGTAATCTAAAAACCTTCGCCATTATATGATGAAAAACTTCTATGAAAATGATTAAGCATGACATGTCATTTATTGCTGACTCTAGAACATAGAGCATAGAACATTACAGCGCAATACAGGCCTTCGGCCTGTGGAACCAATCTGAAGCCCATCTAACCTACACTATTCCATTCTTGTCCATATGCCTATCCAATGACTATTTAAATGCCCTTAAAGTTGGCGAGTCTACAACAATCTCTGAGTAAAGAAACTATCTCTGATATCTGTCCTATATCTATCACCCCTCAATTTAAAGCTAGGTCCCCTTGTGCTAGCCATCACCATCCGAAGAAAAAGGGCTCTCACTATCCAACTTATTTAACCCTCGGATTATCTTATATGTCTCAATTAAGTCACCTCTAAACCTTCTTCTCTCTAACAAAAACAGTCTCAAGTCCCTCAGCCTTTCCTCATAAGACCTTCCCTCCCTACCAGGCAACATCCTAGTGAATCTCCTCTGAACCCTTTCCAGAGCTTCCACATCCTTCTTAAAATGCAGTGATGAGAACTGCACGCAATACTCCAAATATGGCCGCTCCAGAATTTTGTACAGCATCAGCATGACCTCATGGTTCCATAACTCAATCCGTCTACCTATAAAAGCTAATACATGGCATGCCTTCTTAACAACCTTATCAACCTGGGTGGCAACTGTCAAGGATCTGTGTACCTGACACTGAGATCTCTTTGCTCATCTACACTATCAAGAATCTTACCATTAGCGCAGTACTCTGCATTCCTGTTACTCCTTCCAAAGTGAATCACCTCATTCTTTTCCACATTAAACTCCATTTGCCACCCCTCAGTCCAGCTCTGCGGCTCATCTTTGTCTCTCTGTAGCCTACAACATCCTTCGTCACTATCAACAACTCTATTGACCTAAGAGTCATCCGCAAATTTACTCGGCCCTCATCCAGGTCATTTATATAAATGACAAACAAAAGTGGACCAAAAGAGATCCTTGCGGTACCCCACTCGTAACTAAACTCCAGCGTGAATATTTTCCATCAACCACTATCCTCTGCCTTCTTTCAGCTAGCCAATTTCTGATCCAAACCACAAATCACCATCAATCCCATACCTCCATATTTTCTCCAATAGCCGACTGTGGGGAACCTTATCAAATGCCTTATTGACTGTTTAGTTTATACAAACCTCTCAAGTACCTGTCTCTCTGATTATTATTTCTGGAAAACCATCCACCAGTCGTGCTAACTTGACAGTTTGTAGTTATTAAAAATGTCCTCAGACGCTTCCTTGAATAGTATTTGCAATCTCTAATCCTCTAGGTCCTCCCACATATTTAGGGAAATTTGTAAAATTATGGTGAGCTCTTCTATTAAGTTCGCTCCCAGTTATTTTAGCAACCTGGAATGCAAACCCTCTGGAACAAATGATTTATCTTATCCACTTTTAGAGATAGCCAATCTTTTCAGCAAATCCTTCTCAATTTTCACTTCAACTTTTGCTGCCACCACCTCTGTTTCTACCAATACTTTGTTAGCATCCTCTTCCTTAGTAAACACCAACAGAAAGCACCAACAGAAATTCCACACTTGCCTCTTCCTCCTAAGCCTACATCATCCTCATTATCATGAATAGGCCCCACTCCACCTTTTTGGGAGTACTGAGTCAAGAGTGCATTGCTGGAAAAGTACAGCAGATCAGGCAGCATCCGAGGAGCAGGGGAAACGATGTTTCAGGCAAAAGCCCTTCATCAGCCCAAAACGTCGATTCTCCTGCTCCTCGGATGTGGCCTGACCTGCTTTGCTTTTCCAGCACCACACTCTCAACTCTAATCTCCAGCATCTGCAGCCCTCACTTTTGTCCTTTTGGGAGTACTGCCTATTCAAATGCTGGTAAATGACTTTCAGTTCTTTTTCAGGTTAACTGCCATTCTAGTCTGGTATTTGCTCTTTGCTGATCTTATTTCCATGCTTTCATTCCCTCACAGCATCTTTTATTGGGTCTGGTTTTAAGAATTTCACCTGACATGTATCCTGTATTTTTGTATCATATTTTCTCTCTCTCTCTCATTATCCAAGAAGGCTCAGCTCCATTATCCTTCGCCTTATTTGAAAATAACCTAGTCGATGCATGAAACAATGCTTTCTTAAAAAAAATCTTTTGTTCTGTTAGCTATTCCTGTTAATTTTGGAATTAGACAAGATCTTTTCCTCAGAGTGGGGGTGTCCAAAACTAAAGGGCATAGGTTTAAAGTGAGTGTGGAGAGATTTAAAAGAGATGTAAGAGGCAACTTTTTTCACACAGTGGATGATCGTGTGTGGAATGAGCTGCCAGAGGAAGTGGTGGTGGCCTGTGCATTTACAACATTTAAAAGTCTTTTGGATGGATATATGAATGGGAAAGGTTTAGATGGATATGGGCCAAATGCTGGCAAATGGGACTAGATTTATTTAGGATATGTGTTTAGCATGGACAAGTTGGACTGAATGTTCCGTTTCTGTGCTGTACATTTCTAGAACTATTTACCCTGGTTAGATCCCCTCTCATCCCTAAGAAGTTGGCACTCTGCTATTTTACTTCAGATTATTCTACTTTTCTCCATTAATAATCAAAATCTTGTGAAGGATGATCACATAAATTACATAAATGTCCCTGCTCAAACACTTGATCCACTTCATTCCCCAGCACGAGGCCAAGCGATATTTCCTTCCTTGTTAGTTTGGAACAAATTGGCCAAAGAATTTCTCTTTGATAACATTTCAGAAATGTGTTGAATGAAATGGGAAAGTTACTACCTATTCGGTTAAACTGGAGACAGTGGACTGTTGTGGTCAGTGGCTGCAAAATTTTGAACCATAGTGAGAGTGAACTATACCCAAGCAGAAAGCTGAAACCTGATTTTCTCAGATACAGGAATATGTTTGAGTTGTCTCAACTCAATGATTACTGGGCATGGATCTAACACGAGAAAAAGATCTGTGATAATTCAGCAAAACCTTCCGCAGATTTGGTAACTGAAAAATTCTTATGGTTACTGGGAAGAAACAGAAACATGACTTTGGTGGATTCAGTGGTTGGAGGATGGGCAACTTCAATTAGTAGCCAGTTGTGTATCTGTCTTAGGAACATGTGATTGGATAGTGCATTGGAGGCTTTACTCTCGATCTAAGCTTCCAACATTGAACTATGTTGTGTCAGTGAAACTGTAGATTCAGTAAGTCTTCTGCACTGCACAAAGCAGCATTTTCTGACAAGAATTTCTTCAGTGTGTAAGGCTTTGGATTTCTCCAATAGGAAATAAAACTCTGAATATATCAGGAAAACTTAATACAAATGCAACTACAACATGAAAAGAACTGGTACCAGGACCTCAGAAGCTGCAGCAGCAGCTTGCGCTAAACCATCAAGTATGAGAGACAGGTTTGTGTGGTATTTTTCCAGATCACCGCACATAGTAATTTGTACTATATGTCATCTCTTCAAGGATGTGGTACCGGGTAGGTATCACTTGGGATAATTTGTTGCCATCAATCCTTTTTTTTTCTTTCCTTTGTCTTGGACCTACTTAGTGGTGAATGCTAGAGGTGTGGTAGGGATGTCCAGCACAGGCACTGTTCTTAGCTAACAAAAAGTTTATTGCACAATAGTAATAATTACAACTATATTTGGTCAGACATTATTACCAGGAGCTAAAAGAGGCACATCTGCTCCTTCCAAAAGAGAAAGCAGAACTCCTGGTTTCCACCCACAATCCGTGTGCGGAGCCAATGTAACATGAACATGAAACCCTTCGGAAGCAATACCCAATGCAACAGTTTGCTGCAATTTGGCAGCACAATGGGTGATTGGACAAGGTCTCAAATAACAGCACTTTAAAGAAGCAGACTGCAATGAAGATCAATGATGGAAAAAAATTAAACAAATAGCTGGATGTTTTGTTTTGTTCTTGAATCATCGAGTAACTTTGTATCTGAGACGTAGCATGGTAAATGTGCAGTCAGTCAGTCAGTAGAAATCCTAATGAGGGACCTTGTAATACAGATACAATGGGTGCCCAGAAGCAATATTATATGGGCTTGTACCCAGGAGCAATACAGTACAAACAGCCTGTATCCAGGAGCAGTACTATACATCATTTTGTACCCAGGAGCAAAATATATCACACTCAGACTGTTGTTTTTTTTAAGGTATGGTAGGTTTCTCATCGGAAGACAGCAGAATCCATCTAAAGTGATGGATGATACAGAGATTATCCACAGTACCTTACTAAATCTCAATGGCTGAGATGAGTATTTTACAAATTACATAAGCACAGACACTCCTAGTATCTCACAATTGTCTGAGATTCCCCCTTATTATTGAGTCTCTGCTGAGTCCATACGCCAGTCAACATGCAACAACCACCTCACTTTAAAAGAACTTCACATGGAGTCATTATCTACTCATCAAAATAATAGTTGGGCCTGGACCTCATGGTACCTACAGCAGGCACTTCGAACCACTGACAAGTATCACCCAGCGTTGTCTTTGCATGGTACTTCAAATCTATTGGCAAGAAACACCTCAACACCATCTTCTCCCGAGCCAACACCGAGACACTACTCACATCAAACAGCTCCTTTGGGTTCAAAATGTTATTCAAATGCTTGAAATCAGACTCCCAAAGGAACAGCTCTGTTGAACACAAATGCACTTGGAGACTCCCAGTGGAAGAGCAAAATCACTCTGGGATGTCCTTGAAGTATTCCTGAAGCGGTCAACCATTTCACTGACTCATGGGACTCCTGGCTTCTGGCCATCTAAAATAAGCGAGAGTCTTTTTCAAATGCACTGAATATAGACAGGTTACAACAGCAGTGAAGCTAAGGCTGATGCCAACAATAGAAGCAAAACTGAAAGATAACTGAACCATGTCTTGCTTCTGCTACTGGTAAGCTAGGAATGATCAAACCTCATAAACGCTTCATCAGACTCAGCCTTCAAACATTCCCTGCCAGCATTTGGCTGAGTCTGTAGACTCTGCATTGGATTTAGCAGCCATTTCAGAGCCTACTGAACCATTCTTGATCCCAATGGACTGACTAAGGTGAACACATGACATGGTCCAAGGACATTTCACAAATCTAATAAGAACAAATTGCAAAGTATTTGAGCCCTTTCAGCTCTCAATGTTACAATTCTGTATTATACTGTTATCAGGTGACTTAGGACAGCTGATTATGTCATACTGATCTAAATCAGCTTATTGTTATATACAGTATCACCCTGATCTTGGGCAGTTTAGCGTCTGCACCAAATGTAAGACACTGATTAGACTATTTCATCTGCAGTCAGGCTGGTATTTTTACTTGGATTTGAGAAGTGTTTTTGAATCACCAAGCAAAGATGTTTGTTTAACTCCAAACAACCTTGTTGTTGGCTTTCTATTGGGCAGGTTTGTTATTTTCTTGTTGCACTGACCCTGAATCCTATCTGGCTACACTGACCAATCACCAGCTTCATCAATTAAATAAGAAAATGAAAACTTATTGATTTACAGATTTTGTCCATACATTCCAACTAGATCAGTAATGAAGTACAACCGAATCTGAAAGCAGCAGTTTGGGTCATTAGTAGGATTTGATGTACGTTAATAGAACCATGTTTTGCTTACTGTTTGCCAAACACCATTATGGAGCAGAGAAATATTGAGAGAAGCTGGTCATTTCTTGGAGATTTGTATTGTAGGTGTTTTCATTTGCTTCAGTCATACCAAGTTGCTAAAACATAACTTATAACAACATTTATGAACATGCCTGGTTGCTGTCTTATATATGAAGAATAGTTTTTTTCAACACTGGGACATACTTTGTGGTTTGAATCAAGCTTATTTGAGTGTTCATTAGAAAAGTCAAAATACTTGGGTTTAAAAGATGCTGAGTGAGGTAGACATGGTCACGTGCTTCAGTTAACTTAAGGAAACCAAATTACGCACCCAATATTTAGGATTTTATTGCAGTGCACTGCAGGTGTAACCTGCTGTGTTGATTATGTGACAGTCAGAGGCCCCACTATGGGAGGTGAGGAGGGGACAAAGTTGGGGGCTGTTCCAGCCTTGCTGAGTTTACTGGCAGAGCTTAATTCTCATTTTTGGACAGATTGAGAGAAAGACTGTATAGAGAAGGCATCAGGTCACAGCCAGGATTTCAGAGAAGGAAAGGGGGGCAATGAAGAGACTGAACGTCAGGTTAGGGGCATTGAGAGTAAGGCTCGAGCCACCTGAAGTAATTAAGAAAGAAATGGAGGTGCACCAGGAGGGCATCAGATTATGCCTGGGCAGTGGGATGAAGTGTTTTTATATTGAATGTTTTTATTAACTTAGCCCATTTTTGGATGTTAAATTCTTCACCCTTGCCCTGCATCTATTTACATTCAGCAATTTGGCTTTTTTTTTTCCAGTTTGTTTGTGTGTATTTGCTCAAGATTCTTTTGTGACCTTCAATTATTTCGGCAAATCATGCTTTTATCTCCTTTACAAATTTTTCCCTGGATTTAAAGTAATTAAATGTTGAGTTTAGTCATACCTTAACCTATTACTCAGCCACAACCAACTTCAACGTCATTTCTTCTCCTCTTTTTCATAGCAAAATGTTTATGTTCAAAGTTATTTCTGAGTCATCAGCTTTTGCTGTTTTCAGGTTGACACTTACGGTCACAATGTTATAATGGGTGCACAGGTATCAAACCCTTTAAACCTGTGCTTGCAGTTCACAGACAGATTTCCAACAGGTTGAGCTTTCTCTGGTCATAGATTTGTCTCTTTGATTTGGTCATGGATCAATGTGTGTAAACATTAGCCATCTCTGCACTTCACAGTCACAGCCTTTCCTGCAATCAATATTCTGTTATCTCTGTCGACAGACAGTGCTATGTCATGAGGATGGTTTACTGACAAACTACACAAGCTGCACCTTCACTGGTTTCACTATAATGACAACTGCTAATTCCTAAACTTTGCTAATGTTGATCATTTTCCTATGCACCCTTATACAGTTACACAACATAACACCTTATTTAAATATACACTAATCCCAAATGTTAAGTGCTGCTATTCCTCCAGAATTGTTCTTGGTCAAATATGGACTCCACAAGTTTAACACATGAAGAAACACACTCACCACTTTATCACACCCACATCACAAGACAACCCACAATCCCCATCCTCCATAACCACATCAACCCACCACACACCAAATAATGCAGCAAAATTGAGTCAACTACTGTCAGGAGACCTGCCAAAGGCACAAATGTTCTTTGGAAATTTTGGAAATGCAAAAGAGCTCAACTATTGGTTAAAAGCAAATGATTCGCTGAATTCATTGTTTCCAGAAATTTCAAGTTGCTACGATTAGTAAGCTGAAATTGGAATACCCTTTCCTTTCCTGGAATATTTCAGCACCTAAAATCGAAGTGAAGAGGTGAAAAGAACTTGTGTAATGTCTGGCCCTTAGCAAACAGTGTTACTTCAAAATCTGAAGGAGCCCTGCCAATTAGTTTAGAAAACCTGAAGTCTAGGTGTTTGCTTGCTTTTAATAGAATGTCTTACCAAAGGCTGACAGAATGTAAATGCATCTAAGTGTTCAACAGGTTTTTTATTACTTCTAATGTAAAATACATCATGTACATCACAAGCATCTCTTTATGAATTTGGCTATATTCCGTTGTGCCTCGTTATGGCTTGAAAAACAGCTACAACGATAACGAGGAAGGGGAAAGGGAGCCCAGAGGTACTTAATACTGCAGCTATTAGTTTTAATAATGGTGTGTCCAAACACATCATGCCTAGACTTGAGAGAATTGCATTCCAAGGTAAAAGATAGTTCCCACTGTTAAAAATGTCAAAAAGTGAGGTTTTTAACTGTTAGGGTCTAAAGCTCCTGATATTGAGGATAAGATACCTTATGGAATAAGAGCAGACCCAGTAGCAAACAATCGATGACTAATAACAAAGGACAGCAAAGAAGGTTAAAAGTAGGTTAAGAAAGAATCTTGGAAAGTGAAGACAAGTGAAATGTTACAAATGTGTGTTTTCTGGGTTATTATGCATCCCAGTTAATGCAGTGAGCTGACAGACAGAATTGTACGAAAAAGTGAGTCCACTTGGGGCTGATTTCATAAATAATTTCATTAATTGTTCTACAAACCATCTCACAGACATTTTGGATTGTTACCAATAATAAAATGGTTGCTTTTTGAAAAACGAAAATCAGTAGTAAGACGGACTAAACCTAAACAGGAAATCAGAAACAGGAACCTTCGGTGTAGTGGAAGGAACTGAGGCTGCTTTAAATTCGAGGTGAACAGAGGAAAATCAGACTTTAAAGATGACAACTTAAGACGACCCAGGAAGTGGGAGTGAATGCAGAAAGTGAACAAATGTAAAAAAAAAATCTAAAACTACAAATTAGTGTCTTTGCCTCAATCCAAATGCATTTGGAACAATATTCTTGAGGTCAAGGTGTTTGTGCAGCAGGTAATTATTGCAGCTATTTATGTAGCTCACATCCATGAGTGAAAATAAATCCATTGTTTATTGAGATAGAAAATTCTGGAGTAGAGGGGGAACGAAGGAGGCAGGCAGCTTTACTTGTTCAAAAGAAGTAAGTAGCTTTGCTATCCCTAAGGAAAACAAAAAAGAAAATGAACTTGTCTCACTCAACTTAACAAGCAGGAGAACAGGGCTATTTATGGAGGTCTGCTACTCACCTTCTGGGCAGAAGCAGAACCTTAAAACACTCATTTGTGGATCATGACTGCTGCTGGCAACGCCAGCATTGATTGACCTATCTAAGTGTGCTGAGAATGTGATGATGGACTTTATCTTTGAATCCATGTGTGGAAGCTACTTCTTCAATGCTTTTAGCCAGAGGACTTTAGGATTTTGATTGAGTGACAGTGAAGGAACGGTGGAACATTTCTAAGTTAGGATTGTCCGTGATTTGCACAGAGTTCTCATGCACCTACTGCCTCTAACCTTCTTGGTGGTAGGAGTCACGATTTTGGAAAGTAGCTGAAGATGACTTAACTAGAGACAAAAAAAAACTGCAGATAATGGAATCCAAAGTAGACAGGCAGGAGACTGGAAGAACACAGCAAGCCAGGCAACATCAGGAGGTGGAGAAGTTGACGTTTCGGGTGTAGCCCTTCTTCAAGACTGGAGGTGGGTTTAAGGGGAGCTGCAGATAAAGGGGGTGGCGGAGGCAGGATGGTGAAGTGGGGATAGGTGAACACAGGTAGAGGGTATTACCTGGTTGGTCAATGGGAGGAATGAATCCGTTTGGTGGAAAGGAGGGGGAGGAGCTGGGAAGGAAGTTGGATGATGGGAAGGGAGATTATTTGAAATTGGAGAACTCAATGTTGACTCCTTTGGGCTGCAGGCTGCCCAGGGGGAATATGAGTTGTTGTGCCTCCAATTTGCAGTTTGCTTCATTGTGGCAATGGAGGAGGCCAAGGATGGTAATGTTGGAAAGGGAATAGGATGGGGAATTAAAATGTGAGGTGACTGGGAGTCCAGTCGGCCCTTGCGGGCCCAGCTGAGATGCTTGGCGAACCATTCCCTACGTTTACATACAGTCTCCCCAGTGTAGAGAAGACCACATCGGGAGCACCTGACGCAGTAAATTAGGTTGGAGGAGAGGCAGGTGAACCTCTGTCTCACCTGGGAGGACTGTTTGGGGGCCTGGATGCAGGTGAGGGGGGGTGATGTACTGGCAAGTTTTGCATATTTTCTGGTTGCAAGGGAAGGTACCTGGGGCTTTGGTGGGATTGGTGGAGAGAGTGGTGCAAACCAAGGACTATTGAAGGGAATGGTCCTTGTGGAAGGCAGAGAGGGGTGGGGAGGGGAAGATGTTCATGGTGGTGGGGTCTAGTTGGAGTTGGCGAAAATGTTTAAGGATAATGCGTTGGATGCGGAGACTGGTGGGGTGTTAGGTGAGGACAAGGGGGACTTCACCTTAAATGCATTTTTGGGGGGGCAAGAATTTAGAGCAGTGGAATGGGGAATGGAGCTGGTGTGGTGGAGAGCTGTCTGGTTGACAGAGGGAGGAAAACATGTTGTTCGAAATAGGTGGACATCTGGGATGTTTGGGAGTGGAATGTCTCCTCATCCAAGCAGATGCAGTGGAGGTGGAATGAAGTTCCTCCAGGGTACTGGGTGAGAGAAGGTGTAGTCAAAGTCATTATAGGAGTCTGTTGCCGGAAGTCGCAGAGGTCAAGAAAGGGGAGGGAGGTGTCCGAGATGGATCAAGTGAATTTGAGGATGGGGTGGAGGTTATGGGCAAAGTCGATGAACTGCTCCAGTTCAGCCTTAACTGGTAAATTGCTACAGTATTCCCTGCAGGTAGTACGCACACAACTATAATACACAGCATGAGCACAATCTATGTAAGATAGACTATGTCCAGAAAACAATACAGTAATAGATCATTCTAATCCTCCCAATATAGACTGGGATGCAAAAACTCAAGGCAATAAAACAGATCAAGCAAATATGGTTTTTAACCTTCTTTTTAAAAACAGGTTAGACATGAATAATTTGTATCAGATTTTCCCAAACAGATAAATAGAAGAGTGTCTCCAGGGATGAATGACGAGACTTAGATTAAATTTGACATTTGTTGAACACAAACACAACACTCATTTAGAAAGAAGAACAGAAAATACCTCAACAGGACAGAGAGGTATATTTTGTTATGCATTTGATCTTTAACATAGAAAAATAAATCCTTAAATACTTCACAGGTTTTATTAGCAACAAATTTGACACAAAATTAGTACCACAACTTGTTCAAAAATGTAATGTTAAAATGAATTTTAAAGGAGAGGGAGATGAAGAGAATTAGGGAAGGAATTCCAGACTAGGCCCAAGACAGTGGAAAGCATGGTTACCAATCACAGAGTGCTAAAACATTACAGACGCACAAGAGTCTATAATTGGAGAAGCTTGGAGAATTATAATTTTGAATGAATTCAAGTTCACTCAGCTTCAACCCAGTTCAAAGGCGCACTTGTGCCACTTTTCTTATTTGTTTGTGTTGCAGACTAGGTTGGAGTCAGCACAAAAGTTTTACAAAATGTCAGAACCTTATTTAGTTAAGTTCAGACGATGTTTCAAAGCATTAGGAGTGTTATTTTTAATTGACTTTGCTGCAATGTCATTTGTATTTTGACAAGCTTCATTAAACTCACGCTGCAATCACTCTAATTTGAATCAAGTTTTTTTTTGTATCATTTTGTGGAGTTCTGGACATGCTGAAATGTAACCACAGAACTTTATAGAGGGATCAAATGAACTAATTCATATTAGTCAACTTGGTGTTGCACATCCTAATTCTTGATCTATTTTTTAAGCATGTAAACTGACTGTTTGGGGCTCTGGCATGAAGTGCACCAGTGAATTTGACACCTGCACTGCTGTTTTTTCAGGGATGAGAAAAGACGGCAGGAGAATGGTAGATGGGAGAGGCTATTCTCCTTAGAGTAGGGAAGATTGAGAGATATGATGGAGGTGATCAATTTCATGAACATATCAACACAGAGGATAGGGAGAAACTTGCTATTGGCAAAATTGATCTTTAGAATTAAAGCAGAACAAATTTTAATATGTAAGGTGCAGTTGGGATATGTTTTTGGGTGAGATATCAAAACTTGCTCCCTTTAAATTCAATCAACTTAGTGCTCCTATCCAATCTAAAATGAGCACATCTCGGAAAGCGCAGAATGGAATTTTTATAAATTGAATTTCCAACTCACTGTGATTTCCAAAGTAACTGGGATATCAAAGCACTCCTACCACAAAAAGGGAAGAATTTGATTTTAGGGAAGTTTGTTCCTTGAAAGCCAGTTTTATGGCTGGCTTACAAGAAAGGGCAAGAGGGTATTAGCATGAATTAACTCCAAGATTCCAGTTAATGCCAAGTTTAGCTACTGCTTTCTGATAGGTCTAGCTTCATGCCAGCTGCAGGTTATATTGTTCAGTCTTAAAATCTCAACAGTAATAGGACAGAGATCAGGTCATCGACCCCTAGCATGGCTTATGCCATAATGCAAAGCAAACAGTAAATGAGTACATTAACAGCCTATATTTCTTTAGCATCTTTAGATAATTGATATATCCCAAAGTGTTTTACATACGCATTGTAAAGCAAAGTATGACAGATACTGAGCCACACAAGGAGAAATTAGATCAGATGAGCAAAAGCTTGGTCTGAAAGATAAGTTTTAAGGATAAACATAAAAAAGGAAAGTAGAGAGGCAGCAAGATTTAGGGAGTGTATTCAATAGCCTGTTGCCTAGGCAATTGAATGCATTGTCACCAATAATAATTGGAAATGCACAAGAGGTCAGGAGAACAGATATCTCAGAAGGTTGTGGGGTTGAAGAGATCACAGAAATAGGGACGAGCAAGGTCATGGAGAGATTTTAATAAAGAGCAAGAATTTTGAAAGGAGTAAATCAATTGATGATTTTGAAATTTGAATCTTGAGGTAATGTAGGCCTGCAAGCCCAGAGTGATAAAGTCAACAGAATTTGGTGTCAGATAGGACACAGGCAGGAGACTTTTAGATTATGTCAAGTTTACAAAACATGGAATGTGGGTGAGTAGTCAGGATTGGTCAAGTTGAGAAGTAATGAAGAGACAAATCAGGGTTTTGGTTTTGATAACTGTGCCAGGCAATGTTGTGCAAGTGAAATTAAGCAGTTTTAATGATGATATTGTGAGTGTGGTTGGACGTTTACCTTGAAATCAGGAATGCTACCAAGGTTGCAAGTGGTCCTGTTTAGTTCCAAACTGTTGCCAGAGGGAGGGATGGAATTGTTAACTACTATCATTCAGATCTTTGTCATCTCCTCAACCTATAGCTCGCAACGCTGAACTCCACCTCACTAAATATCAGCTCATTCAAAACACACTGTCCAGCAGAAATACAGCAGCTAGAAACTCAGGTTTACAATGAAAGATATAGAATATCTCTGCATAAAGGGAATGGCCAACAGGGTTTCATATCTGGGATGTCAATCAATCTAGTCAGTCAATTATCAAATTCCTCCTTAAGTAAGGTGACTGAATGCAACCTCAAGAAATATGAATTGGGTGCAGCATTAACAAATAGCTTAGAAATGTTCAAAAGACTTTTAAAGCATAAAACAAGGAATGAAACCTGTGCAAAATCCAGGCAGTGACTGAGTCAGTAATAGTGACACATACAGAAGATAAGAAAAAGGGAAAGGAATACATTTTAACTGCTGCAATATGAAATAGTATAAAACAGATGGACTGTGTGTATAGACAAATAGAAGAATAAAAGTGGTGAACCAAAATGATAAAGCCTTCAGAAAAGTACTGACAGAACCCTTGAGTTTGTATCTAGAGACACTAAAACTAAAGCAAGCAGATAATGTTGAACTAATCGTCTAAGACTTCATTAGCTACATTATTGAGACTAGAACTAGGACACAGCTTGAAAGAAGTGGTCTTCTATTTAAGATTGAGTTGAACATGGGAAGAATTATATTCTCTGAGAGCATTGAGACCGTGGAATTTTGTTTCCTAGAAAGCAATCAAAGCTAAGTCATTTAGTATTTTTAACTTGGGGGCAAAAGATTTTGACTAACCAAGTATTGGGGATAAGTAGGAATATAGAAGTGAGGTCACAATCAGATATGCCATTAACTTACGGAATGTTAGAACAGACCTGAGGAGTCACATGGTGTACGCCTGCTCGTACATTCAATACTGTTTTGCGTACTGTTTTGAAACTCCATTATTGGAAACATTGAAAATTAAATAATGGATATGCATGATAGAACCCCTACAGAGTGGAAGCAGGCCATTGAGCCCATTGGGTCCACACCAACCCTCAGAACAGCATCCCACCCAGACCCATTACCTAACCTATCTCCTTTGAACCCTACATTTCCCAAGGTTAATCCACCTAGCCTGTAATCCCTGGACATTATAGCAAGTTAGCATGGCCAGACCACCTAATCTGCACATCTTTGGACTGTGGGAGGAAACCGAACACCCAGAGAATGTGCAAACTGCACACAGACATTTGCCCCGAGGGTGGAATCAATTATTTTTTGGCAGCAATTGGAGTGAGAGGAGCAACAGCGAGGACCAGTGGCCAGACGGAAAGATAATTTTTACATATAAAAACTCACCTCAGGAGTTGCTGAATCCCGAGACACTACACGTGTAGTGTCTCCGACCAGCCCTCCTCCTCTGACCAAAAAAAAGGACTCTCGTGTGTTGCTAAAGTAAGGCATTTCGATTGATATTTCTTGTGTATTGTGAGATTGATCAAAAGTTTACTATTAGTTGGTTAATTGATTAAGATAACAGAGAAGTACTATAAATTGTTTAACTCATAAATTTGTACAAATTAATTAAATAAGTAGAGATGGCTGGACAGGTGATGTGCTGTAGCTGTATGATGTGGGAGCTGGCTGATCCCATTGTGAATGGCAGTGACCACATCTGAAGCAAATGTTGGTTGCTGGAGGAACTCTGGATCAGAATTGATGATCTGGAATCTGAGCTTCAAACACTGTGGCACATCAGGAGGGGGAGAGTTACCTGGACGCTTTGTTTCAGGAGGCAGTCACACCTGGGAGATTAAGTAGTTCAAATTCAGCTAGTGATCAGGAAAACAGGGTGCGACTGTAAGTGAGGCAGGCAGACGGATTCTGAGTTCAGGAGTGGAGGGTCCTCAGCCCTTGACCTTGTCCAACAGGTATGAGATTCTTGTTCCCATTACGGATGAGGAAAAGGGCTGTGGACAGGATGAGCCAGCTGACCACGGCACCATGGTGCAGAAAGACATTCAAGAGGGGTGAGCAAAAAGACTAGTTGTTACAGGGGATTCTATAACTAGGGGGACAGATAGTATCCTTTATGAGCCGGATGGGGAGTCCCACATGGTGTGTTGCCTGCCCGGTGCCAGGGTGCAGGACATTTCTGACCAGCTTGAAAGGATATTGGAGAGGGAGGGGAAGAATCCAATTGTTGTGGTCCACGTTGGCACCAACAACATAGGCAAGGTTAGGAAGGAGGACCTGTTTGGGGAGTTGAAAATGTGTGGCTGGAAAAGCGCAGCAGGTCAGGCAGCATCCAAGGAACAGGAGAATCGACGTTTCGGGCATAAGCCCTTCTTCAGGCTTATGTCCGAAACGTCAATTCTCCTGTTCCTTGGATGCTGCCTGACTTGCTGCGCTTTTCCAGCAACACATTTTCAGCTCTGATCTCCAGCATCTGCAGTCCTCACTTTCTCCTGTTTGGGGAGTATCAAGCACTGGGAAGGAAATTGAAGAACAGGTCCTCAAGGGTCATAATCTCTGGATTACTGCCCAAGCCACATCCTAACTGGCATAGGGATAAGAAAATTAGGGAAGTAAACATGTGGCTAAGAGATTGGTGTGGGAAAGAGGGATTCCATTTCATAGGACAATGGCAACAGTTTTGGAAATTTGGCAATCTGTACCGATGGGACGGTCTCCACCTGAACCGATCTGGAACCAGTGTTCTGGCAAAAAGGATAAATAGGGTGGTCACTAGCACTTTAAACTTGTGAGTCGGGGGAAGGGAAAGGGAAAGCAAAGGAATATGGAGTCAAGTAGAAAGTTAAGCAGCGGGTTAGCATGTGTGCAGGGTTTACATTCGAGGCAAACTAGAAATGAAGCAAAAAGGAAGGACAACTTAGGACATATTAGTACCGCTGATAGAAATCATGAGGATAAAAAAATTAGCATTAAGGTGCTTTACTTGAATGCTCATAGTATTTGTAACAAAGTAGATAAATAAACAGCACAAATCATCGTGAATGAATATGATGTGGTAGGCATCACACAGACAAGGTTGCAGGGGGTTCAGGACCGGCAGTTAAACATATTTGGATTGACAACTTATCGAAAAGATAGGGAGGTGGGCAGAGAGGGCAGGGTTGACTTGTTAGTTAAGAATGAAATTAAGTCTATCGCACTGGATGACATAGGGTCAGATGTGTGGGTGGAGTTGAGAAAACACAAAGGCAAAAAAAACCATAATGGGAGTTATGTACAGACCTCCCAGTGGTCAGGACCATGGTTGCAAGTTGTACCAGGAAATAGAAACGGCATGTCAAAAAGGCAAGGTCATGGTGATCATGGGGTCTTCAATATGCAGGTGGACTGGGTGAATAATGTTGCCAGTGGATCCAAAGAAAGGGAATTCATGGAATCCTTACAGGATTGCTTTTTGGAACAGCTTGTGATAGAGCCTACAAGGAAGCAGGCTATTCTGGTCTTAGTGTTATGTAACGAGCCAGACTTTATAAATGATCTTAAAGTAAGAGAACACTTAGGAGGCAGTGATCATAATATGGTAGAGTTCAGTCTGCAGTTGGAAAGACAGAAGGCAAAATCAGATGTAATGGTGTCCCAGTTAAATAAAGGTAATTACAGGGGCATGAGAGAGGAACTGACGAAAATTGACTGGAAGTAGAGCCTAGTGGGGAAGACAATAGAGCAACAATGGCAAGAGTTTCTGGGTGTAATTGAGGACACAGTACAAAGGTTCAATCCAAAGAAAAGAATGATTATCTGGGGTGGGGGGAGGGGGGTGGAATTAGACAGCCATGACTGACAAAGGATGTCAGGAAATGTATCACAGAAAAAGAGTGAGCCTATAAAGTGGCCAACAGCACTGAGAAATCAGAAGATTGGGAAGACTACAACAAACAAACAGAGGATAACAAAGAGAGAAATAAGGAAGGGAAGGATCAAATATGAAGGTAAGCTAGCCAGTAATATTAGAAATGATAGCAAAAGTTTCTTCAAAGCATAAGAAACAAATGAGAGGCAAAAGTAGAAATTAGGCTGCTCCAAATTGATGCAGGAAGGCTCGTGATGGAAGATAAGAAAATAACTGAAGAACTTAATAAATACTTTGTGTCAGTCTTTACAGTGGAAGACATGAGGAATATCCCAACAATTAAGACAGTCAAGGGACAGAGTTGAGTATGGAAACCATTACAAAAGAGAAAGTGCCAGAAAAGCTAAAAGGTCTAAAAATTGATAAATCATCTGGCCCGGATGGGCTGCATCCTAGAGTTCTCAGGGAGGTGGCTGAAGAAATAGCAGAGGCGTTGGTTGTAATCTTTCAAAAATCACTGGAGTGAGGAAAAGTCCAGATGTTTGGAAAGTTGCTGCTGTAACCCCCTTGTTCAAAAAAGGATCAAGACAAATGCTGGAAAATTCTAGGCTGATTAGCCTAACCTCGGTTGTAGGTAAAATTCTAGAATCCATCGTTAAGGATGAGATTTCTAAATTCTTGGAAGTGCAGGGTCAGATTAGAACAAGTCAGCATGGATTTAGTAAGGGGAGGTCGTGCCTGACAAACCTGTTATAATTCTTTGAAGAGGTGACAAGTAGGTTAGACCAGGGAAACCTAGTGGATGTTATCTACCTAGACTTCCAAAAGGCCTTTGATAAAGGTGCCTCGCGGGAGGCTGCTGAGTAAGGTGAGGGTCCCATGGTGTTCGAGGTGAGCTACTAGCATTGATTGGGGATTGGCTGTCTGACAGAAGGCAGAGATTTGGGGTAAAAGGTTCTTTTTCGGAATGGCAACTAGTGACAAGTGGTGTCCTGCAGGGTTCAGTGTAGGGGCCATAGCTTTTCACTTTATATATTAATAATCTGGATGAAGGGACTGGGAGCATTCTGGTGAAGTTCGCCAATGATACGAAGTTAGGTGGACAGGCAGGTAGTTCTGAGGAGGTGCGGAGCCTGCAGAAACATTTAGACAGTTTAGAAGAGTGGTCCAAGAAATGGCTGATGAAATTCAATGTGAGCAAATGCAAGATCTTGCACTTTGGAAAAAAGAGTACAGGCATGGATTATTTTCTAAATGGTGAGAAAATTCATAAAATCAAAGGACAAAGGGATCTGGGAGTGCTACTCCAGAATTCTCTAAAGGTTGACTTGCAGGTTGAGTCCGTGCTTAAGAAAGCAAATGTAATGTTGTCATTTATCTCAAGGGGGTTGGAATGTAAAAGTGCTACTGAGACCTCATAAAGCTCTGGTTAGACCCCATTTAGAATGCGGTGTCCAGTTTTGGGTCCCACACTTCAGGAAGGACATACTGGCACTGGAGGATGTCCAGTGGGGATTCACACGGATGATCCCTGGAATAGTAGGCCTAACATACGATAAATGGCTGAGGATCCTGGGATTGTATTCATTAGAGTTTAGAAGATTGAAGGGAAATCTAATAGAAACTTACAAGATAATGCATGGCTTAGAAAAGGTAAACGCTGGTAATTTGTTTCCGTCAGGCGGGGATACCAGGACCTATGTGCATAGCTTTAAGAATTAGAGAGGGTCAATTTAAAATGAAAGGAGGAGACATTTATTCAGCCAGAGAGTGGTGGGGCTGTGGAATTCATTGCCACGGAACGCAGTGGAGTCTGGAACATTAAATGTCTTCGAGGCAAAGATTGATAAATTCTTAATCTCACAAAGAATTAGGGCATACAGGGAGAGTGTGGGTAAGTGGCGTTGAAATGCCAATTAGCCATGATTGAATGGCGAAGTGGACTCAATGTGCTGAATGGCTTTACTTCCACACCTATGTCTTACGGTCTTCTGGTCTTAAACCCAGATCTCTGGTACTGAGGCAGCAATGCTACCCACTGAGCCACCGTTCCAACCACAAAATGTGTTGCTGAGATTCACTCTCTGTTCCACAGCTATGAAAAGAGTCTGGAGAATTTGGGACTTTTTGTATATTCTGCTGAGAAAAGTTCAAGTAGTTATCTAATCAAGGTTTTCAAGATTATGAAGTGTTAGCATTAAGATAAATTGTTCCCATGATCAATTGGATGCTAACGAGTGGACACAAATCTAAGACTATCTGAAAGGAAGGTTAGGAAAATTAATTCTTTACAAAAGAGGGCAGTTAGAATGCAGAATTATTTAGCTAAATTGTTCAGTCAATATTTCTAACTGTTTCAGAAATGATTTTTAAACCTGATAGTTGAGCAAAGCACAGTCAGCCAAGGCAACTCCAGTTGAATAAAACACTAGTACAAATATGGCAGGTTGAATGGCCTATTTCTGAAATGCAATATTGATTCCCTTTCATCTATGCAATTCTATCAATGAAGTCAGAACATTTTAAATGCCCATCATCCCCAACTACACCATGTACTACAACCACTCTACACTCCAGTGGACTTCTTCAAACTACAACCACCAACACGACTGAACAGCTATGATAGGCCTCATAACTTGGAAGGTGTGCAAAAAACCGCTATGTAAAACTCGACACTTACAATGTATTTTCTACAACTCAACTCATTCAACTGCCTCGCATTTGGACAGCCACACTACATGGGATATGTATGGCAACAATTACACCCAATCCTTCTCTCATTATGCTAATTTTAAGATCAAGTAATATCAGGAAGATTTCTTTCATGATTGAGTACACTCCCATTGGAGTTCAAAAAATTAGGATACTTTCCCACAAATTAATTTACCAATAGTAATTAGCTTTAGGACAAACCAAACCAAGTATTTCCTATAAGACATCCTGATGGTAGAAACAATCACAATGAATAAAATCAATCAAAATGAATAAATGAACATTGTCTGTTTCCCCCATTTGTCTACGTAGAGTCATAGAGATAAATAACATAGAAACGCTCTTTGGTCCAACTTGTCTACACCGACCGGATAGTCTATATTCAAATTGTGCCGTTTACCAGCATTTGGCCCATATTCATATACACATTCAGATGCCTTTTAAATGTTGTAATTGTACCAGCCTCCACCACCTCCCTCTGGCAGCTCACTCCATACACGTGTGAAAAAGTTACCCCTTAGGTCCCTTTTAAATCTTCTTTTTCTCAACTTAAATCTATGCCCCTCTGGTTTTAGACTCCCCCACTCAGGGGAAAAGAGTTTGACGAGTCACCTTATCCAATCCCCATGATTTTATAAACCTCTCAGCTTCCGACACTCCAGGGAAAACAGCCCCAGCCTATTCAGCCTCTCCCGATAGTTCAAAACCCCCAATCCTGGCAACGTCCTTGTAAATCTTTTCTGAACCCTTTCACGTTTCACAACATTTTTCCTACAGCAGGGAGGCCAGAATTGGATTCAGTACTCCAAAGTGGCTTTACCAATGTCCTGTACAACCGCAACATGACCTCCCAACTCCTTTACTCAATACTCTGACCAATAAAGACAAGTGTATCAAATGCCATCTTCACTACCCTGTCTACCTAGGATTCCAATTTCAAGGAACTATGAACCTGCAACCCAAGGCCTGTTTGTTTGGTAACACTCCCCAGGACTTTAACATTGAGTGTATACGTGCTGTCCCGATTTGTCTTACTAAACTGCAACACCTCACATTTATCTAAATTAAACTCCTTCTGCCCTCCAAGACCCGTTTGCCCATCTGACCAACATCCTGTTGTACTCTGAGGTAACCTTCTTCACTGCCCGCTACACTACCAATTTTGGTGTCATCTGCAAACTTACTAACCATACTTCCTATATTCATCCAAATCATTTGTATAGTGACAAAAAGCAGCGGACCCCTTGTTATAACATAACTCTACCTAGCAAAAGATGTTTTATTCCCTTCAAAGTGTCATCAAAATAGAAGACATTACAGACAAGTTATACTAAAGGAGTAAAAAATTAAAATAACCATCATCACAATCTCCAGCTTTCTATGAAATTTAGCAAGATCTGTGGTACATTGCCAGAGACCCTACAACAAATAATTGCTGTCCTGGAATCCAGATTTTCTGCACCTCTTCCATTACTCAAATCACTGTGAAGTTTAACAACAGATTCAGCAATACATGCATGCATTTTTGATCAACAAATCAACCAGATTAGGAAACATTCATTTCTGAGATCAGAGAAATTGGAATTGGATGTAAAAAAGACAATGAAAAATGCTTTATGGAGTCTTGCCAGTAACTAAGCAATAGACTAAACCGGCCAAGGAATAAGACCAAATGGATCAATTTTGTTGGAATTAGTCATAATTGCCACTGGAATAAACATCACATTTGCTCATTAATAAATGCATATTAAAGTCAGTTTCTGATAAAATCGGCTTCATAACAGATGTTCTCATTTTCAAGAGATACAGAGGGCAGCAAAAAGCTGAGATGAGCTGTTTTCCTATCAGGAGTTATGCAAATGTCTGAAAAACAAATGGTCACATCTTCATGCATTTGGATGCGAGATAGTGTGGATCTTGCAGCTGTTCTTGAGTTTCAGACTTTCTTGTAGGTTTCTCATGGAGGAGGGGGGGAGAAATATATTTTGTTATTATATATCAAAAGGAAGGTTTGGAGGGATATGGGCTAAACACAGACAGGTGGAACTAGTTTAGTTTGGGAACATGGTTGGCATGGACTAGTTGGACTGAAGGGTCTGTTTCCATGCCATATGACTCTATGACCTTGACAGTCAGTAGGTACTTGCATTGATTTGGTCTTTGGACACCAACAACTCCTCATTAAAGAGATAAAAATAGAAAGGAAACATTTCAACCTTGCTGAAAGCACAGGAAAAATTTTGTGTGGTATAAATTATAGATGGATTTGCCTTGAAGTTCACTTCAACTGGGAGAGACAATCAGCTCTGACCGACCACAACATTTTCTGAATGCAGTAAGACAGAAAATCAGAGAGAGAGAGAATTGCCTCAGGCTCGATTTTCTGATCAGGTACACCAAATTAATTGGAGTAAATCAGGTGGACTCAACTGGAAAATTGTGTAGAATCCCATCCCATACCAGACCTCCATTCACTGTGCATTATACCCAGCTCCTATGAGCAAGGAATGCTGGTAGTGACACAGGTAAACAGCATTCACTTAAACATTGATTTAGTTTACAGGGTCTCAGTCCTAAAGGATTTCAGGGAGCTTCCGAAACTGGATGGATTGGTTATGTTCGATGATCAGTTGAATATTCCTAGAAATGGTTTCTGGAAATTAGTTGCTGGATTTTGTTTTTAATGGTCACAATAAATACGTTGGCATTGTAGATTTACAAATAACTAGTTTTCCCTTCACATATTTGCTTATTTATCCCCTTCCAAGGCTTCAATACATTATTTTGCTTCCTAATTACAATAGAAATCCCTGTGCTCAAGATGTTATGATGAGCAGAGTAAGAGGGAAAGTCACTAAAAGTACCCTGTGCATGACTGCCATTCATAGTACTTCTGCACGCTCATACTGAGGCAAGCATCACTTTGACAAGTAAACAGTTCATATGAAAGGCCATATTCCAATGAAAGCTAGGCCAGCAGACATAATGGCACCAGAAAGAGATGTGAATGCCAGAGTAAACCTTCTCACACTGCATCACTGACACCTCCACACTCAGCAAGAGATGGTTGGGTGCTGACTGCTTTATCATTCACCTGCAGACTGATGCCTGCACCTTTGGTTTCTTTTATCGACATTTCTGTCCATCTCTTCTTAGTTCACCACTCTCTCAGCTTTCTCTAAGGTTATCAGTGAGAAAATTTCTTCAGGCAAGAAAAACATGATGCCTCCTTCTGACAGTTCCTTTTATCTGCATCTTTTAAATTTCACCTGCCCACAGCACTTTTGGATTCCTCTTCAGATATATATGTCTCTTGGGGAAACTAAACATAATTATGATACAGAAGCCACTGGGACTGTGGAATCCTTGGCTTCAAGACAAAGCCACTTTTTTTTATTGTAACAGGAATTTGATAATCGTTTGTCAGGATATAGGGAGTGAACAGGAGAATGGGAATAGGTGATGAGAAAGCAGGGAAGTAGGATCAGGTTTAAATTGATCTGACCGGGAACCCACAAAGACCTCTTCCTGTGCTGTAAACAACAACGGTTTTATTGTTTCTATAGGTACATGCTGAACATGACCATCTCCTAAACTCTGCCTTTGTATCTCAGACTTAACAAGCTTTCTCTCAAAGAAGAAATGCAGCAGTTCTAGACCATTAATAGTGGAACTTTACAAAAGTGTTGCTACATCAAAGAGTTGGCTTGTTGCATTGATAACTCATTGCAATCCTCTGTTTCAGTAGATCTGAAAGTTTATAGAGAATGTCTCTTAATGGCAGATTGTATCCAATGATATCCAAGAACATGCAAACATATGTACAAACATATGAACAAGATTGAATTCTTTGAAAAGGTGACGAAGGAGGTTGATGAGGGGAAAGCGGTAGATGTGATATAAATGATATCCAAGAACATGCAAACATATGTACAAACATATGAACAAGAGCAGTCTATTCAAGATTCAACCCAACTCTGCTAATCAATTACAGCATTACTGATCTGATTGCGGGTCCAATTCTTGTCCAGCCAATCAGTGATATCCTTTGACTTCCTTGTTAGTCAAGAGATTATCTTTGCCTTAATAGTATTCAATAATCCTGACTTTAAGTCACTGTGGAGAAGTGTTCCACAGACTCATGGTCCATAAAGAGAAAAAATATCCTAATCTCAGTCTTAAATATATGATCCCAACTGTGTCCCCTTGCTCTAGCTTCTCTCATGAGGAGAAGCAGCCATTCAGCATCCATCTTGTCAAGTTCTGTCAGAACTTCAAAAAGATTCTTTTAAACTCCAATGAATGCAAGCTCAGCCTGTTCATCCTTTCCTCGAGATAACACCCACTTTTCAGGCATCAGTCTTCTCAGAACTACATCCAATACAATTATGTCTTTTCCTTTAAAAAAAAGATTAAAACTGCACACATTGCTCTAAATGTAGCCATGGCAATGTATTGTACAATTGTCGGAAAACATCCCTACTTTATATTCCATTCCCCTTGTAATTCCATTTGCCTCCCTAATCACTAGCTGTGTCTGCATATTAATGTTTTCATGATGCTTGTTCCAGAATATCTCGATTCCTCAGTACCTCAGAGTGCTACAATCTCACTCCATTTAAATAATGTGCTGGTTGTTTTTTTCATTCCAGAGTCTACAAGTTTACTCCATCTGCCATTTATTTAACCAACTTCTTTCCCTTTGCTGGCTTCTCATGTCCTGTTATCAACTTACTCACCTTCATGTTATTAGCAAATTAAGCAACCACACCTTGGTAGTTCCATCCTAGTCAGGTTTAACCTAGTGAAATTCCAGCACAGCCCTATGGCACTCCACTTGTTACTACTCAGTGAGTGAAATGAACCATTTACGCCAACTCTCAGTTTCCTCTTAGCTAATCAATTGTCCATCTATGCTGATATGTTAGCTCCTACACCATGAGTTTTTTTTGTGTTAACTTTGATGTGGTACCTTGTTGAATGCCCCATGAAAATATAAGTACAGCCCATCTGCATGTTTCCCTTGATTTACTTTGCTTATTACTTCCTCAAACAACTCATTTTTGAATTAGTTAAACACTATTTCCCTTTCACAAAATTGTGGTGACTAACTGATTGCACTGAGATATTCAGTGCCCTATGACCTCCTTAATAATATGACCACAATTTGACAGCTTTTAGACAAACTGGCCTTCCTGTTTCCCCTACCCTTATTCCTGAATTCAGGAATTACTTTTGTTGTTATTTTCCAAGTTGGTCAGACATCTCTGGAATGAAGGGAATTTTGGAAAATTAAAACCAATGCATTGACTATCTCAGCAGCCATTCCTCTTAATAACTGCGACTGATTCTCACCAGAACCTAACAACATGTTAACTTTTAGTTTAAACAAGTCTCTCAGTACCCTTCCCCTGGTGAATATAACTGTTTTAAGTTCTTCCCTCTCTTTCACCTCCTGGTTTTTTGAGATGTCATTTGTATTCAATATAGAGAAGATAAAAACAAAATAACTGTTCAATTCCTCTGCCATTTTCTTATTTTCCATTGTTGGTTCTACAGACATACCCTCTCGAAGATGAAAGCTAATTTTATTTACATTTTTCATTTCTAAATATCTACTTACTGCCTGCTTCTCACCTTTTGTCAGCTTTTTCTCATATTCTTTTTCCTTCTTAGTTTTACATGTATATAAAATCTGCACAGACATCTGATCTGCTGTTATTTTCATGGAATTGTATGCATTTCCTTTCCGAGTTTTACATTATAGAACAGTACAGCACAGTATAGGCTCTTTGGCCCTTGATGTTGTGCCGACCTTTTATCCTGCTCTAAGATCAAACTAACTTGCATACCCATCATTCTACTATCATCCATTTGCCTATGCAAGAGTTGCTTAAATATCCCTAATGTATCTGACTCTATTACCACTGCTGGCAGTGCATTCCACACACCCAGCACTCTCTGTGTAAAGAACCGACATCTGACATCTCTCCTAAATCTTCTTCCAATCACCTTAAAATTATGGCCTCTACTGATAGCCATTTCTGCCTTTGGAAAAAGTCTCTGAGTATTCACTCTATCAATGCCTCTCATCATTTTGTACACTTCTATCAAGTTGCCTCTCACCCTTTTTCACTCCAATGAGAAAAAACTTAGCTCTCTCGACCTTTCTTCATAAGACATGCCCTCCACTCCAGTCGGCATCCTGGTAAATCTCCTCTGCACCCTCTCTAAAGCTTCCACATCCTTCCTACAATGAGATGACCAGAACTTAACACAATTTCCAAGTGTCGTCTAACTCGGACTCTATAGAGCTGCAGCATAACCTCATGGCTCTTAAGCTCAATCCCCCTGCTAATGAAAGCCAACACACCACATGCCTTCTTAACAACCCTATCAACTTGGATGGCAACTTTGAAGAATCTACCAATATGGACCCTAAGATCCCTCTGTTCTTCCACACTGCCAAGAATCCTGCCTTTAACCCTGTATTCTGCATTCAAATTTGACCTTCCAAAATGAATCACTTCACACTTTTCCAGGTTACAGTCCATCTGCTGCATAGCAGCCCAGTTCTGCATCCTGTCAATGTTTGCTGAAACCTACAACAGCCCTCCACACTATGCACCACTCCACCATCCTTCATATCATTGGCAAACTTACTAACCCACCCTTCCACTTCCTCATCCAAGACATTTATAAAAATCACAAAGAGCAGAGGTCCCAGAACCAATCCCAGCAGAACACCAATGGCCACCGAACTTCAGGCTGAATCTTTCCATCGATTACCACCCTCTGTCTTCTATGGGCCAGCCAATTTTGTATCCTGACAGCCAGATTTCCCTGTATCCCATGCCTCCTTACTTTCTGAATGAGCCTACCATCGGGAATCTTATCAAATGCCTTGCTCAAATCCTTGTACACCACATCCATTACTCTACCTTCAACGTGTTTTGTCACATCCTCAAAAGAATTCAATAAGGCTTGTGAAGCATGACCTGCCCCTCATCAAAGCCGTGCTGGCTATCTCTAATCAATTCGGAGATGCCGGTGCTGGACTGGGGTGTACAAAGTTAAAAATCACACAACACCAGGTTATAGTCCAACAGGTTTAATTGGAAGCACACTAGCTTTCGGAGCGACGTTCCTTCATCAGGTGATTGTCACCTGATGAAGGAGCGTCGCTCCGAAAGCTGGTGTGCTTCCAATTAAACCTGTTGGACTATAACCTGGTGTTGTGTGATTTTTAACTATGTTTTTCCAAGTAATCATAAATCATGTGCCACAGAATCCTCTCCAATAAGTTGCTCACCACAGACTTTAGACTTCCTTTATAGCCATAGATAGTTTGTCTTTCCATCAGACTCTCATCCTTCCTGGAGTGCATTGTTACTGAGTGTTATGAAATATGCCTTAAACGTCTACCACTACATTTCTGCTGACCTATTCCTTTACCTAATTTTGCAGTTTGTTGTAGCCAGCTCTATGTTCGTAACTTCACACTTGCATTATTTATGTTTAAAACACCAGACTTAGGCCCAGTCTTCTCAGCCTCAAACTGAATGTATGATTCAATGATGCTATGATCACTGCTTTTCCTATGAGGTAATTAATCAATCTTATTTCATTGTACGTCACCAGATTTAGATTAGACTTTTGTCTGATTGGCTTTAGAATTTGCTGTTGTAAGAATTGTTGTGCTAAATCCTGTAAACACTCTCTAACTCATGTTCCAGGCTACTTTTGCAATTCTGATACATCCAATTCATTCACAGATTAAAATTACTCATGATTATTTCCATACATTATTTACAAGCTCCAATTAGTATTTTTTTTCCCCTGTGCATCTCACCTTCCATTTCCATCACTGTTAGGTGGGCTGTAATCTACTAATATAAATGACTTCCTACCTTTACTATTTCTTATCTCTACCCAATCTCATTCTACATTTTGATCTTTAGAACCATGGTCACCTCATTCTACTGTACTAATTTCATCCTTAATTAACAGAATTACTCCTCCATTTTTTCCTAGCTTTCTATCCATTCCACATGTCATTGTACCCTTGAATATTCAGGTCCTAGACTTTGTCAGTATGCAGTCATGTCTATCATATGTAATTTACTTTATAGCTGTCACTCCGTCTATTTTGTCACAAATATCATGTGCATTGAGATATGGTGCTTCTAGTTCAGTCAATTTAGCATTTTTGCAACCTTTACCCTTAATACTGCATTCCTGGGTTTGTATGCTCTGTCTCTTCCTTCTGCATTTTGATCATAATTTTTCTTATAGCTATGTGGCTCTAATGCCTTGTTTTCTCTCTTTAATTTATCATATCTTTCCACCTTGGCTCACTCACGCTTCTGTATTAGATTGAAGCTCTGACTACTGCCTAGTTATATGATTCACCAGAACACTGAGCTCAACATGGTTCAGAAAGAGTCAGAATGGTACAAATCACTTACTTTTTCCAGGAACTGTGCTAGCGTGCCAGGAATGGTAAACCATTTCTCCGTCACCAATTCTAATCTAATCTAATCTAAATTCCTTCTGGAAATCTAGTACAGTATGTCTACAGGCTTCCTTTTATCTACAGTGCATTTTACTCCTTTGGTTAAACATCACTTCACGTTCACAAAACCATGCTGACACTTCCTGATTACTTTGAGCTTTTGCAGTGTCTGGCTATAATTTCCATAATGATCAATTCTAACACCTTGCTCACAACAGATATCATTTCCTGATTTCTGCCACGCTCCCTTCTTGAACAGAGAACTTGTATTTGCTACCTTCCTTCTGTTGGTACCTTTCCCGAATCTGGCACTTCTTGAAAAATTAACACCAATATATCTACTGTTTTATTAGTTCTTTCTTCTAAGCCACTAAATGAAATTCATCAGGACCTGAGGCCTGTCAGTTCACAGCTCCATCAATTTATTCAGCACCACTTCCCTATTGATTGTAATCTCAGCTAGTTCTCCCTTCCACCACTTGATTTACAATAATTACTAGAATGTCTTTTGTATCCTCTGTAATGAAGAGAAAAGCAAATTTATTCATATCAATTCTTTCTCTCTCAAGGACCTGTGTAAACTTTACTTACCCCTTTCCTTTTTAAAATTCCTGTAAAAGCTCCAGCTATCCATTTTTTATATTTCTGGGTAGCTTCCTGTCATATTGCTGATATATTTCTGCTGATTAATCTTTTAGTTATCCTTTGCCCTTTTTGGTATTCTGTCCAATCATGTGACATGCCATCCATCTCTTTGTTATCTTTTAACATCTAATCTTGACTGTTGGTGTATCCTTAGCTTTATTCTGTCTCTTTTACTCTAGTCTCATCCTGTCTTTCTCTGACCTTCCCTTCCCAAATTACTATTCTGCTCTCCTGGCTTGATTCTACCAGTTGATTTTCTACATTTACCCAGGTTGCATTCCTCAGCTGCACTGCTAAGTTTAAAGCCCTCTCTACTTGCCTAGTTATAGCATTTGTTAGGACACTGGTCCCAGTATAGATCACATACAGGCTGTTCTAATGTTTGTTTCCTGACTATTTCTCCTGTACTGATGCCAGTGCTCCATAAGCCTGAACTGATGTCTTCCACACCAGTCTTTGAGCCACTAATTCATTTCACTAATCTTATGTGCGGTCTTCCAAATGTATGTGGGTCAGTTAATAAATTGTTAGCCTTGAGGTTTAGATATTCAGTTTGGAGCCTAAGTCCTCATTCTGACTAAGGGAAAGCATCTTTCCTTGTTCTGCTTATGTCATTGGTAACAATATGAACCATTACAACAGGATCGTTCCCATCCACTCCAAGTTTCAGTTCAGAACAACTTCTTGAGTCCTGTCACCAAGTCGTCAACATAGTCTTCTGAACTCCCATTCTTGGCTACACAGGACAATGACTATTCCCCTCATGATACTTCTCCCAACTGCTGCTACACTGCTTTTGGCTCTCCTCATTTGAATGAGTTTCTGTACCACAGTGCCATGGACAGTTAGCACATCTACCATGCAGCTTCACTCACATCCAAACAAGTAGAAGTGCAATTGCAAAATCTGACACTCTGGGTTCCTTAACAGCCTCTCTCAAATTCATACTCTCCTATTCCACCTGACCAATTCAGAAGACCATAACCAAACAGATCTGACTGCCCCCAGTACAAAATATTCAGGTCACTTTTCTCCTCCCTGACGTGTCACAGTGTTTGTAATTCAATCTCCAGCTCATGAATTATGAGCCAAAGCTGCTCAAGCTGCAAACACTTACTGCAGGCATTTCTGACCTGGATCACCCGGGTATCCAGAAGCCCCTAAATACTGCAGCTGTGACACATCACCCCATTCTCAACATTTGAGTGACTTCCTCCATTAAAATGCTCACCAACACCATAGCACCTACTTTTGTCCATATTGGGTGCAAGTGATTCAAACCTGTTGGATTCCTGCAAAGGCTGAGGCTCTACCTTCTCAATTCCCTTACCTGCTCATGTCCTCCTGGCCCTGATTGTTGACCAAATTGGAAGATCCAATTGTAAAACAACGTCACTGCCTTCTGGAATAAAGTGTCCAGGTAAACTTTGCCCTCCTCCATACATTGCAGTGCATACAGCGTACCAACCTCACTGTCTCTGAGCTGAAGTTTCTTGAGTCATAGACTCTTACTGGATCACGCTAGGATCCAGAATCTCCTGCAATGTGCAATCACATCACTTGTCCTTGGACTGTTTTTGTGTGCTAACTACTTTTTTTCTCTACTGTACTGCCCCTAATAATGATCTGACTGTGCTGACATTTAACACTTTGTGTTCACGGTCCACAGCCATATTGCTGTACCTTTGTGACTTTGACACATGTTTGGAATGCACCTACAATGACACTTAAATTCTGCTGTTACCATGGCCATTTCAATGCGCTCATCCTTCTGCCTCCGCTTGTAATAATCTCACCTGTTCAAAGAACTCATCCATGAAGTGGTCTCTGTCCACATTAACACTGACTTCATCATCATCATCGCTGTCCTTTGCCTGTGAAAGAGTAAAGACTAAATGTTACACACAGTCCAGGGCAGGAATTCACCCACTGAACAAGGCAATGACACCCAAGTAAACCCTGAACTTGCCCATCTTACTTTTCACTTGAATTATTAACAGCATTATATTTAATTTTACCCTTCTTGAGTTTTCCATAAGAGCCGATTAAGACCAATGGTCTTAAGGGGAAGGGATTCATGTCAATATAGGTTTAATCATTGAATAGTGTATCCTATCTGTATGCATTAAACATTTTAGCAATATCCAAGCTGGTACATTAAAGTCTGTTTTCCTATTAATTAATTCACAGGATGAGGGCTTCTGCAGGCCAGGCCAGAATTTATTGCCTTATCAGAGGGCAGTCTATGGATCGTAGAATCCCTACAGTGTGGAGACAGGTCTTTCGGCCGAACAAGCCCACACCAACCATCCAAACAGCATCCTAACGAGACCCTCCGCCTATCTTATAACCCTGTATTTCCCATGGCTAATCCACCTAACCTACACATCCTTGAGTACTAGGTCCAATTTAACATGGCCTGCACATCTTTGGACTGTTGGAGGAAACTAGAGCAAACCCATGGAGAAAAGGGGGAAAAGTGCAAACTCCACACAGACAGTCACCTGAGACCGGAATCGAACCAGGGTCTCTGACGTTGTGAGGCAGAGGTGCTAACTACTGAGCCACCATGCCACCCATTAAGGGTCCCAACCTTTGATGGTAGCATTTCCAGAAACTGAAAGCAGAACTATCTAGAATGAATACAAGAGATATTGTATTAAGAAATTCAAACTCTGATTGTGTAATTTCCTATTGTAGCCAGAAATTCAAACGTAGCTTTTAATTCCTTCCACTTCACTGTTTATTAACGTGAAACACTGAGGAGCTCCTGTAAGCTATGGTTTTAGTTTCAGTTTGGACACAAACAGGTGCAGTGTCAGGCTTGAGTCAGTGATTCTGCTTCATGTTATTTAATCATAAAGATTGCAGGGCTGTAGAATCACAGGAAAAAACCAATCATGTATAATCCAAGTTTAATTACTGGGAAAGAACACAGATAAATTGGCCACTTTACCTGATATTACAAGTGAAATACAAAAGTAGGGCCACAAAATGAGTGCAGGATCTTCCTTTTTAGCCTCAGGCACTTAGGTTAGCTCTCTTGATCTTGGTGCAATGATTCTGTTTTGAGAACTGGATTGTTGATCAATGCCACATTAATAGGCATGAGTACTAAATATTGACGGAAGGATTGACATCTCAGCAATGACGCTTTGCGCACAGATCTGAAGATTTAAAACACAGCCAAGACTGCAGCTGACACAACCAAAAGTCAATCAGAGGATGCTGAATAGGAATCACAGATGCAGACAATGTGAAGGGACCTGAATTATCAGTAAAGGTACAGTCACCAGCACCATGGACATATGGTCCCTGAATACCTGCAATTTAGCTCCATTTGTGGAACTGCAATGCAGCAGCACTCACATCACATTAGTAGTAGAGCTGGGAGTTTTCAAGGTCAGATCATTTACATGGGGCAGGTGGGTATCAATATCTTGGAGCACCCATTTTTGGAAGAGGAAAGCAAAATATACTCTTGAAGGCCATGTGTAAGCAAATGGAAGGAGGCTAACATGGCTAGAAATGTCAAATTGACCCTTTTTATACAGCTGATTTCAAAACTACACACCACCTCTCCTTCTACTGTGGATCTGTCTCTTTCTCTCACTCTCTCTCCTCTAATTATATATCTTTCTGCCTACCCATGGTCTCTGAATACCAGCTTGCTTTGCTGGGGTGTGCAGCACCAGCTCTCCACTCTGTCTTGGAAATCTATTCACCACCTGCTTGCTGCTTTCTGGTGCATTACTGTGGGTACTTACCACATGTACTACCATTGGAAGCAGGATGCTAGCACTCCATCCTGCTCTGGACCAATTTATGACTCTGCCCCTGGGACAATGGTCAACCTTACACAACCATGTGCAGTCCAGATTATTGTAGGTGTATCTCCTTGTGAGAAAGACTCAATGTGTTGTCTGTACACAATGGCACAATTCTGCCTGATTGTAAATCTGCAAGCTGCACATATACACATTAGGTGGTTTGCTGTAATGTCTGCTTCGTAACTTGCAATGTGTTTTTCGGTTTTAAATATATAAACCCAGAGAGCTACACAACCTCTGATGAGCACTTCATTATTAGCTCATGATCAGTATTTGACATGGCAAACAACAGTGAAAAATATCACTGGACCGAAAACGTTAACTCTGACTTCTCTTCACAGATACTGCCAAACCTTCTGAGCTTTTCCAGCAACTTCTGTTTTGTTAATGAAAAATATCATGCTGATGAGGTTCACCATGCCTGAACTGTGAGCAACCAAATTAATCTACAGATAAAACACATCATCAGCAGTCTTAAATCACACTAAAGTACACGAGACAACTGCAATGTCTTTGTTCATTGTAACATTGAAGCATGTTGAAAACACTTACAGGTAAGCAGATCAATCCCTATCAAGAGTCTACCTGTGAGTGAGTCTACTGTGGCTACAAATTGCATGCACAGAAACAAGTTGATTGCTGTAATGTCTGCTTCATAGCTTTTAATGTGTTTCATGGTTTTAAATAAAGTAACCCACAAGAGTTAATCTATTCCTGATGTGCAATTAGTATTAACATGAAACAGATTACTATGACCAGCAAGTTAAGTCTAAAAATCCCTTGAGGAGACCTGAGCTTTGATTATTAGCACTTGAATTTTGAGTTTTGTGAAAATATTCAGGGGGTTATTTGTAGAAAACCAGCCTTATTTGAGAATTCTGTCCTGCGTCCACATTCTTTCTCCAGCCTGTCACACTTTAGTTGCATGCAGATTGTGGGCTCAGTAGAGATGAAATGGGGTCACATAATTATGTTGGAATCAGTGCAAAATATAGCTGAAACAATAAGATGTGCTGATGACAGGAATTGTAGGAAAGTAAAGATAATATTGTTTTTTCAATCAATAAAACTGTGAAGCTTCCGTGCAATCAGAGTTATGACATTACAGCCCTTGGTCTCTCTGCACCATAAGCGGCAACAGAAGCAAAAATAGCACACACTTTAAAGGTTAGAGGTTAATTAGATCATCCATTAAATTGTTATCAGTCTCCCTGATTTAAGGCAGCCTGCTAATTAATCTGAAGCAGGGGCAAGTTGGCTGGCTTGTGTTCGGAGTCAGGATCAATCAGATTGTAGATATTGAAAGGCTGATCTGATAGAGAATATGGCAGACAGTCTAATAACAGCACTCACAGCTCATTTGATAACAGGTGTTGACCTCTACTTCCCTCAAACAGCTGCTGGTAAACTTTGTGCTGCAAACTGACATTGCCCAGAATTAGGCACTTTAACCAACCTACTGAAATCCAACCCATTGAGACACAAGCAGAGAAACTAACTAACATCAACCACTGAGACAGATTGGCAAACTGAAATTAAACTGATACACAGCCACAAGACTGCTATTAAACAATGAACATCACTAAATAAAATCAATCATCCACACAAATATAGAGTGGAATCTTGTGTCCTCTCCTGTGGTATGTTTGGTGTGCTAAGGATCTTAATTAGGCAGGAGGGGGTCAGGTGAGGTCCCATTGCCCTCCTGCCTCCATCTGATGTCTGTGGTGGAAAGGATTGTGGACATATTTCTGCCCCACTTATCACACGGTGGATGATTATGACCATTAAAAGAACCTTATTGCACCACAACTTTTATTAACGCCAAGCTGGATAAGGGACTTGCCTTGCAGGAACTTCATACGATCTTCCAGACCTACGATCCAAGTAACAGCTTTGCCACCCACTTTCATCTGCCATAACACCTGCCTCTCTCTCTCTCTCTCTCTCTCTCATATCAAGAGAAAAACAGCCCACAATAGGGCAGAAAGAGTCAAGGCAGGTAGTGGATTGTCTGACATTCAGCTTCTCCTCGTTTATGAGGAGAGGATCCTGAATCTGTCTATTGCAGCTGGACTGACTGGGTCCAAGCCCTGGATTGGTGATAGAGGAAACCATTCACTTACTGTGCTGGGACTCCTTGACTGAACGCTACCTCCCTTAACTGAGGACAGTTGACAACCATAGGCCTTGCTTCATTTTCTAATATACACTGTAGTCTGCTTCATTCAGAACCCTGTAAGCTTCTGCCATATATCTGGCATTGAACCATTAGGTTCACAAGAAACGTCACACTGAACTTGAAATATTAACTCTGGTTCTCTCTCCATAGGTGCTGACAGACTGCCAGAGCTTTTCCTTGCATTTTCTAGATTTATTTCAGATCTTCAGCATCCACAATATTTTAGTTTTCTTAAAGTGTTACTCGGTCCTGATTCCATTGCAATACTGAGCTTAACAAACCTCCAAATCCTTTAGCAGGAGGTGTTCATTTTAAATTACTGCCAAAAAAACCCATAAAGTCACTTATTTCAATGTACTTACAGACCTAGCATTCCAGAGTTGAAAACTCAGACTCATCGATAACTACTGTCAGTAAAATGGAAAAAGCTCATGTCCACCAAAAGTTGGACTCCAGTTGCAATCTCTAGTTTATACAGCTGAATCAATAACTGCTTACCTTAGATGTAGCATTCTGTTTAATGGTCATGAATTTTTGACCAATGTTTACTATTTTTAAAATTATAGATTTAACCTCAACAGCAACTATTGTCTCGCTGAATTGCTCCAGCCAGTGTTTGCAATGTACCAGGATCAAGTTGGCCTGTAGGATTGAAGGTGTTTTTAAACAACCTGTTCAGAGATGTTACTTACACACTTCTGAAGCAGGTGGAATTTGAACTGGGCCTTTGCGCTCAGGTGTAGGGACACTACCACTGTACCACAAGAACTCTAAATTGGATTCTATCCTGAAGTGACTGAGCTACATAATCGTCACTTCTGTGCACTTTTCAACTACCTGCAATACTGTAGATTCATTGAGTTAGACTAATTGCCATCTGATCCAACTGCTAATGTAGGTTCTTAGCCTCCACCTGCTTTCATTGATGTGATCTCAATTAACCCTGGGGTATGACACCAAGTCTACAAGTTAACATAATGATTTCTATCGTCAATTCTCACACCCAAACTGATAGGCTCCTCATCACAGCGCTGCAGTAACTACTACTCATCCCCAAAAGATTTTTCTAAAAAAAAAGAATAAGGAATTGCAAGGAGTTTCTTTTTTCATTATTTTCAAATTTGTGCTGAGCTGACTTGTAATACCACTTGGTTCAATTCCTTCTGTTTCATGGAAGGTCTGCCTGACTCTTAAGGCAGCCTCCAGTGTCTAATTAGTTATGTCCCTGCTCAGCTACGTTTCACAATTAGGAAAGAAGAGGAAAGCAAAGGAAATTATCCCGGCAATCAGCAGCTTCCAGACATTTACCCTATGATGACTCCACCCCACACATCACAGTTTCCACAGGAGCCAGCGGTTTAATAGTTTCTGATCTAGAGCTACAGAATATGAATTTATACACAGATCTCTATTGCTTTCCATCACATAAATCTTGGTGCGATACACTTTAAAGTGAATCTTTAACTGGGTCACTGCCTTGCATTTTTTTTAAAATAGATTCCCATTAATTCTCTATCCTGTTGGTTGATGTAAAATGTCATAATATAATTATCAAATATGATGGGATTGTGACAAGGGAATGGTCTGGTGGTGGCTGATGCTGAAGAATTCCTCTGAAATATGAATGAAACCCATGTTGCTGTCTAATCACTTCAAACAGTTACTGAACAACCTGGTTATGAGGCCTGTTTGACATATATGCCAAATGCCAAATATTATTCTCTTGATTATTCACAGCAACAGGGGTAGATCATTCAGTCCCTTGATCCCATCCCAACATTCAACGAGATTATTATTGATCTGTACCCAAACTCCATTTATATATTTTTTTAGATTACAGTGTGGAAACAGGCCCTTCGGCCCAACAAGTCCACACCGACCCTCCGAAGCGAAACCCACCCATACGCCTACATTTACCCCTTAGCTAACACTACGGGCAATTTATTATGGCCAATTCACCTGACCCTGCACATCTTTGGATGGTGGGAGGAAACCGGAGCACCCGGAGGAAACCCACGCAGACACGGGGAGAACGTGCAAACTCCACACAGTCAGTCGCCTTAGGCGGGAATTGAACCCGGGTCTCTGGCGCTGTGAGGCAGCAGTGCTAACTTCTCCTGATCCATCTCCCTTGCTTTTCTTACTGAAACCGAATGCTAATAGCAGTCTTGAAAACTTCAACTTTCATGACCTAAAACTGTAAATTTACAATTCTTTTTCTGTAGGGATGTGGTAGGCTGCCTCCAATAGCACATATATAGAATAAAAAAAGCTTTAGACACCATGGGTCTGTGAACTCTCATTTAGTAAGTTTGTTCAATGTTGATATTTTTTGATATTTTTTCAGCTCAATATCAAAGGGGAAAGAGAAATCTCATTTACTGGGAATATTGTAGGGAATTTATGGAGGATGGGAATCTAGATTGGACAAGCTTTTAGTGGGCAGCTATTACAGTTTAATCAGTGTGGCTCACAGGCATACTGAGATCAAAGTAAATGATCTAGGTTAAGGGTGCCAAGATTACAGAGAATCATTACAGAGCTAGACAGTGGCAGTACAAAGAAGGTTGAATCAGTGGAATATTGAGCTGGAAATTGTTGCAAGTCATCCTGGATATCAGACAGGTAAAAACAAGGACTGCAGATGCTGGAAACCAGAGTCTAGATTAGAGTCGTGCTGGAAAAGCACAGTAGGTCAGGCAGCATCCGAGGAGCAGGAAAATCGACGTTTCAGGCAAAAGCCCTTCATCAGGAATAGAGGCAGGGTGCCTGCAGAGTGGAGAGATAAATGACAGAGGGGTGGGAGTGGGGAGAAAGTAGCATAGAGTACAATAGGTGAATGGGGGTGGAGATGGAGGTGATAGGTCAGAGAGGAGGGTGGAGCAGATCGGTGGAAAGGAAGATATGCAGGTAAGACAGGTCATGAGGGCAGTGCTGAGCTGGAAGGTAGGAGCTGGGGTGAGGTGGGGGAAGGGGAAATATCAGACAGTCTAATGGCACAGTGATAGTGGTTCAGCTGAGCTAGGTATTAGAGGCAGATCTGGGTTTTCAGCATACATCTGAACACTAACCTTTACTCCTTCACCTGCTTCCCCTCCCGGGCTGTGACATTGCCAATGCAGAGAAGGAAGAGGAGACAGCCCAGGGTGGATCCGACGGTGCTGGGGGACGATATGATGTACAGTTTGCCATTTAGATAGAAAAGAATGGAACATTGCAAGGGGAAATCTGATTACACTGGACAGAAGGGTAAAGGTGTCTGAAATACCTTGTTTAAAAATTACTAGTTCTCTTACATTTCAATTATTCAACTCCAAAAGCATTGGCCCAAATGACACCATGTGAAACATTTTTTTATTTTGTATAATTAAAGATACAGCAAGAATTTACTCTAATTACTCTGACTAATATGCTTAAAAGATATGTATAATGAATGTAATTTTGCTCACAGAAACATGACTGCATTGATGGAAAGTGCCATGTGCAGGTCTGAATAACAATAGAGAATAATAGGCACACAAGAAACAGCTCTCACATAAAGACATAATGTAGGTGTGTGCAGAAATAAAAGATTACAGGCTGAGTAACAACAGATGTTTTTACAACTAGGCTTGGGCCTTATATCCAATCACCATTTGTCAGGTACAGTGTCTGCTGTTCATAGGGAAACATTTCACTGGTCAAAAAAAAATTTGCAGGAAAATCAAGAAAGCATCAAAAATTAGGAGCTTCTAAGAATGTGAGCTTCTAAGAATGAATAAACTGTGATACACTAGATAAGAAGGAATAAGACCAATCTAGAGATATGAAAGAAAGAAAGGTCTCAGACACAGAGGGATTATCACAAAGGGTATGAGACACACTGGCAAGAACTGCAGTGCAGTACGGGGCAAGGTACGTGAAGTATGATTTAAGAATAGAAAGGTGAAACAAAGCAAATACAGTAGCCTAGCCAATACTGCAGGATTGTCCCAGAACATTACTCTTTCTAAAAATATTGAAAACGGGGATGGGGAAATCTTTCTGTGTAACAGATAAACATCATTAAATTGAGTATTGTGTCTGTGCATTCAAATGGTGTCAAACTGATGTATATGTCAGCAGAACAATGGCTGCAGAATGGGTTAAGCCTTGTTGTGAAACATCCAGGTATAGATTCAATCACAGTTGGCAACACCTACAAAGGGAGAGCATGGCCTGTGTAGATAGCTGCCAGATATGCTGTTCACAAGTGCAGAGGTGTTAATAAATCCATGAGTTACCTTTGATCCTTTCTCAAGGATATGCTTGGAATACTCAGATCTTTCCCTCTGCACTAACAATCATAGTTGGAAACAACTTCTTGAGGGGTATACTGATACATTTTCCAGTACTGGTGATATGTTTTCATAACAGATGAAATCTTTGATGCCTCAGGAGTAAGGATAATCTGGAACTCAAGCTCATATTACCACTGTATTTACCTGGAACCCTGCAGTATACATACACCTGTACTTGCACGGCCTTACAGCCTTCAGTGTTAATGGGTGAATGAGACAGCTCACAACCTCAGTGTTCTGCACGTTCAACTCTGAGCTCAGCTTTTGACTCAAATATCCTTTCCATTGCATTGTCACATTTTCTCTCTCATATTGGCTGTCTTGATACTATCTTAAATTTATCCGTCACCTAAATTCTTTATTCATGCCTTTTTCATCTAAAAATACAATGGGGATAATTTTAAGCCTGCAGAAAAAGAAGGACAGAGAGGGTTAGAAATTCAAGCATTTGTAAATGCAACCTCAATCTGCTTCCAATGTGCTCACTTCTGATTTTAGCAGAGGTGCGTTACGATAATGCCTTTGCACCATTGCTTATGCGCCATGAAATATAGGAGAGCTCCCCTCATACTCTTCTCCATTTTACAGGGTGCCAACCTTATCTGCTTCCTGCTTTGCAATTAGATCACCTTCCCTACCACCAAATCTTCTCACTGTCTGCTTTACAATGTACTCTCAGTCCACATTATTGGTTTTGCAACTCAGATCTACTCTCAGCCAGACTTATGCCAGTGCACCCTCAACTCACCTCACCCAGTTGCCTGATGTCTTTTGTGACACATCAATCTAATTGTGGGAGAAAGGAAAGGGAGCCATTTCCCAACTGTGATCTGATGCGATAGGTCTTTCTGTTCAAGAGTCAAGTGGCCCCTAAGTTGAACTCTTTATGGACAGAGAAATTGAATAAAATTCAATCTATCACCAGGCATTCAATTAGCAAATCGCCTAGGATCCTGACTGCTAAAATCTCCCAATTCTCTCCTCCTTCCTTACAATAAATGACAGTCTCCTTACTCCAAATCTTCCTGGCCTGCATGGATGGTTGGTAGCACTTTTCAGACCACTATATCTGGTTCTGCAGTACTATTCACCTGGTGTCCTATGGAGCAAACCTCTTTAAACTCAAAAGTGTCAAGATTCGATAGGTTACCTTCTATAATCTTTGGCGCATTCAAAGCTCTGTTAAATCGGACTGTCCTGTTGTCCTTATTCTCAGTGATTTACAATGACTTTCAGAGTGTAAATGTGTTAAATGTAACATTATCATCTTTGTGTTTAATTGCTTTGGTGACCTTTTTTTCCCAGCCTTATATTACTGTCCTTCTAATTCCCCATTTGTATAACTCCAGCCTCATAATCATTCACATTATTTCCTGATGTTAGTCCTACTCCCTAGGTCCCCATCTCCCTCTTGCAGGTATCTGTCCTACTATAAAATCTTTGTGACTAAGTCTTCAGTGACCCTCCTGAGATTCAGCAAAATGTTCATTTTCCCTCATGCCTCTGAAGTACTTCATGACACTTGTCCAAGTTAAACCTGCTCTTTAAAGGCAGATGTCGAGAGTAAAACAGTAACTGAGTGAAAGGAGGCCTTCAAAGAGGAGTTACTGTGATTCACTTATAGTCAGACAGATTCCCACGAGGAGGATAATAACGGCATCCAAAACTAGAAGTCCCTGGATGACTAATAATATAGTAGATAAAATTAAACAAGAATAGCAGCCTTATGCTAAACATCCAGGTTGGTAATTCAGTGGAAAAACCAAGGTGAATTCAAAATGTAGGGAGGAGAAAGGGAATAACTGGAGCAAAAAGAATGCATAGTGATAGATTACCAGACAGCATTAAAGGGAACTTATACTTCTTTTTAAAAGCAGAATTATAAAAGGACAGTCAATGGAACAATGGGCTGATTAGGGGTCAAAACAGAGATCTTCTTGTGCAGGAAGACAGCATGGCTGAGATAATAAATGATCTTTGTCTACCGAAGATAATACTGCCATTGTCACAGTAAGAGGAGGAAGTCAAAAACTTGAACAGGATAAAATACATAAAGAGGTACTTAAAAAGGTTCTCAGCACTAAAAGTAGAAAAATAATTCAGTTTGTTAGGGATGTATCCTAACTTGTTGAGGGATGAATGTAAATTACATGGGCTCTGACCATACTTTTAGGTACTAAAGTGGTCTGCGAGGCCTGCAGGATTGCAAAAACGCTAGATATCTGTTAATGAAAGGAGAGGGCTAAGTTTCACAACTGCAAGGTAATAAGCCTAATGTGGATGGTCAGGAAAATTTTAGAACCAACGATCATAAACAAGTTTATTGAGACTTTGAAAATATGGATTAATAAACAAAAGACTGCATAGGTTTGTTAAAGGTTATTCATGTTTGACAAATTTGGTCATGCTCTTTACTGAAGTAGTGAAGAAGACTGATGATGTAAATGCTGTTGGTTTTGTATATATGAAACATTAAAAGGTGTTTGAGAAAGTAACACACAATAAACCCGGATTCAAAATTGAAGATCATGACATTAAAGGGGCAGTGACTACATGACACAACACTGGCTCAGCAACAAAATGCAGAGGATAGGAGTTTATATTTCAGACTGGAAGTGATGCTTCCCTGTGTCGGTTTTAGGAACACTGCTGTTTCCGAAACATATTAATGACCGAGACTTAGGCAGAAAGGGTATAACATTAACATTTTTAGATAATCCAGACTTGAAAATGTAAACAATATTGTGAAGAACAGTAACAGATTTCTGGAGGAGATAGGAATCTGGTGAAATGGGCACATGTATAGTTTAAGAGATTTATTGCAGAGAAGGTGTGAAGCGCACAATTTTAGAAGGAAGAACGAGGAGAAGGAATATAAACTAAAAACATAAAAACAAAAGTAGGAATATTCCATTTAAACCTTCAAGCCTGCACCATCATTTAATAACATCATGGCTGATCTGCCGAGGCCTCATCTCTTCTTCAGTGCCAGCTCCACGTAACCCTCATCTCCCAATATTTCATAATTTATCTATCTTCTCTTAAAGTATGTTCAATGATCTAGTCTAGTACAATTAAAGAGGGCAGGAATCTTAAGAGTAGTGGGGATTCACATACAGGAATCTTAGAGAAGTGGGGATTTACATACAGGAATCTTTGAAGTTGGCAGACCATGTCGAGAAACTGTTAAACAGACACACTAGGTTCCACACTTTGTACATACAGAGTATAGCAAAAAGCAAGTTATGCTAAACCTTTATAAAACACTGGTTAGGACTTTGCTGGAGTGGAGTATTCTGCTCAGTTCTGGGCATCACATTTTAGGAAACATACCAAGGCTTTAAAAAGGGTGTTGAAAAGATTTATTAGAATTGCAGTATTGGTGAAAGATTTCAATCATGCGGACAGAAAAGAGAAACAGAAAATTGCTATGCTTATGAATTCAAGATTTGGAGATGCCGGTATTGGACTGGAGTGTACAAATCCATATCCGCCACAAATTCACCTGCACCTCCACACATGTCATTTACTGCATCCGCTGCACCCGCTGTGGCAGCCCTCTACATTGGGGAGACAGGTCGCCTACTTGCGGAACGTTTCAGAGAGTACGTCTGGGACACCCGGACCAACCAACCCAACCACCTCGTGGCTCAACACTTCAACTCCCCTTCCCACTCCACCAAGGACATGCAGGCCCTTGGACTCCTCCATCGCCAGACCATAGCAACACGACGGCTGGAGGAAGAGCGCCTCATCTTCCGCCTAGGAACCCTCCAACCACAAGGGATGAACTCAGATTTCTCCAGTTTCCTCATTTC
>NC_057737.1:31914538-31955561 GCF_004010195.1 Chiloscyllium plagiosum
GTTTAATTGGAAGCACACTAGCTTTCGGAGTGTCGCTCCTTTATCCACTACCACCTGATGAAGGAGCGACACTCCGAAAGCTAGTGTGCTTCCAATTAAACTTTTGGACTATAACTTGGTGTTGTGTGATTTTTTAACTATGAATTCAATGTCTGAAAGGATGGTGGTAATGGAAGAAAATTTAATAATAGCTTTTTTACAGGAAATTTGAGAACAATTAGAAGGAGTAAAGCTTTGGGGCTATGGGGAGAGAGCAGGCTGCAGTACTGGGATTAATTAGATAGCTCATTCAAAAGGACTGGCATCAATTTGATGGGTCAAATGGTCCCATTCTATTTTGTACCATTTTATGATAATTGTTGTTTTAATGCCAAGCCAAGTTGTAAGGTTGAGTCAAGATGGAAGGCTCAATATATTTAGCAGTGTGCAATGTGGGAGACAACAAGTCCAGAGGACAAACTCTTTAATATTTGCTTCCAATTGGGATTATTTTCACAATCTCATTTGAAGGACATGAAGATAGGCTGAAGTGAAATACTGAACTCTCACAATGATACATAGAGCGGATTTTCTGAGGCTAAGTTATAGCATGCTTTTGTGTGGACTAAAGAGGTTTCTCTTTACACCTAATTAATTCTGAAGTTTTCCTGCAATTGCTGATGGAAAGCATAGATCTAACTTTACTTAATCAATGCTGTAATGAGCCTGGGGGTGTTTAATTTGAGGGCTGTGGGGCTGCTTCTTTTGAGGTGTTTGATTTTCCCATTGCTGTGAATCTGAGAAAAAAAACACTTGTGATTACTGCACATAGAAAGCAAAAAGCTTACTGAGTTAAATCAGGATTAAGTGATGAATACTGATCTGGGGTTTACTCAGTTCTGTTCTATGATAGGGGCAATAAAGAGATTCAGACAGGGTACAGATAAGGCAGACAGTATTTGAGCCTCCAATTGAACTTACTGATCTAAGCCACAATAAGACGCTGCATTGCAAGAGCTTGTTCCAAAATGCTGCAGTTAATTTGTTAAATTGTGCTGGCAAAGTGATGTATTAACGTCAGACTCTCTGAATAGCAGCTCAGTCAGATTACACTCAGTCAATACATATGTCAATTGCTGTTCCTATAAACTAAAAAGCAATTTCCATTTCAATGTCTTATTATACTAGTACACAAACTAGGTACAACAATCATTCCTGTGACCACAAAATAATGTGAAGCGGGGCTGGAGGCAAATGTTGGGTTTAACTGCCACAATTCTATCAGAGTGGACTGGCTGAATGGCTCATCCAGAGGGGAGGACACAAAACTCAACAATCCTTTCATTGAGAAGCAGCACACCCACGTTCCTTGTTTTCTGCAAAGCAATAATAAATCACCCTTTGTAAGCCAGACATTTGTATCCTGAGTATTATAAAGCATAATATAATGGGGAGGGCGATAGTTTCTAACCATTTGGAAAGGGGTTCTTTGACCAAAACGGTTTAAGCTGCAGTCTTATCATAGAGATTGTCACACATCTCCTGCTGGAATGTGCCTTTACAAATGAAGTCTGGATAGAGATGCAAGGTTTTTTTGTCGAGGTTCATCCCAAGCTTCATCACGCAATCCAGATGCAGGACTCTGTGCTTTACAGTCTATTCCCTGAGACGCACACCAAGACAAACATTGATTGTGCCTGGAAGGCCATCAACCTGGTGAAAAACGCTGTTTGATCTGCTTGAACCTTGACGATCTTCCAGTGCAATAAGTTGACCTTAACTAAGTGTTGCAGACTGACACATTCTAAGGTCCAGAACTACATGCTGAGGGATGTATGAAAGGTTAGGGTATCTACCGCCGTGGCGCAGTGAGGAAAGATCATTGTCTAACGTCTTTCTACTGAAGTGTAATTGGGGTGAGTTTAGTTACCGGACCCTCCTTAGACAGTGGTCTTTCTCCACTGCACCTTGGTGGCATTTACCCCATGCCTTCGTACATCCCTCAGCACAGAGTCCTGGACCTTAGAATGTGCCAGGCTGCAACACTTAGTCAAAGTCAACTCTGAGCACTGGAAGACCAACATGTTTCAACAGATCAAAGAGCACTTTTCACCAAGTTGCTGGGCATCCAGGTTATCAGACCTGCCCACTGCCTCAAATGTTTGTAAATACAGTCTTATCTATGTGAGAAATGTCTTGGGTTTGTTCTTCCATACATAAAAATGGTACAGAATCAAAATGTTCTAGTAAGTAGGCAGCACAGTGGTTAGCACTGCTGCTTCACAGCACCAGAGACCCGGGTTCAATTCCCGCCTCAGGCGACTGACTGTGTGGAGTTTGCACATTCTCCCCGTGTCTGCGTGGGTTTCCTCCCACAGTCCAAAAATGTGCAGGTTAGATGAATTGGCCATGCTAAATTGCCCGTAGTGTTAGGTGAAGGGGTAAATGTAGGGGAATGGGTCTGGGTGGGTTGCGCTTCGGCGGGTCGGTGTGCACTTGTTGGGCCGAAGGGCCTGTTTCCACACTGTAAGTAATCTAAAAAAAAAGTATGTATATAGAGATATTTTTATGAATAAGTTATATTTGAAATAAAACAAATAATGTACAATAGCATGTCAAAGACAATGGTTTTCTAATTCCCCACAAAGATCTTAACAATTCCATAAACTCCCTGCTAATTAGAAATTGAACAGTAAATTTACAGTTAAATGTTGAGATTGTTATGGACCACACCAGACACCTCAATGTTTTAAGAAGGTAGCCTAGACCCTAACTTGGGGCAGTACGATGGCTCAGTGGTTAGCACTGCTGCCTCACAGCACCACGGTCCCAGGTTCAAGTCCAACCTCTGACGACTGTCTGTGTGCAATTTGCATATTCTCCCCTTATCTATGTGAGTTTCCTCCGGGTGCTCCGGTTTCCTCCCACAGTCCAAAGATGTGCAGGTCAGGTGTATTGGCTGCACTAAATTGCCCCATAGTGTTAGTGCATTAGTCAGAGGGAAATGGGTCTGGATGGGTTACTCTTTGAAGGGTCGGTGTGGACTTGTTGGGCTGAAGGGCCTGTTTCTACACTGGAGGGAATCTAATTTAATCTAATGGAAGGGAGGAGGGTTCTTATGGCGTAGAACAGAAAAGTGCCATTTGCCATAATCTGCTCTTTCATTAAAGAAAGAGATGACTAACGGTGAGTTTACCTCAGGGTCACCATGCCTCAGGCAAGGGGCATGGTTGACAAAATCGGACCTTTATGGTGACCTCAGCTGATGTGAGAACCCATGCTGTTGGTTTTACTCTGCATCATAAAATAGCCATCCACCCAGCTGAGCTGACCACACACCAAAGCAAGTGTAAGCAGGATTTCAATGTTGCTCTACTTTAAACTATTCACTGCAAGAATAGATAGGGACTCTTCCTCATCCTCTGTCAATGTTACTCTAATAACGTGTCCAACAAGTAAAGGGTATTTCCTGGTGCCCTTTGAATCTGTGTACAACCTTTTTGTTGAGCCTCCATATGGTTGTATGATTGGGATTGGAACCTCATCATATAGATCATAATTAATGACAGTATTGTGTGACCTTCTGTTTCGATTAAATGCATTGAAACTCAATCTTTACTGCTTCTTCTAAGATCATTTTACTTCTTCAAACTATTAAAGCTCATTTAATCATTTTCTTCTGGTTACATGTGATGATGCGAAGGTGCTTGAAAGAGGTTCTGGGATTGACATATTAATGAACTGAAACCTGCAACCCATTCTAAAAGATGAAAGACTTAACAACAATCTAGGTTTCTTCAATATATCATATCAGTTGTGTGACACTCAGATCTTTTGCTATAATAGTTGTGTCTTATGATCCTGATCCACAGCTACCTGATGAAGGAGCAGTGCTTTGAAAGCTAGTACTTCCAACTAAACCTGGTGTTGTGTGAGTTTTGACTTCTGGTTATAATGTAATGAATTAAATAAGGATGGAATTCCAAATTTACTGAATTGAATTCAGACCCTGATGAGTTAAAAATCAACTACAGGTTTTTGTACCCGACTAATTGGTACATCATATCCAGTGGCAGCCTTGGTTTGGGGCACAACTTGTTACAAGAAAACTTCTGTTAACTAAGTGGAAAATTGGGATCAACATCAACAAAACAAAATCTAACAGAGGAACACAGATAGGTAGTGGATAGATAGACTGCAGGGTCAAATATGCGTAGAAATACTCTTCAATTGGATAGAATTATTTTTATTTATGCATAAAAAATAAAAATAAGTGCCACTGTCTTCCCCAAGATATTTAGGACAGAATCTGGTGTATTTACATTCCCCTGTGGGATGGCATACTCGCCTTGGATAATGGTACAGTGAAATATTGCACATGAGTCAATGCTGTTCATTTGGAAATAACACATAACGTCTCACTCAAGGCATCAAACCACAGAAATGTACAGAAATTTACCTCTGGAGCCATTAAAGAAATGAGGAAAGACTTGACTGCACTGTTCAAAGAGCTGGCCTAGTAACTCCTATTATTGTTTGTCAAACATCCTTCTTCCAAGCCGTTTCTTACTTCAGACCAAATGTAACTGAAGTTATAACTTAAACTAAGAGTCCAGCAAGTACAGGGTTAAATACCAGAATGTGTTGAGAGCTTATCTGCTGTAACTAAACAGGTCATCATTATCTGTGGTAAATGAAGTTGGCAGGGAGCAGGCACATTTAGTTCTTTTTGTCTGGTGGCACATTCTATAATCAGTGATAAAATTCCATCATCTCCCTCCCCATTCACAGTGGGAAGTGTTGCTGAGCTAAAGACACACAATACAATTCTGTTAGATAGAATTTTGTTAACAACAATCACTGGATAAATGAGAGTTAGCTCTCTCGCATGTGCCCACAAAAGTTGACATCCCATTCCCTTTTACACCAGTTGCAAAGATAACACATAAATCTATTATTTGGGACATAGTACAGGACACTTGAAAAATTATAATTAGGCAAAATCAATAGCAGTTTATTAAAAAAAAATCAAATCTGCTGAGTTTTTTGAGGAAATAACCAGCCAGGTAGAAAAGGGGCAACCTTAATAATGGTCAAGTCAAATTTATATTTTCCAAAACATTGATAAAGTGCCACATATGGGGTTTATTATACTAAATTAGGGTTCATGGGTTTGGCGGCAATACATGATCACAGACTGAAAATTGTTTAAAGAATAGAAAGCCGAAAGCAGGGCAATTTTAAGTTGGCTGGCTGTAATTATAAGTTATTGTAAGGTCAAGGCTTGGGCTTCAGTTATTTACAAATGATATGAATGACTTGAATGAGAGCACCAAGTGTAAAATATCCAAGTTTCCTGACAAGATTAAATGGGAAAGTAATCTCGGAGGAGAAAGAACGAGGCTATCAAGGGATGCAGATGACTTGGGTTTGAGGGCAAGGTCATGACAGTTGGAATAACATGTGAGAATTATGAAATTATTTATTTTGAAAGGGAAAAACAGACAAAATGATTTTTTTAAAAACGGTGACAGACTAGGAAACAAACCAGGTCTACGGGACCTGGATGTCCTTCTATTTGAAACACAGAAAACTAACATGCATACACAGCAAGAAATTAAGACAACAAATGCTATGTTACCTTTTATTGCAAAGTTAGGGAATGTGAGAATAGGGAAATCCTGGTAAAATTGTGAAGAGTCTTAGAAAGGCTACACATAGAGGATTACCGAAGGAAGGCTTTACTTGCATTGAAAAGAGAAAATTGTAAGTTCACTAATTTCTGGTAATGCTCAAATCTCAAATGTGTGGCATTTGAATTCACCCAGAAATCCCATTGGGAAATCTTGGGAAAATTCATTTAAAGGAGTGACCAATTTGCAAAAATCACTCCTGTGACTTGAAAGGGCATCAATTATTGTTGCTGTTCTTCCAATCACAGGCTAGTCATTCCTTGTCTGTGCCTTTTCCAGCAGGAAATGTAAGGGAGAAGAAGCTTGTGATTGGATCAACAAGATGGGAGGCTGCAGTCAGAGGTCACTGGGGGAATTGAAAGTGAGGCTGCTGGGCCTAACAGTGTATCCAGGGAGAGAGATGAGTGAAGCCAAGGTGCAAGACCAGACAGCAAGACAGGTGAGGCCAAGGCTTGGAGTGCATGACTGGGGACTTAGACGGAAAGTGAGATTGTGAAATGAGAAGGAGGGAAGGTTCAAAGTGGAGACTGAGGGATTGCAAAGAAGAAGAGGTGCTGTTAAGGGGAAGTGAAGAGCTGCAAAGATTGGCACAAGTCTGAAAGGGGACAGAGAGGCTGGTCAGAGGGGAAAATAGTTCTTTATTTTTTTAAAAAAGCTACCCCTGGAAAAAGTGAATTGAAGTAATGAATTCCATGCAAATTATTGTGGAATCTCCTGATTCAAGGGTTTAGGAGATACTACATGGGGAAGAAATGTAGTGGATGGTATTGCAGTGAACATTGTAAGCAGGTGGGTATAGTTTAGCTTGGCACTCTGTTTGGCATGGATTGGTTGGACTGAAGGGTCTGTTTCCATGCCATATGACTTTGTTGTTATCAAATCTCAAAACATCTTATGTGCTACAAATTATGTGAGGTGACTCTGTTGAAGACAAACATTCAACTGTTTTGCTGTGACCATGCTAGTCTGCAGAAAGTGTTTGGTGTGATGGCTTTTTGAGTATAGAAGTGTCTGATTTTTGTTAAAAAGTAACATTTGTTTCTACCTTGTGTATGTTGATTTATCAATTTAAATAGCGCTGTGGCTAGGAAAATAATGCATTTCTTGTGTGTTGAGCTTTAACTTTTATCCATGGTACTTCTTAGGGTTACTAATAAATTCTCCTAACTCTGCTTCTATAGTCCAAATGCCCCATTTTTCAAAGCAAATTCAGCAAGTATTGTTAGAGTAACTGCATCGCATAATGAAGGAGTCAGTGAGACTGAGAAAGGTTGAAAACCAAAAACACACACCTGAACATCAAAGTAGTCCTCGAGAAATCATAAAAGGAAACATTAAATAAAATTCAGCCCTTATGAAGGGATAATCCTGTGAATAGAGATTCAATATGCTTGGTCTCTATTTGCTTGAATTTAGAAAAAATAAGTGATCCCATTTAAACATGAAAAACTCAAGGGTTTAACAGAATTGTTGCTGGAGGGATGTTTTCCCTGGGTGGAAAGTTTGGAACAAGAGGTCACAGTCTCCAAATTTGTTGGTTTTCCACTTAAGACCATGAATAGAAGATTCTTTACTCAACAAGTTTGTGCATCTTTAGAATTCTTTGCCCCAGACATCTTTAGATATCTTTGCCCCAGTGAATGTAAGACAGAGTTCCATAGCTTTTTGAATGCTACTAAAAAAAAAATGATGCAGTGGAGGTAGAACATCAGCCAAGATTGTACAATGGCAGAGCAAGCTCGAACAGCTGAATGGCCTATTCCTGTACCTATTGTTTATGTTCTTTCTCCAATTGGTAAACTTGTTGTCTGAGCATTGCATGCCAGAACTGCACGTCAGAACTGTAATGCATGTACTGCTTTACCTCCATTTTGATTCAACAGTTGTGCTCCCTCGAAAATGATTTCAGATTTAAACAGTCACATTCCAGTTTTACCATCACCATCAACCTTAAGACACTTCTCATGATGAAAACATTTTTAGAAAGCTAAACAATAAACCACGTTACATAAAGCACCCAATAGTAACTGCAACACCTGCTTCACATATCACAAGGGACTGGCAGCATCCCAACCAGCAGCATTTATTGTCTGTAGAACCAATTACTTCATGTTTGTTCTTTGCTGCCAATAGTTCTTAAATGATTGTTGACAATTTTCCCACTGAATAAAGAGCCGAGTCCTGATGTAATACACTTTTGTCACTGCTGGTACATAATGAAAATACATAATCACTGCCATTCTGACTCTCTGATTATTCATAGGTTTTATTCAAAGGATAGCATTAGTGAGGCAGTAATTCAGCCCAGTCATTGAGTTGCCCTCAGGACATTAATAGTCAGGTCAGGAGCATGTGTCTGGAGTCACATGCAGGCTAGACCTGTAGGACAGCAGTTTTCCTTCTCAAAGGGATATTGGTTCACTAATCACTTTCATGGCTGCTGTTAAAGTGTGAGAACACAAATTGTTTTACAACTTCGACATGTCTAAAAGGAGTCAAGATGTTATAGATTTTTTATGTTGCTCTTGTCAGAACTATGATCCAAGAAACAAACTTGAAAAGAAGCACACCAATTTATACAGCATGAGAAGAGGCTGCTAGTTGGTTTGAGCATCACTGCCATACAGCCAGGGTGGAGGTATACACTGGCAATGGGGGCAGTGACCAAGAAAGTAAAATTATATTATTTATTAGGATAGTGAGACACTATTTGGGAGGAATGTGGGTAAGGTTTTACACCAGTCTGGGAAGAATTGTTTGAATTGTTTCTGTAAGAGGTTCCATGTTCAGAACAAACCACCCCTTGGATAAAACACAGGACATATGTTTACCTGATTCTCAGGAAGGAACAATGTAAGAGCAGATTCAGGGTCCAGTGAAAACTATGAATAACATACATATTTGCTCCATGATATGCCACAACAGTGAACCATTCACACTACATTACCAACAGCAGTGAAGGCCATCACTAGTTCCAATTGTTACACTTAAAAAAAATCACTGATGTACCCGTACCATAGGAAACAGTCACGATGCCATTCTAATGTACAAGCAGCCAGTAACTGAAGTCTGTTTCATCACTCATCCGCCCATATTCACTTCAGCAGATGTAGCTACAGTTCTACTGCACTGCTATTTTATTTTAAAGCACATTAACGGTGCACAACTAACCAGTTATGTTCGCAGTAACAACTAGAGGACATCTCGAAATAGGAAGGGAAAGTATTTCAGTAACATTAACCATGCATGCTGAGTGCAGAAAGCAATACAGATTACTGAATGTGGATCATATATTAAGTAGAATTGAATAGAATATAGAACAGCAATTAAGTTTTCTAAGTCATCATAACTATGTTAGGGGGTACACATTTTTGGATTAGAATTAAATTATCAAACAGGGCAGACGGGCTGGCTAAGTCCTCAACCATGTTGTCAATAATGGCAAGAGACATCATTACAGAATTCTGTACCCTGGCAAAGATCCGATGCAACAATGCTCAGAACACAGAGCCTCACAATGAAGATTGCAAAAATCAATTTGCATGTTTGCTAAAGCAAAATACTGCAGGAGCTGGAAGTCGGAAATTGAAACATACCAAAATATAGAAACATCCAGCAGACCAAGCAGCATCTCTGCAATGTGAAACACAGTTAACATTTCAGGTTGATGGTGTTTCCTGAGAATTGTCCTAATGAAAGGTCAGCCACCTGAAACATTAACTCTGATTCTCTCTCCACAGATGCTATATATTTCCAGTTCATTTGTTTGTATTTCTGAATGGGGACCATAATATGTCATAACACAGCGGGCAAAACTGAACAGTATGCTTCATATTGATGCCAATGGCAAGAAAAGACAGGAGGTCAATAGGAGCCAATAGCAGCTGATGAGTCACTGCTGCAAAGGACAATTCATTTCCCATAACTTCTTATCTACTCTGTAATTATTCAGTATCATTTCCCATTGGACAGATTTACAATCAGCAATCTGCTGGTTCCTTTACATGTTTAGTTTTGCCTAAGAACTGAACGTTTGAATTGATCTATCACTGACTGTTTGCAGCATAAAAGAATGACAAACTAGACAGCATATTCCAAGCGGCAAAATTTTATTTGGTGACAATGCACAGTGCAGTAAGTCTTCAAGGGGTATGATTTTGTAACTTCACCTGTTATTTTTGCCCATATATCCTACTCTGAAGTGATTTCCTCCATAGGGATTGTCATTGAGGATGACCATTGAGCCAATTGACACCATTGATTTAGATACCAATTGCATCCATGGCTAATTTTCACACACTTTAATTTTTTTTGCCTGACAGTTTACTCTTTTCTGCAGAGGGTCCTGTAGCGACCTGCACAGGACATTGTGGTAACCCAGCACTGAAGCTGGTGTTACTGCCATTGGACTGCATGTGGGCATTTTCAGGCCTGCTGTAGCTCGAGACCATCTCCTATTGATACTCACTGATCCAACAAGAGGCCTGTCCACAAGGTCTCCTAAACTCCCCTAAGCATTTAATTTATCTAATCGTATTGAGCCCCTTCCCAAGGTAGCACTATATCAGTGATTGATGGATGTCAGATAAATCAAAGTGCCACACAGTTCCTGGCTGCTCCAGACCAGAGAGCTGTTCCAATAACAAACTGTGTTCCCTGTGAGTGAGATGGATTTTATTTTTAAATGTGCACTTCCACTTGCTATTCATGGAAGGAGCCCACCATTAAATATTCCATCACCCACACACATGTATCAACCATGTACGTCCTGGATAGGAGCAAGAGAGAGTTCGGATACTGGAGAAACAGAGGGGCTCAAACCAAAGTATTAATATTGTTTTTCAAAAGGGGAGAGGTAAAAAGAGATCCAGCAATCGAAGGGGCGTCTGTGACTGTCTTTCCAAATCAAACACTTAGAATCAATCTGATTTCACGGGTCACGGAGACTAACTGACAGCGAGGGTGAAACCATCAGGTGAAAGCTGTGTGGGTGGCTGCATGTGTAACTCCCCAGACCGGGCTCCATTCTCTTGAACTAGATTCACTTCTTGGTCCAGATGTGCTCCATAGAGCCGGCTACTGTGAGGAGGGGGTTGGGGAAGACGGCACACCCCGGCTGTAGGGTTTTTTTTGGGGGAAGGGGGTGGGGGAACAGGAGAGAATGCGGGTAAGTGGAGTTGAAATGCCCATCAGCCATGATTGAACGGCGGAGTGGACTCGATGGGCCGAATGGCCTTACTTCCGTTCCTATGTCTTATGGTCTTAGGAGGTGGGCTGGTGGTGCTGGACCGAGCGTCGAGCTGCAAGACAATCTGATTAAACTGCAGCAACACTCGCCAGTCTGGGGGTGGGTGGAGGAAAGAGACTGAGGAATGGAGGGGTTAGCTGCTCAATATTCACCCGACGACCCGGCTCAGAAGCGAGAACGATCAATCACAGGCTTTTACCTGCAGCCCCCGATGTGACTCAGAGGCAGAGAGCACAGCACTGGTCAACGCCAGTACTCAGGGACCTCTGCTCTGAGTGAGGCTGCGGGCACGGCTCTCTCTCTCTTTCTCACTCTCACACACACACACACACAGATCGGGTGAAGCTTCACGATCCCTGGGGCAGACCAGTCTCAAGCCTATGATGTGCAGGACTGCGGTGAAAGTTCGGCTCCATTTCCCCCCTCCTCCTGGGCTCCCTATGCCCACGGCACGTCTTTGCAAAGCGATGTGTCCAAGGCGATCTCAAACCGGATGCTTTACCCCGGACTGCAGCAGCTCATCAAAAAGCCCCGCAGCCGGGGCACCTCCCCAAGCCCCGTTAGATACACACACACACACACACTCAGCATCCTCCTCTCCAGCAGGCTTGGGGATACTCACAGCCCGCAGCTCCTGGGTACGATCCTTCATCTCGGCTCGGAGTGTCTCTGCGCGGACCGTCCACACACAGCAGCAGCAGCAGCAGCAACAAGAGAAGGATGTCAACGCCGGGCTCTGCGGCTTCTCTCCCCCACTCACCAGGCGAGAGAGGCGGCTCCAAACACTGCCAGCTGCCGGCAGAGCGCATGTCGGGGCGGAGCTCCTATCAGCTCACTCCAGCTCACAGGGGAATGAAACCAGAAAGAGAGAGATATAAAAAAAATTCATTACATCTCACACCCCCCGACATCGAAAACTGACACAGGATGCTGCAACTTACAGAACGATACATGGATTCACACGGAGCACATGGTGAAACAGTGACATTAACACAGGTTGAAAATAACCACAACACATTGTGAAATTAACACAACACACGATGGAATTAACAGCGCAATTAAAGCGACACATGGTGGAATTGACAGTGAAACACTGTAAAATTAACACACAATGAGATTAATAGTTGAAAATAAGTACAGCATACGATGAATTGAACACAAAGTGAAATTTACACAGCACGTGAAATTAACGGCGGAACCGACAAAACGCGAAAACCGCAGTACGTGGTCAAACTAACATTAAGCGAAAATTATAGTGAAATAAGTACATCGATATTTCAGTACGAGCGAGGTGCATGGCAGGAAAGATGAAGTCCTCGAGATAGATTTTAAAGAGCTGGGAAAGGATTTACGACCTCAAAGGTTTTCAAATCTCAAATCCTGAAATCTGCAGATAAATCCAGGGGTAATATGCTGGTGAATACAGAAATTGGTGGGCAGTGCAGTTGAATGTGTGGCTGTGGAGGTGGTGCAGAAGGGTTGCTTAAGATTCCTGGGACATTGCAAGGGAGACAGAACCTGTACCCAAAGGGGGCTGAAACATACATCTTGTCAGACCATGATTTGGGGATCCCGGTGTTGGACTGGGGTGTACAAAGTTAAAAATCACCCAACACCAGGTTATAGTCCAACAGGTTTAATTGGAAGCACTAGCTTTCGGAGTGACGCTCCTTCACCTGATGAAGGTGCAGCGTCCGAATGCTAGTGCTTCCAATTAAACTTGTTGGACTATAACCTGGTGTTGTGCGATTTTTAACCTTGTCAGACCAGTTTGCTAGCACCTACAGGAAGAGTTTAATTGAGCTTGGTGGGCTGGGACCTGTGTATAGATTCAGAAGAACGAGAAGCAAAGCTGGAAATATCCCAGAGTGTAAGTGTGTGCTGGACATTGAGTCAATTTAAGGAGGAGATGGACAGATTTTTCATCAGTATTGGGTTGAAGGGTTGTGGAGAGTGGGCAAGAAAGTAGAGTTAAGGTTGAGAAGTGATCAGCTATGAATAGTGCGGCAGGCTCAAGGGGCTGAATTGCCTATTCCTGCTGTGTTCTTAGATTCTTATGTGCTGTGCATTTAAGTAAACCAATATGACAGGCCAGTGAAGCAAAGGGTGAGAGAATAGAAAACATGGGAGTTGTTCAGTGATTAGTAACATATACTTCAGAATAAGGAGTTTACTAAGGCCGTGGATGTGTTCTTGAGAATCACTCATTGTTGTGGTCTGGAATCACAGGAGGCCAAACCAAGTAAAAACAACAGATTTCACTTGTCAGATGGTTTTACAGCAATCAATAATAGATCATAATGATCCTTACTGACCCCTATTTACCTAACTGAACTAAAATCCACCAGTTACCATGGTGGAATTACGATGTGTAAGCACTTATTGGAACATTAGTCTGGGCCTCTGGATTATTTGTCCATGATTCCAACTAAACTACTGTTATTGCAGCTATTACTGAAGCATGCATCCAGATAGGACAGGAATGGCAGCTCAACATTCCTGAATATTACATTTTCAGACAGGGTAGGGAGAAGGATAAAAATAGAGATGGGGTTACAAAATGAGCTCACGAAATAATATTAGATGTTGTGCAAGAAGGGACATTAAATGAGTTGAATAAGGTGATCTGAAGAGGGAAAATCAGGGTAATCACATCACAACCCATATAGACACATACTGTAGACATCCAAACAGTCAGAGGGAGATAGAACAACAAACATATGGCTAAACTGCCATGGTGAGAACTAATAGGGCAGCAATACGAGGGGATATCAACTGGGATAGATACAATTTGGGCATAAAATCCTTAAAACATATTGAAAAAAATTGGTTTAGCCAGCACATTGCAAACTTAGCAAAAGAAGGGACAGTTTTAAATTTAGTTTTAGGACATAAATTTGGGCAGGCAGAAGGTACATTGGTGGAAGGACATTCTGGTTGTATTGATTGTAACTCAGAGTTAGTGTAGTTATGCAAAGGATAATGTCAAAACAGGAGAAAATGTTTTAAATTGAAGAAAAGGTGATGTTACTAAGCTAAAATATGATTTGGCAGAAGTAAATTGAGTAATTAAACAGCAGTCAACCTATATTCATTAGTAAATAAATTATTGGAAAAATCTTTGAGAGATAATAGAAGTGATCATTTGGATAAGCAGGAATCAATCAAGGACTTTGAGAATAGATTTACAAGGATGTTGCCAGGGTTGGAGGATATGAGCTAGGGGGAGAGGCTGAACAGGCTGGGGCTATTTTCCCTGGAGCGTCGGAGGCTGAGGGGTGACCTTATAGAGGTTTACAAAATTATGAGGGGCATGGATAGGGTAATTAGGCAAAGTCTTTTCCCAGGGGTCGGGGAATCCAGAACTAGAGGGCATAGGTTTAGGGTGAGAGGGGAAAGATAAAAAGAGACAGACCTAAGGGACAACTTTTTCACAAGGGGGTGGTATGTGTACGGAATGAGCTGCCAGAGGAAGTGGTGGAGGCTAGTACAATTGCAACATGTAAGAGGCATTTGGATGGGTATATGAATAGGAAGGGTTTGGAGGGATATGGGCCGGGTGCTGGCAGGTGGGACTAGATTGAGTTGGGATATCTGGTCGGCATGGATGGCTTGGACCGAAGGGTCTGTTTCCATACTGTACATCTCTATGACTCTATGACTATTATGAAGGAAGATCATGTCTGACTAATGTGATTGAATCTTTTGAGGCAACAAAAGAATGTCAATGAATATAGCATATTTGATGTAGTCTACACAGGTGTTAGCAATACATTTGAACAGATTCCACATGGCAGATTGGTCAGATAATCATAATCTCATATAACCAATTGGCAAATGGCAAGTTAGATCTAAAACTGGCTGAGAGGTCCAGGCAGCGGGCCGTGGAGGGGGTCGTTAGGGCCGACTGCCTGCCCCTCTTCCGCGGTTATGTTAGAGCCCGGGTGTCCTTGGAGAAGGAGCACGCGGTGTCCACCAACACCCTGGAGTTGTTCAGGGAGAGGTGGGCGCTGCAGGGAGTGGAGTGCATCATTTCTCCCTCCAATTCTATTTTGATTTAGTCCCTACCCTCCCCTTCACTGTTTTGATCACACAGCACTACCCTTTGATGTGAAGGGCAGTGCTTGTCACTGGCCACCCGAGTGTTTTCCTATCTTCCTGGTGGTTGAAATTGAATAAAGATTGGTGCACTTTGTGTCTTTCACTGTGTCTCACACCTGCACACACACACAAAAAAAAGAAGAAAAAAAGAAATAAAACTGGCTGAGTGGCAGGAAGCAATGTGTGATGTGCCTGGTAGACAGTTTCGTGTGGACTTCTGGAGGACTCTGAATAGCAGGACAAGTATGACAATAGATTTTAAGGAGTGTCTTAAAGGAGGCAAATGAGGTAGAGAGTAATAGGGAGAGAATTCAGAACTTGGGGCTTGGGTAACTGAAGGCACAATCTCTGCGGGAAGAAAAATTATAATTGGAAATGCACAAGTGACCAGAATTAGAGAAGCACAGATATCTCAAAGGTTTGTGAGGCTAGAGGGAATTACAGAGATGGAGGGAGGGGATGTGGTGACTGAGGTGAGGTTGTGGAGGGATCTGAAAATGAGGATAATAATTTTAAGGTGAAGACATTGCTTGAGTAGGAGTCAAAAAAGTTCAGAGGGTACAGTGGTATTCAGGGAATGGAACTTGCTGAATTTAAGATTTGACAGTAGTTTTAAATTAGCTCAGGAGCCTGTCAGTGCACATTTGCATACATACTTGTCCTGCTATTCAGGAATCTGTTGACATAAACCCCAATGACCATCTCTTCCTCTGTACTACTCAGAGTATACCAGCTATTACGAATTCTCTTGTCTTGTTTGTCTACCTCTAAATGCCTTAGCTCATGCTTCTCCTCTTTGAAATTTATCTAACAATTTCATACCCACCTGACCAACCTATTGATGTTATCTTAGAGCCTATAGTTCCTTTACCACTACAAATCACAAAAATTCATGCCACTTGCAGTTTTCCTAATCATGCCACAAAAATTTGTTTAGTCATTGATAAATAGCAGGAACAGCAAACAATCCTTTAATGAGTCCTCCAGAAGGCCACCCAAAACTGTCTACCAGGCACATCACACATTGCTTCCTGCCACTCAGCTAGTTTTAGATCTAACTTGCCAATCCCCCTACACCATTCCATCATCATCCATATTCTTATCCAAGGATTGTTTAAATCCCCCTAATGTGGCTGAGTTAACTACATTAGCAGGCTGGGCATTCCATGCCCTTACCACTCTCTGAGTAAAGAATCTCCTCTGACATTTGTCTTAAATCTATCACCCCTCAATTTGTAGTTATGCCCCCTTGTACAAACTGACATCATCATCCTGGAAAAAGACTTTCACTGTGTATCCTATCTAACACTCTGATCATCTTGTATGTCTATCAAATCCCTTCTTAGCCTTCTTCTTTCCAATGAGAACAGACCCAAGTCTCTCAGCCTTTCCTCATAAGACCTTCCCCCAGACCAGGCAACATCCTGATAAATCACCTATGCACCTTTTCCAATGCTTCCACATCCTTCCTGTAGTGTGGTGACCAGAGCTGTACACAATATTCCAAGTGTGGCCGCACTAGCATTTTGGATAGTTGCAGCATGACATTACGGCTCCAAAACTCAATCCCTCTACAAATGAAACCTAACACACTGTCTGCCTTTTTAACAGCAATATTAACCTGGCTGGCAACTTTCACGGAACTATGTACATGGACTCCAAGATCCCTCTGTATATCGACACTACCAAGAATCTTTCTATTGACCCAGTATTCTGCCTTCTGTTATTCTTCCCAAAGTGAATTACCTCACATTTAGCTGCATTGAACTTCATTTGCCACCTCTCAGCAAATTCTGCAATTTATTTAAGTCCCCATGCGACCTGCAACATTCTTCCACACTGTCCACTACTCCACCGACTTCAGTGTCATCTGCAAACTTACTAATCCATCCACCTATACCTGCGTCTAAGTAATTTATAAAAACGACAAACAGCAGTGGTCCCAAAACAGATCCCTGTGGCATACCACTAGTAACCAGACTCCAGGCTGAATATTTTCCATCAATCACCACTCGCTACCTTCTTTCAGAAAGCCAGTTTCTAACCCAAACTGCTAAATCACCCTCAATCCCATGCCTCTGCATTTTCTCCAACAGCCTACCATGTGGAACCTTATCAAAGACTTCACTGAAGCCCACGTACACCACGTCAACTGCCCTACCCTCATCCACATGCTTGGTCACCTTCTCAAAAAACTCAATGAAGTTTGTGAGACATGACCTGCTCTTGACAAAACCATGTTGACTATCTGAAATCAAATTGTTGCCTGCTAGATGATTATAAATCCTATCTCTTATAATCCTTTACAAAACTTTTCCTCCAACAGACGTAAGACTCACTGGTCTATAATTAGCTGGGTCATCTCTACTGCCCTTCTTGAACAAGGGCACAACATTTGCAGGCAGGGCATTCTATGCCCTTACCACTTTCTGAGTAAAGCATCTCCTCTGACATCTGTCTTAAATCTAACACCCCTCAATTTGTAGTCCTCTAGTACTAAACCTGGAGAGAATGACAACTCAAAGATCAAAGCCAAAGGCTCTGCCATCTTCTCTCTAGCTTCCCAGAGAATCCCCAGATAAATTTCATCCAGCCCAGGGTACATGTCTACTTTCACTCCTTCTAGAATTGATAACACGTCTTCCTTACTAACCTCGATCCTTCTTAGTCTCATATCTCATTCTTTTCCCCTACAATTTTATTCTTTTCCTGAGTGAAAACCATTGAGAAATATTCTCTACACGGTCTGCACACAACTTCTCACTTCTGTCTTTGACTGGCCCTATGAGACAAATTTTCCAATTTTGGCCAGGTCCTCACATATTAACAGGTAGGACTTTGCAGGATCAATTGGGCAGGGAATGCCTTTGCCATTTCTGGTACCTCAGTTGTCCAACCAGTTTTATTATTATTCAGCTTTCCTGCTGTGGTCTAACAGATAGCTTGCTAGGCCATTACAGAGGGCAGGAGATCAGAGTCAAAAAGTGTGGCGCTGGAAAAGCACAGCAGGTCAGGCAGCATCCAAGGAACAGGAGAGATGACGTTTTAGGCAAAAGCCTTTCATCAGGAATGTGATGACACATTTCCCGAAGAAGGGCTTAAACCCAGAACATCAACTCTCCTGCTCCTGGAATGCTGCCTGACCGTTTCCAGTGCCACACATTACAAAGGGCAGTTAAAAGAGGACCACATTGCTGCTCTTGATATTATTGGTGCTTTGAAAGATAGATGGGACAAACATTTACCACAACTAGAATAGGTGACTGAAATTTAGGTTGAAAAAATAAATTTAATATTTTTAAGGCTGAACTGTAAAATAGCGAAATATTTTTATAAAATAGGACTCAGGTGGTTGACAACACTGTTGTCAAAAGTAGTTGTTGAGTGGTGGTAATTGGTGGTGTTCTCATATTGTTGTTAGTCTTGGCTCTTCTCAATAGTAGTGGGGTTTTTGAACCTAAAGTTGGTACCCAAATAAGATGTACATGTCTTGCAGATAGTGTATGCTTTGCTCACAATGCACGGTCCAGTGGCAGGAAAATCATATAAACAGATTTCTGGAATGATGTGGCATTTCTTCAGTGTCACCAGACATTTGCTGAATATTCCATCATACTTTGATAGAATAAAGAGATGCAGCAATGTATTACTGGTGTTCATGCAGGCACTGACCCATGTCTACAATGATGACTCTGGTGGGCGGCATGTGGCTAAGTAAAGGAAGCAAGCATTGAATCAGCAGATGATGGAGCAACTTTATTTAATATCCTCACACATATCTCTTTCCCCTTTGGAAAGTGTATAAAGGAATAGACAGCTGATTACCAAACTTTTGGACCACATTATCAACATGGCTCCTGTGGCCAACAAGTCCTACAAGTGAGACTTGAATCCAGATTTTCTGGTTTTGGGGTAATGCTGAACCAAAATTTCTCCAAATTGTCAGTGGGATAAAGAAAGAACAATGCTGGAGATGCATGAGTCAAGAATGGAGCCATACCTAGGAGGACAGATCCATAAAACTAGAATACAGCATTATTGCAACACCACTGAGAGATTGAGGTGGATTAAGAAATAAATTAACATAATATACAATGAGATTGACAACCTACAGTCAAGATGACACATGACATTAGAAGCAAAATTAGTCATACTGTACCAAAGTAAAACACCAACAGACAGGCCAACACCATATTTTACGAAGTAAAATATAAAAACCATAATACAAAGCAATATTGATACAAAGTAGTAAATTTAAAATGAGATTTCCACAATGCCATATTATCTCAGTGAATTCAAAATGCACAATACAAAATTAGTGGCACAATGTGAAATGAATACAGCACCAAATCAAACTACTAACACCACGTCAAGTCACCATGAGATTATTTACAAGAACAGAACAATAATATTAACAAAGAACACAGTGAAATTTGTGCAACAATGTGAAATTTATTCAGTTCAAATTGATGGTGACATAACATACATTAAAATGAATGAATGGTAATATCCATTGCATGCCTGGCTTCAAATAGATGGCATTTTGGTCATGAATTTATCCTGTTTTGGTAATGTCACATTTACTGAAAAATAAACATTTAATCACTCTTCCCAAAAAACTGTCAAGTTGTAATATGGATCCATTAGCCCAAGGAGGGACTAAAACATTTCCTTGCATTCATCACCTTCCTTAACTACCTGTGTGGAAGTTGAAAGTAAATAACTTGAATATCCTTTCAAGTGGAAACAATATTCATGATGAAACGAAATCATAGGAATTTAGTAGAGGATTATTTTTCATGCATCTGTCATCTGCAACTTTGAACCTTTATAGGGTAAACATGCAGAGAAAAGAAAATCGAGAAGAACAATATGATTTACATTGATATAACATTTTTCATGCTTCTCAATCATGTTAGTGAACTTCATTACCAATAGCATTGTATTTAACAGTTATTTAGGCAAATATAGCTGTCAGTTGCCACAAAGTAAGTTCCCAAGACCAGCAAGTGAATGACTAACTCTTTTCTTTTGGTCATGTTGGTTGAGGGAAGAATGTTTCAAATTTCCTTGCTTTTCTCCCAATGGTCCCATATGATCTATCAACCTGAGCAATTTATTGACTTCATTGAAAGACATTTCCAACAATGGAGCAATTCTTCAATACTGAAGTAACAACATAGATTATGTACTCATGTTCTGGCTTGGGACTTAAACTTCTGATCTTCTGATTCAGATATAAAGTGAGCTGGCATGCTATCAACAGAACTCCATGACCTCAAAATGTGAACTCTTGTTTAAGCCCAATTACAGTGACTTAGATATACAATTTGTGTTAACAGTTTACTTGATACGTTGGAAAATCAATTGTTAGATGACTTTGAATGTACTACTCACTATCTGTAATCAGCAGAATGGAAGTTTTTTTTCAAGAACTACTGTATTCTCGACAACTGATTAGAAATTAAGGAATATCAAATTCATCTGCAATATCAGATAGAACAGAAGTACTAAGAACTTGATTGTTTCCAGTTCTACTACACTGCAGTAACCACTTGGAATTAATTGATTGGACATTAACTCATAATGAAATTAAATCACAGCGTGAAATTAACAAGAATGAAATTAGCAAAAGTTAATTCAACACAGATAAAATTAACTGAACCAAATTCTTTCAGTGGCATTGTTATTAATGTCTGCTTCCTCATTTTTCTTCCTCTAGGCCTGTTAGACAGTACAGTCACCTGACCTATGTGTTAATAATGTTCAACCAAACTGCTAACATTGTCTTTCTGAACTAAGATTATTAATTCATTCATTGAGCTCTGGGAATAGTGTAAATTTCCTGTTGGCCCCCAATGGTTTCTCCAAGACTTTCGACCCTGCTAACAACTACCAGTGCCACACTTACAACTGCATGTGCAGTTCCTGATGTACGCTGCTACTTGTTACTTAGATTTTTAGATTTAGGTGCCTGGAAACTCAGGGGTCACCTTGGCTCAGATGTCACAGATGAACATCAAAGATGTAAAAGCAGGACATACCTCATTTGAAACCCAGATGCCAAAATTCACTAATATTGAATTGCTGTCAAGACTGTTGAAAATTTTTGTAAATTAACAATGACCTGGAAAGCTATTATCATCCCCATATAACTAACAGTCAGATCAGTGACAGCTTAAGGATGATTCATGGTAAGGAAAATGTGACTGACTTGATTTAATGAATGAATGAGGGGAGTTGGATAACGCCCAGCCTATATGTTATGTTCTGGAACAAATGCTCCTGCAACTTAAGCAAGGGGTTTCTGATGTTGCAGTGAAGATTTATTTTTCAGATATTTGTGCTTGATTCTAAAGTTGTTACTGTAAATCATATTGCTTTCTATTAAATTGTGTTAGTTACAACATAGAAATCTAACGTCAGTTTGTGGTACAGTGAGCACTGATGAGAGTTGAATCTTCATCAAGTGACTATCATAACAGTAACACTTTGAAAATATTAAGCTTATGTTCTCTCTGTCTATCTCTACATCTCATTTTCTCTTACTTTTACATCTGCTCAAACAACTTGGTTATTGAACCTGGGTTAGCAACTTACTGAAATGCAGAAACCATAGACAATGCAACTCTTCTACTGAAGTTTTAGTTTAGGCTATGTGTTTACATATAAAGCCATATTCCAGCACTATGTAGTAGTTTGACCTAGTTGGTGGTGAAGCTTCTCTCAATTTAACTTTAAACCTCTAATTCTAACTGTATTTCTAGTTCTAATCCTAACCTTAAACCTAGTTATGGTGATAACTGTAATTATAATCCCTGGGAATAACATATTACCAGAGGATCTTAACTCACATTATAATGAGAAATATATTAGTCCCAAGATTTGTCAGCAACTTAGATTGGCTTGAAATGGTAGAGTAGATTAGATTCCCTACAGGATGGAAACAGGCCCTTCAGCCCTTCAGCCCAACAAGTCTACACTGACCCACCCAGACCCATTTCCCTAACTAATGTACCTAACACTATGGGCAATTTAGCATGGCCAATTCATCTAGCCTGCACATCTTTGGATTGTGGGAGAAAACCAGAGCAAACCCATGCAGGCACACGGAGAATATGCAAGCTCCACACAGACAGTTACCCAAGGTGGGAATCAAACCCAGATCCCTCGCACTGTAAGGCAGCAGTGCTAACCACTGAGCCACCATGTCACCAGTTTTAATAACAGAAATATTTAACTATTCTAAGTAAAACTGACTAAGACAATACTTATCATCAAACCAAAAGAACAGTTTTAGGATGCTTCCAGAACTGAAACAAAACTCGCATTGCATGTTTTACAAACTTAAAAAATGTATGATCAATGAAGCATAGTTCTGGTTGTAATATGGAAAATGTGATTTGCACACAGTGAGCTCCTTCCAATAGCAATGTGTGAATAACCAAAATAACCTATTTTATTGGAAGTGACGCTGATTGAGGGACAAACATTGACTAGGACACCAGCCTACTCTTCTTACAAAATAGCACATCAATTTGTTAACAGTTACCTGAGAAAACAGACAGCGGTGATTTAAAATTTTGTCCAAAGGACAGTGCCTCTGATGGTGTTGCATACCTCCAGCATTGCAGTAGTGTCAGCCTAAGTTTTTGTGTTCACGCTTCTGGAGTGGAATGTGATCTCAAAAATTCAGAGTCAGCGGCAAATGCTAACTATTGTCCCACAGCTGAATGGTTTTGTTAATCAGTATGCTGCATATGGAACAAGAGGAGACGCTGTGCTAGATTAATACTGAATAATAAGGTGAGATAACAAGGGATCTGAAGAATGGAGAACACTGCAGAATAATGACCATAACCTAATTGGGCTCATACTGAACACGGATAAATACAAAGAGTTTAAAGATAGAGATGTTTGATGGGTTAATTAGAAAATGTAAATCATATTCTTCTTTCCAGATGGATGATTTTGCAATGCCTGATCCAAGGTAACATGTGAAATGCCAGAATGGTGCTGTGTTCCAACATTGAAAAGGAAGTCCAATGAAAAGCTTTGCATCTAAATCTTCTGCTCTGAACATGGTCCCTGTAGTTAATCTTGGGAACATGTGTAAGTAGGGTTTTGGCTACTTTTCCAGTGAAATTATGTTGGTTGATGGGGGAGCAGTTCTTAAAAGAAAATAGCCATAACAGATAAAAAGGAGAATCATGAAGTGTAAGATCATTTTGAGAGGGATGCAATCATTATAAACTTGAGAATGAGGAATTTGAGAGAGATGATTAATAGATATCTCCTTTTAAAAGGAAGATGAAAAAAGTGCTATAGAATATCTGATGACAATGTGGAAAAACAATATTTGGAGATAAATAATTACATTAAATAGTTAATAGGTTTAAACTTTGAAAGTTGTTCCATTGATTCAGCTATGGAGTAAGGTTGGGAAAAAGACAGCAGAACCATAGGAGTAATTTTAACAGCTTAAAATGAGGGAGGTGAGATATTAAAAAGTGAAAGGTAAATGTTCACTGGAGAATGCAGGAGTGCATGCCAGGAGCAGCACCAGGCATACCGAAAAATAAAATGTCATAAAATCATAGAGTCATAGAGATGTATAGCATGGAAAGAGACCCTTTGGTCCAATTCACCTTGATATGGTCACCCCTCAACCTCCGGTACTTGAGGGAAATAAGTCGCAGCCTCTTCAGCCTCTCCCTACAGCTCAAACCCACCAACCCTGGCAACATCCTTGTAAACCTTTCTGAACCCTTTCACATTTTGAAACATCCTTCTGATAGGACTGAGTCCAGAATTGCACACAATAGTGGCCTAACCAATGGACAAGTTAAATAGAAACAGTCATTTCCCTGGGATGGGGGAGTCCAGAACAAGAGGACATAAGTTTAGAGTGGGAGGGGAAAAATTTAAAAGAGACCTAAGGGGCAACCTTTTCGTGCAGAGGGTGGGTACGTGCAGCCTAAGGGGCAACCTTTTCGTGCAGAGGGTGGGTACGTGCAGAGAATGAGCTGCCAGAGGAAGTAGTGTAGGCTGGTACAATTACCTCATTTAAAAGACATCTGGAGGGGTATATGAATAGGAAGGGTTTAGAGGGATATGGGCCAAGTGCTGGCAAATGAGATAGATCAATTTAGGATATCTGGTCGGCATGGACCTGATGAGGTTACAAAACAGGATTACTTGCGTGCAGAACAGCATAAGAAGCAAGTGATAAGACAGAGCTAAAGGGATCAGATCTAAGCTTTTGCAGCACTGCCACATTCATCATGAATGGTGTTGGGCAATTAAACAATTCACTGGAGAAGGAAACTCCACAAACATCCCTATTCTCAATGATGGGGGAGCCCAGAACATTGCTGAAAAGGCTGAAACACTTGCTCCAATCTTCAGCAGAAGCATCGAGTGGATGAATCATCTCATCCTCGTGCAGAGGTCCCTAGCATCACAGATACCAGTCTTCAGCCAATTCAATTCACTTCACATGACATCGAGAAATGGTTGAAAGCACCAGATATTACAAAGGCTATGGGTCCTGAAAACATTTAAGTAATAATACTGAAAAGTTGTAGTCCAGAATTTTCTGCTACATTAGCTAAAACGTTTGGGTACAGCTATAACACTGGCATCTACCCAACAATATGGAAATTGGCTAGTACACAAAAGAAAAGGACAAATTAAACCCAGCCCAATTAGTACTCCATGAGCCTACCCTTGAGTAACTTGGTGGAAGGAGTCATCAACAGTGCTATCAAGCAGCACCTGCTCAGCAATAACCTGCTCAGTGACACACAGTTTGGGTTCCTCCAGAGCCACTCAGCTCCTGACCTCATTACAACCTTGGTTCAAAATTTGGGAAAGTAAAAAACAGAGTTCCATAAGTGAGGTGAGAGTAACTGCCCTTGACATCAGGCTGCATTCGACTGAGTGTGTAGTGTCAAGGAGCCCCAACACAACTGGACTCAGTGGGAATTAGGGGACAGCTATATGTTGGTTGCAGTCATACCTGGCATTCAGCTGGCTGCTTGTGGTTGTTGGATGTTGTTATTCCAGCTCGACAGGAGTTGCTCAGGGTAATGTCCTGGGCCCAATTATCTTCAAGGTAAAAACGATGACTGCAGATGCTGGAAACCAGATTCTAGATTGGAGTGGTGCTGGAAAAGCGCAGCAGGTCAGGCAGCATCCGAGGAGCAGGAAAATCAATGCTTTGGGCAAAAGCCCTTCATCAGGAATAGAGGCAGAGTGCCTGCAGGGTGGAGAGATAAATAAGAGGAGGGTGGGGGTGGGGAGAAAGTAGTGATAGGTCAGAGAGGAGGGTGGAGTGGATAGGTGGAAAAGAAGATAGGCAGGTAGGACAAGTCATGGGGACAGTGCTGAGCTGGAGGTTTGGAACTGGGATGAGGTGGGGAAAGGGGAAAAGAGGAAACTGGTGAAATCCACATTGATGCCCTGGGGTTGAAGTGTTCCGAGGCAGAAGATGAGGCATTCTTCCTCCAGGCGTCGGGTGGTGAGGGAGCGGTGGTGAAGGAGGCCCAGAACCTCCATGTCCTCGGCTGAGTGGGAGGGGGAGTTGAAATGTTGGGTCACAGGGCGGTGTGGTTGATTGTTGCGGGTGTCCCAGAGGTGTTCCCTGAAGCGCTCTGCTAGAAGGCATCCAGTCTCCCCAATGTAGAGGAGATCGCATCGGGAGCAACGGACACAATAAATAATATTGGTGGATGTGCGGGGTAAACTATCCAATTATCTTCAACTAGTGTATTAATGACCTTCCCTCAATCATAAAGTCAGAAGTGGGGATGTTCGCCGATGATTGCACAATGCTCAGCACCTTTTGTGACTCCTGAAGCAGTCCACGGAAATGCAGCAAGACCTGGACAATATCTAGGCTCGGACTGAAAAGTAGCAAATATCATTCACACCACACAATTATCAGGCAATACCATCTCCAATAAGAAACAATATAAGCGCCACCCTTTAACATTCAGTGATGTCAAAAACACTGAATTTCCCATAACCAACATCTTGGGGGTTATGATTGACCATAACCTGAACTGGACTAGCCATATAAACACATTGGCTTCAAGCAGAGGTCAGAGGTAGGAATACTGCAGTGAGTAACTCACCTAAAGCCTGTTCATCGTCTGCAAGGCGCATGTGAGGATTGTAATGCAATGTTCCCCACTTGCACGGAAATGCACCATTCTAATAATACTCAAGAAGCATGCCACCATCTAGAACAAAGCAGCCCACTTGATTGGCACCATACCAACAAACATTCACTTTCTCTGTCACCAATGCTCAGTAGCAGCAATGTGTCTAGATAATCCAACATTAGCTATTAGTCTTTTTATCTGAAAATCATCTCCTTTACCAATTTTACTGACCTTTTATCTCATGTCCAAAGATCGACCATCATGGACTAAACTTAATAGATTCACTTGTGAAATCTCCAGGAGCAAGTAGTAAGAAATCTTAACCTTTATCCCAAATCTGAGGGTTTGTAGGACAATGTGTTTTGTTCATTGTCTTAAGAGTCTGATGACATCTTTCCAAAACTCCTTGTGTTTGCAGACGATAGGCACTGGACTTCAATTATTTTATATTCAGATTGCTTATTGTGCCCTGAACAAATTTAGACATGAAGTTAAAAGTTTTGTATGATTATATTTCAACTGGTAGCCTATAACAGGTGAAAAAAAATGAGTTAACTTTCCATCTTAGCTATAATTGTCCCGAAAGCTATGGCTTCTGGAAATCAGATTGTTATATATCAGTAAGTTTGTTAATATTTTCCATCAATTTGATGCAGTCCTTGTCAGTATCAATCCCCAAATTTGAGGTTATATGCTACTTTGGAATTAATGTAATAGTATGTAAAATCTTGGAAAGATCATGAAGTAGAGGGCACTGCGTTAAAGTGTTTTGCAAAAGGTACAAATGTGACGTGAGAAAAACTTTTCCATACAGCAAGTAGTTAGTGTCTGTAATGTCCCGTCTGCAAGTGTTGTAGAGGCAGGTTCAATTAAGGATGAAAAGGGTAAAAAGTGATTATTTAAATTGCGACAATATGCATGGTCACAGGCAAGAGGCAGGAGAATGGCACTAACTCAGAAACTCAATGGACCAACATTTGTGCTTTGGCAATTCTGTAATAAGTTTTAAGAGCCATCTTTTGATTTTCGTGTCAAAGTTCTAAGGTAAGACTTGATACTTCAAGCTTCTAAATAAAAGCTAAACATTTCTCCAACTGAACCATAGGTGACATCCACCTGCTGCGGTTGATAAATGATCAGGCAACCTGTTCCTAAGATATTGGTGAACAATAAGTACCAGACAAGATGCCAATGAGCAATTCCTGCTCTCTACTGGAACTCCAGGATCATCAGAACCCATTTGAAGTGGAAAAGGAGGCCTCAGTTTAACATGTCATCTGAAAAATGGCTTTGAGATGTCAGCCTACATTTTGTGCTCAAATTTGTGATGCAGAACTTGAATCTGTAACCTCTAATTGAGAGTTAGAAGAGCTTTCCCTGAGCCATGGCTAAGAACATATAGAGTCATAACCTAAATCCTGAAAACATAAATTAAAATAAGTAATGCTTATTATTAACTGTTCTAGATAGATCAATGCGCACTCTATTGATTTGTACTTAGTGAAAAGTGCAATAAAAGATTCATAAATGATGCTTCCTTTCAGGGTTTGAATAGAGCAAAAACATACTTTATTCTATCCCTATGGTTAAGGTGGCAGGTAATAGGTTGATCCAATTCAATACAATACAAGCTCTTATACTTAACCTGGGCTTTCAGACAAGTTTATAATTAGGGTTGCAGTCCCTGTCAGTGTCCCTTTGTGCCAATTGTACAAGTCTCCAACATGGAAACAAGTGAAGCTTTCTTTGTGATTAGTTGTGCTTTAAGCATACAACACTGCAATGTGTTCAACATAAGGACTTTATTGAAGTGAATGTCTGCCTACAGCGAGGGTGCCACAGAGGTCATATGGACTATGGCAAACTAGGACAGATATTTGGACATGACTGTATTTCAGACTAAGCATTCACTTTCAATTGTAACAAATTATATGCATTATACAATTTTAATTGCCCACCTTACCAACTATATGCACTGCTGTTCTCATGACTTCAGAGTCTGCTATTTCCATCAGTTTCAGCACATACATTACATACATAAGTGCTTCAATCATAGAATCATATAATTCCTACAGAGTGGAAGCAGGCCATTTGGCCAACTGGATTCACTTCGACCCTCCAAAGAGCATCCGACTCAGACCCTGGGCTAGAATTGTTCCTTTATGGCAGTTTTCACTGTTACTTCAGCCTTTCTAATTGACTGGGGATCGTATTGCAATGATATGCAGTGTTGAATTTACCAATCTTACATGAAGCAACTGAATTCTTCATTCATGAACTAAGGGCCATTATCACTCATAACAATGTTTGGAATGCAACAACAGCTGAAGTACATTTCTACTCATTCGACAACCTCAATGGTAGTCATTAAAGTCAACTGGTCCACTTACCAGTAGTTGGAATAGAGTCTACTGCAGCAAACTCCTATGAGTGTAAAGAAGTCATTCCCAGCTTCATCCAGCGTCATCAGTACAAATTCTGCTCTGGCTGATATAATCGTTCATTTCACACTTGGCCATTAGAGCTTATCTCTTGCCTTCCTTAAATTTGATTCAATTATTTTGTGGCTTGCATGGTTGCAATTTAGCATCTCTAGTACTAAATACTTTGGGATAATTGCTCCATTTCTTTTATACAATATGCCACCTTGAACTGTCAATTCATCTCCATTTGTCCAATGTGCTCAAGTAGCAATGGGTATAACCTCTGGCCATGCTATTATCACTACTTCTTGTAATAGTTCGTGACTTGCATCTTGTTGGACAGTTAGCTTGATTTGAATTAGTGTTTGTATTAATGTCTTGGATACGAAAGCAACTGGTTGACCTTGGTGCATTAGAGTTTTTCCAAGTCCTAGTGGGCGGCTCGGTGGCACAGTGGTTAGCACTGCTGCCTCACAGCGCCAGAGTCCCGGGTTCAATTCCCGCCTCAGGCGACTGACTGTGTGGAGTTTGCACGTTCTCCCCGTGTCTGCGTGGGTTTCCTCCGGGTGCTCCGGTTTCCTCCCACAGTCCAAAGATATGCAGGGCCAGGTGAATTGGCTATACTAAATTGCCCGTAGTGTTAGGTAAGGGGTATAAGTAGGGGTATGGGTGGGTTTCGCTTCGGCAGGTCGGTGTGGACTTGTTGGGCCGAAGGGCCTGTTTCCACACTGTAATGTAATCTAATCTAATCTATATTGGCACCACAATGCAGGGTGACTTCATCATTTACATCATGGTGTTTCAGTACTGTCTGAGGCTACCATGAAGGCCCTGCCTTCTCAACCTCACCCCTTACCTGAGGAGAGGTGAGTCTCAGATTAAATTCACCACCATTCATCGGTCTGTAATGAGAGAGCAGCCCTATAGTCTTCTGGGACAATTGTGACTTTATTTCAGCGTTGACATCTAGTTTCTTGATTTTGATAAATGTTGCTTCTTGTCCTTCGCTCCAATACCACTGCACCTCCTTGGCCATGAGTTGGCGGAATGATTCACAATTCTACAACAAATTGGACAAGACCTTTGCCAAATAGTTGATGCATCCAACAAATTGTCACACAGGTTGTACATCTGTTGGTTCCTGCTACAGCCGCAGCCTTTTCCGGATCCAGGCAAAGGACTTTTATTTTCAGTGCATGACCTGTATACTTGATCATCAGTAACCTTTGTTGTGATTTTCTTTCTTGTTCAACTTGTGGTTAACCTTGGAAAGTTCTGTCAAACAACTACATGAGACTTTGATCAGCAATGTCCTATTCCATTGAGTCTCTGGATCACAACATTAGCAGATGATTCACAATAGCTTCCATTCTCAGAAGATCTCTGGCTACCTCATTGATCTAGAGCAGTAAAAATGCCAAGTGGCATGCACAACCATCTGTATCTCCTGAAGAATATCCAGAATGTAATTAGAAAGTTGTTGTTTTCATCTAGCTTCACTTGGCAGTAAACATCTTTTCTATCTATGATGGTGAAGGCTTTTATCTTTGCAAATTATGGTAAAATTTCTTTGATGGTGGGCATGGGGTAGTGATATCTCTTCAGAGTTTTAATTAAATCCTTTGGGTCAATTTGTGCTCTCAGATTTCCAGATTGTTTCACTGTTACTGTGTTGCTCATCCATTCTGTATGAGATGTAACTTTCTGAATTGCTTCCTTCTATCTTACGTTTCAAAAGGGTCTGGGGGCAGCTGGAACCTCTCTCAGCAAATGTTGAACTAAACCTGATTCTCATCTACTTTGAGATAATGTATTCCCAGAAGATAACCTAACTGTGTGAACACAACTTTGGAGTGGTACATGGTCAATTATTTGGCGTGTTCCAACATGCCAATTTTATTTTGGCACATTAAGGGTTACCAGTTAAAGCTTTAGATTTGCTCTGGCAATGATTAGTGCCATTTACTTGCTGTTTTTGATCTGAAACTCCATATACTTGTTTGTTTTATTATAATAGGTTTACAGAGTAATCTGTCCTCTCTGCACATATATGGTACATCATATAGCCTTAAACATACTTTCATTTTTTTTGGATCACAATGTTGAGCCACTTTGCACAGATCCATGTAGGTCATGTATTTTATGACCAAAGAATGTAGAGGCATAAGTAGGCCATTCAGCAATCAAGTCTTCTTCGCCATTCAATGAGGTCATAACTGATCTGATAATTCTCAACACCACTTTCCTACCTTCTTCCCATAATTGTTGATTGTCTTATTGATTAAACATCTGTATGTGTCAATCTTGAATATAGAGTCATAAAGTCATAGCGATGTACAGCACGGAAATAGATCCTTCAGTCCAACCCATCCATGCCAATCAGATATCTCAATCCAATCTAGTCCCACCTGCCAACACCTGGCCCATATCCCTCCAAACCCTTCCTATTCATATACCCATCCAAATGCCTCCTAAATGTTGCATTTGAATATACTTAACAACCCAGCCCCTACAATCCTCTGTAGTAAAGAATTCCACAGATTCATTACCTTCTGAGATAAGACATTCCTCCTTATCTCTGTCATAAATTAGCAAACCCTTACTCTGAGACTAACCTCTCGTTTTCTAGACTCTCCCAAAAGGGCAAAGAACCTCAGCCTCTCCCCTGTCGATATCCCTCAGTATCTTGCATTTTTCCATGAGGTTGACTCTAATTTTTTCAAACTCCAATGAGTACAGGCCCAACCTACTTAATCTCTTATCATAAGAAAATCTCTTCTACCCAGGACTAATCGAGTGAAATTCTCTGGATAGCTCCCAATATATGTTTCCTTAGATAAGGGAATCAAAACTGTTCCTAGTATTCCAGTTTTGCTCTGACTAATGCCTTAAATAGTTTTAGCAAGACTTCCTTATTTGTATGCTGCATTGTCTTTGAAATAAAAAACAGCATTCCATTTGGCTTCCCTGTTACCTGCTGAACTTGAATGTTAGCTTTTGTGATTCATACACAAGGACTCCAAGATCCCACTGTGCTGTGGTTTTCTGTGGTTATTTCCCTTTCAAAGAATATTGAACTCTTCTATTCTTCCTGCAAAAGTGCACATCTTTGTATTTCCCCAATGTGTAACACTGCCAACCTTTTGCCCAATTACTTAAGCTGCTTATATCCCTTCATAGACTCTTTGCATCATCATCACAACTTGTCTTCCTACTTTTTTGACATCCACAAACTTGGCCATCCAGGATAGATATATATATATATATATATATAATGGCACAACCGCTGATCCCTGTGGCACTCCACTAGTTACAGTTTGCCATCTGAAAAATGGCTTTTACACTAACCGTCTATCTTCCATTAGATCGTCAATCCATACTATCCCCAATCATAGGCTCTTACCTTTTTAAATAGTCTAACAAGTAATACCTTAACAAAAATATTTTGGGAATCAAAATATATTACATGCACTGCATCTCCTTGTCAGAGTTTATATCCCCTGCTTGAAGCCATGCTGAATCTGATTATAATATGTATTTCTAAATGCTCTGCGATTACATCCTTTATAATAAACTCTTACATTTTCCCCAATAGCAGATGTTAAGCTAACTGGCCTACTGTTTTTTTGTTTCTCTCCCTTTTTAAATAAGTGTTTTACAGCAGCCATTTCCTAATCCTCTTAGACTTTTCCAAGATATAAGAATTTTTGAAATATTACTACCGTGCATCCACTATCTTTGTAGCTACATCCTTAAACATCATTGAATACCGACAATGCAGTAAGTGGCCAATCAGCCCTCATCAACCCTCCAAAGAGCATCCCAGTTCCCTACCTGATCTCTTTAATGCCACATTCACCATGGCTGATCCACCTAGCCTGCACATCCCTAGACACAGTGAACAATTTAGCATGGCCAATAAACCCAACTTGCACATCTTTGGACTGCAGGAGAAAATACACACAGACATTGGGAGAACACGCAAATTTTATATATACAGTCACCCAAGGCTGGAATTGAACGTATGTCCCTAGCACTGTGAGGCAGCAGTATTAAGCACTGAGTCACCATGCCACCTAAGGTGCAATCCATCAGATCTAGGGGCCATGCCGGTGGTTAGCCCCATAAGGTTTCTTATCGCATTTTCTCTCGTGACAATTAATGTATTTATTTTCTTTCCCCTTTGTTCCTTGATTATTTTGTAGTTTTAGGATGCGATTAGTGTTTTCTACAGTTAAGAGTGATATAAAATATTTATGCAACTAATATGCCATCTCCTGGTTCCTCATTATTATTTCCCCAGCCTCACTCACTTAAGGGCTAGTGTTATCTTTGGCCACTCTCTTCCTTTTTATATATTTAAAGAAGCTCTTGCTGTCTGTTTGGTCGAACTGACATTTTTTTGTTGACTAGATGTTCTCTTTTTGCCGTCCATATTCCAAAAGTCATAAACTATGTCTCACTTATCAACTTGTTGAACAGTGTGTAGTGATTCATCAGGATCTTTAGCTGCTATTTCTTCAGTGACCATTTGTATCTATTTGTTGTGTCTCAGTTTTGCCATACACTTGTATGCAAAAGAATTCAGCGTTGTGCAGTGAAAACACTGGCTTCCCTACACTGGACGTACCTCCTTCTCTTCAGCAGTGTTTTCACTGTGATCATTTATTTTCAGTGGCATCTCGCAGTTCTGAAACTGTGCTTTTTATTTCAGCTTAGACACTCACAGCAGTTCCTCTCCTGACACCATGCTTTAATTGTCCAACACTGCAATATATTCAATGTGAAGACTTTAGTAATGTGAAAGTTGAGGATGCCTGCCTATAGGGTGAATTCCTCATGGTAGACATTACATGACTATAGCTGTCTAGGACAAACACTTGCTCATCCAAATATTAATCCAAATAAATTGATTCCTAACTGCTTGTGGGCAGCTGGAAATTAGATGATATCTTATCACTCTATGGGCTGATAAGGAAACAATTGGTTCTAGACATCTTGTGGAAGTCTAACTGATATGATTTTTTTTTCATTCTTGAGTTTTACATGGTTTTTGCAAAGCCAGGACTTATTGCCCATCCTTTGAAGCTCCCTTCTGAAAGTGGAGCAAACCGTTTTGTTGAACTAAAGCAGTCTGTGTGGGCAAGTTGTTCTAACACCTCTGTTTGGGTATTATAGATTTAAATGGACAATTTTCTATCAGCAGAAACTGTGAGCATGTTCTTGGGCTTGAATATGATGCCCTTTCCAAGTATGTTTATTGGGCCCTATGCCAACATACAAAGACTGTTTATAGAGTAAGGGATACTTTGCAGAGCTTGATGTCTTATGCCAGCATTCTATTATAAAGTAGGAATTAGTAAATTAGAAACGATGATTGCTGTCTTGTGATATGAGTTCTATGCCAGCATACAACATCGTCTACTAGCATATGGGCTCCTGCAGCAGTAGTGTGGTCCTGTGACAACATACAATGCTCTGTACTAGTGTACAATGTATCATGGCAGACTACAGGATCTCTCCAAGCTCCATCTGTCCTGTACAAATGGAAGAACTTCTTTGATGCCAGTTAGAAAGGAGAGAAATATCAGTTATCCAGACTCTGACTTTTCCTCTCCTTGTCATCAGCTGTGAAACGACAAATTATATTGCATTGAAAAGTTACCTGGAGAAATACCTGAAGCAATAGCATCACGTGATCGTAAAGTTTTATGGTGATTATTGACTACACAATGATTATATTCCCTGTCTGAGCAAACAATCCAGATACAAACCTAGAATAGAAATGGTTGACTATAAACAGGCTTTATAATGTGCACAGCATACCTCTTTCTATATAGAGTCTGTGTCAGGCAGTTATGAGTCAGATTTGGACCATGCCATGGGATCATTATTGCCTAAAGAAATATAGTGACTGATAACCGGACATTTTTGACTAAGGATAATAATAACTATAGACGTTGCTGAGCTGATAAGTAGGACAAGTGATTGTTTGAAGATGTAAATCATAAATAAATATGTAAATCATAATTATAAGTTTCCAATGTGGGCAGAATAATCTTTCAGAAAGTCACTGTGCTAATTTAACCAATGTATTAACTCAGCTGTGAAGATAACAGCTGAGTGGCCACCATTATATACCCGTGATACTTTTTACTGAAGAAATGAAGTCATTGTTAAAACACATAATTTAACCTTCAGCAATGTTCCCCGTCTAGTCTTTTCACTTAGGCATTTAGTGCCACAGTCAGTCCTACATGTACACCTCTGCTGCTCTCAGTACACATTAACCATTTTGATATTCATTTCCCACCTCAATGTATATATTTGCGAGCCTCAAAATAGATCCACACTTCTGATCAATGCTACCTATTCCTGGTCGACATTCCATATCCTAACATAAAGTTTCCACACACAATACATAAACCTGACTCTTGCTGTACATTTCCTTCCATGGACTTATATGCCACAACTTTTGATTGCAGAGAGTGTTTTATTTTTGCTCTGGGTGCTGTTTCAAGCTTCTGTTATAACCCAGACCCGAAAAATTGTCTTTATTCATTCTTGGCATGGGAGCATTGCTGACAAGGCTGTCATTTATTGGCCATCCCTACCTGCTTTTGGGAATATGGTGATAAATTGTCTTCTTGATTCTGACTTGGAGGTGCCGGTGTTGGACTAAGGTGGACAATGTTAAAAATCACACATCACCAGGTTATCATCCAACAGGTTTATTTGGAAAGGTTTATCTTGAATCTGTGCAGTCAATGTGTTGTAGCTGCATTCCTAATGCCACCTTTATTGGTTTAACACAATTCAAAGGGCAATTAAGAGTCAACTCCATTACCGCAGGTCCTAATTTTCATATAGATCAAATCAGGTAAAGACAACAGATTTCTATCCCAGAAAGAAATTAGCAAACCAGAAGAGCTTTTACATTGATATGCTAGTTTCATGGTCACCATTAATGGAACTAACTTTTCACTGAGCTGAATTGAAAGGGTGCTTGTCAGATATACTGCCAAGTCTTGACAGGAATGTCGCTCAACATCAGCAACAAGTTTCATAACAAGTCTAACAAGAACAATAATAATATATAAGTTTCATTGTATAATTACTGTTCATACAGAAAAAGAAAATTTGCTTTACAAGTCAAAGCATTAAATACAAGAACAAGGAGATTGTGTTGCGATGTTGCGATTGTGTGCGATAGTTATCCACAGCTGCAGTACAGAGTATGGTTCTGCTTGCTGCATGATAAGAAGGATGTGATTGCACTAGAGAGGGTGAAGAAGAGATTGACCAGGATGCTGCCTGGGCTCCATGGATTCAGTTATGATGAAAGACCAAATAAACTGGTGTTGATTTCCTTAGATCAGAGAAGGCTAAGGGGGAAACCTGATTGAGGACCACAATGTTATGAAGGGCATAGATAAGGTAGATAAGGAGAAATATTTTCCTTTTGTACAAGGGTCAGTAACAGGACATATGGTTTTAGGGAAAAGAGCAAAAGACTTAGAAGGGCTTTGTGCAAAACCTTTTCGCCCAGAAGGTGGTGGATGTCTGGAATTCAATATCTAAAAAAAATAGTAGGGGTGGAAACCCTCAAAAAATATTTAGATGAGCATAAAAGATTTAGCCAAGTGCTGGAAAATGTAATTAGAATGGATAGAACGTCTGATGACAGTGCACCCACAATAGGCTGAAGAGCCTCCTTCTGTGTTATAGAACCTCTAGAGCTCTTATTAATTACGGGGTCTGCAGAATGCTAATAATAAGGACCAGTGAGACCTCAGAAAAAAAATGTTGAAAACCCTTGCTTTGAAATGTATTCAATCTCTGAGCTGGTGTCTCTGTGTCAGCATGAGTGTTAATGTTTCTTCATTATCTATCCTTCCTCTTCTTCCACTTTTGTCTCTGTTTCACCATTCTATATGATCATGACTAATCTTGAGCTTCCACTGTACCTTGCCATCCACTCCCTATATCCTTATCCCAATCATAAATGTGCTCAATGATGGATCTGTGTCCCAGAATTCCATTAGTTCACAGCTCTTTGATTGAAATAATTTGTCCTCATCTCAAAATAATTGATCAGCCTCCTATCCTATGTTTTAAATGCCACAACCAGTGGAAAAATCTCTGAGCATATTATGTTTTCAAGTCCCTTCTGAATCTTGTATTCTCAACACGATTGCCTCTCATTCTCTAAACTCCAGAGAAAGAAGGCCAAATTTATTCGGTCGCTCATCAAACAACAAATCTCCCTTCCCAGAGACCAATTTAGTGAACCTTTGCTTTACTGCCTCCAGTCTAAGTACATCCTTTTGTAAACGTGGCGATTTGAACTGCACAGAATACTTTAAATGCAGTTTTACCAAAGTCCTGGAACAATTTCAGTAAGACCTCTTCATTCTGTACTCCAATCCTGAAGCAATAATGACCAACATACAACTTGCCTTCCTAATTGCATGGAGTATCTGCATGCTAAGTCCAAGATGTTCACTTTTAAATAGCCTGGTGAAGGATAGAACTAGAGACTAGGTTTTCCATACATTTATTATCAATGACATACATTAAGAACATACACATGTAAATCCAACTGATACAGACTCAGATTGTAACTATTTATAGTAAAACAAATGAATTTCCAGTTACTGCCCACCACATAAATACAATTAAACATCCACTTCATGTAAAATTATAGAAGGTGTGAGATGTGGCCATAAAACACTCATCATTGGCAAGTGCATGAGGGTAATGGTGAAAAGAAGTGATGAACATGAAGTATTAGTTATTCTTGATAGAAATTAGTAGAAGGTCAGTAACAGCAGTGGCGGCTGATGGTGTTATTGACGAATTGAGGAGTACGTGAGGCTAATGAAGGCAGATGATGAAATATGGCATTTGAAAGTTTTCACTGAACTTGATTACTTGTTTGAGATCATTGAACTTCTTGTGGCACTATTCAGATTCTCAGAGTTACATTATTGGCATTAATTGTGTTGCAATCCTTCCCTTTAGAGCATCTCTCGTGGATTGCCTGCTCCACCATAAGGAGAAAACATCTTTCCTCCTATCCACATGACCTCCACTGATGCCACCATGGCCTCCATGATCATGTAACTGAATAGGCAGCAGAATGCCTATCTACTGGAAATACTGACAGGGAGTGGTGGGAAGGAGGGTGGGCGTGGGAACGGGGGAATTGGTAAACATGTATTGAAATCTCTGCACCTATTTTTGGAGGCGACGGAATGTTACCCTGTTCTCCCCCTCCAAATTTACTCTTTTCACCTGATGTACAATAAATGAGGGCACTTTTCATACATTTATCACCCCTGAAAAACAGGTTGCTCGGCAAATGAGAACAAAACAAAAAAGCAATAGCACTGCACACTCAAATCAGCTCTGAAAGTAGTGCTGTATGCAAATGAAAGTTAAATAAATCAAAACTTATTCCATAACTCATGAACTGGTTACCAAATGTGTCTGTAGCAGGTCTGTTCCAGAAACATTGTTAATTAAAATAATTATCTGAGCATACTCCATTTTATAGCATCTCTAATGTTGCTTCCTTCCCATTTCTCATTGAGCCTTAGGAATGGAACATTTGACAAACTGAGAATGGTTATTGTGAGCTTTCAGTCACATTGATCTGATTTCAGCAGTGAATGAAATATGACTATCTTCACAATGATAACTTGTAACATTTTTACTTTGCCAGTTCTAATTCCTAATCTTTTCTCACTCCCAGACCTTCATGTGTTCAGCAGCTAGTGGACCTTCCCAAAGACAAATCTTCGGGAAAGCTGCTTCACTCTAAATGTACCCATGCTTATCATGTGCCAGTGCAGGCCGTTACTTACGAATTCACTTGGTGACACACAGTTCACAAGTGAGTACAGGCAGGTAGTAATGGCAGTGAGAGTTGTGGGGAATCTGTATGGTAGCTCATGGTTCTCTTCAAGCCCTGCCTACCTGCTGACAGATTCTATATCCCATGGGCTAATGGTGAAAAGAAAGTTGGGTGAGGGCAGCAGAGAATCTGTGAGGTATTGGCAGGATTTCATTACAACATTCACGATTACAGAGGGAATGAAGGAGTCAACACCAAGCATGGGCATTGTGTGGGTAACATCTTCTATCAATAATTTTTCCAATCATGTTGACTTGTAAAAATCAAATGAGTGTGTACAGGCACTAACTATAACCACGTGGACAATGGATGCCACCTTCAACAAGATGACGGATGCCTTATCCTTGGCCTTAGAAGGTGTCACCCTTTTGCTCTCAGATGTTCTTCCAAAAAGAGGTTGGAGTGAAGTGCCATTGACCCAGGAGAGAAAGGATGGAAAAAGGGGATAAGGAAGCAACACTTAAAGCACTGGCATTTCTCACCCATTGCCAAATCCCACATGCCCATCATCAAATACCCCAAAAGCTGCTTCCTCTCATTATGGTTAAGACTGTCTCCACAGGCAAAGCAGTCCTTGACAGGATCCTAGTGGGCCACAGAATTAACAAAGAATGTCAGAACCCCACAACAAAGATGTGAGCAACCTCTTGCTACTTTGGCTGAAGCCACAAGAGTTACACATGGAGGAGTGGTTGGGAAAGTAAGAATAACATTTTGTAGCATTGTAGCATTATTTATTAGAAGCAGCATGAACATAATTAATTTGTTCTACTTTCTAATGTTTCAAATTTTGATTTGCCATGTTGCAATTTGCATTTTCAATTGCTTCGTGATGAATGGGAAGATGTTGACTGACAGCGAGCAATGAAAAGATGTGTAATGGATGAACATTTGGTTACAGGATAGCTTTATATCTGTAGCATTTTGGAGTTTGGTCAGGGTTGAATCTGATTCTTAGATTGCTCCAGTGATAGTGAATAATGGAACTAATGTCTTTAAAGGAGTTCTGGGCATCTGGATTCAAAGGGAGCAATGTAACCATCTTCAACATCCACCTCCTCATCTTCATCACAATCATCCATAAAGGATGAGAGATGAATGCTTGTTCTTCCAGCAGATCTAACCATTGTTGTTGCATAGTTCATTTAGAATGTAGAACAACTTTATAATTCTGGACACACTCCTTAACAAATATGGAAAGGTGGCTACAGGCCTACTAGATGCCTGAAGCACATCTTTAGCATGCCTTGCTCAGGATACATCTGGTGTATATATGACTATCTTTGTACTGCTCTTGGGTTTCATTGGTAGGATTTCTTCCTGGTTTCCTCAAGAGGTTGGAGAGCATGACAGCCAGAGGATGCAAGAGCCATGGTATCTTCCAGCATCTAATGCACCCAGCAGAAATCATTCCTTCTGATGGCACCCTGGTTGAACATTGATAAAAAGACTTTCCCATAGGAAAAAACCATAGGTTCTTTACAATTGCTGTTGTCATCCAAACCTAGAAAAAAGGAACTAGTTTGAATTCATCACTGCATCAGGATTCAATGGCAGGGCACAGGATACTGGGAAAAACAAAATAAATAACATAGCACCCAGCCAAGTGATTTGCTCTCTATAACCTATAGAGGGATCATGAGCAATTAATGAAATCAGAGAGACTTGAAATAAAAGTATTACAAATTACATATGCAACTTTTCTTCAACAAAGAAATCTAACAAGAATACTCATGAGAAGGAGGAACAATTGCTAAATGGCAGGGGATAGAAATCCTTATATAATGGATAATGGCTTCTGGGGAGAAATTGTTATTAATTATATAACTTCAAAATGTGGGCATGAGATAGTTGCAGCACAGATTCCTTTGTTATTCTGATTTCCCATTCGGCAGTGAGTGTGTGGGCTAGTTAACTAAGCAAAGCTTTCAAGTTCTCTCAAATTTCAGCTATAGAAGAGTCATTTTTTTATGCATGCTCATAGTTATGCCATAAGGGTGATTCAAAGGTATTTAACAAATGGCTCAACTATCCAGATTGGGAATCCTTCTGGAATCTGAAATACAGAAAAAATATTGAAATACAGCTTCTGTGTTGGAAAGAAGGAATTGTTGATGATACCAGACTGGAGTAATAACATGATTTGGAGGTGCGGGTGTTGGACTGGGGTGTACAAAGTTAAAAATCACACAACACCAGGTTATAATCAATGAGGTAAAAACAATGACTGCAGATGCTGGAAACCAGATTCTGGATTAGTGGTGCTGGAAGAGCACAGCAATTCAGGCAGCATCCGAGGAGCTTCGAAATCGACGTTTCGGGTAAAAGCCCTTCATCAGGAATAAAGGCAGAGAGCCTGAAGTGTGGAGAGATAAGCTAGAGGAGGGTGGGGTGGGAATAGAGTAGCATAGAGTACAATAGGTCAGTGGGGGAGGAGATGAAGGTGATAGGTCAGGGAAGAGAGGGTGGAGTGGATAGGTGGAAAAGGAGCT